>NW_006291015.1:53542-72122 GCF_000327345.1 Myotis davidii
GGTATCACTGGGAGGAATTGACCTCCAGGCCAATTGGCTGTGAGAATCAGCTGTGTCTGCAGTGGGAGAACTTCTGTGCTGGATACACCCCTCCGGGGCAAGACTTGCTTCAGTGGGGCTTTGGTGCTCACTGAGTCTGCCCCCTGAGTGTGTCCTTTAAGGGTCTGAGGAGGTGAAAACTGGATGGTCTCATTATGACCACTGGGCGCACTTGCTCCTGATTCTCTAGGGAGGTGCTAATCTAGCCTTTGCTTGAGGCTACCCAGCAAAAGCCTCTGTGCAGGGCTTGGGCTTGGTGGGTCTCACTGGATCATCAGGGTGGGGCTAGCAATTATGGCTGCTCTCATTCCTGCCCTCATAGGCTCCGCTTCTCAAGGTCCCAGTAATCACTGCAAGCACCTCCGAAAAAAGCTGCCCTCGAGTTCTGTCGCGCCCTCAGCCGCCAGCCCGCTCCACATGTGCCTCTGTACCTTAGTATTTCACTTCTGCACCGCTCCTCCTCTGAGTCTTGGTATTCCTCCTCTGAATCTCGGTAAGCTTTTCTCTTTCCTTCTAGTTGTAGAATTTCCACTCAGCCAGCCTTCCTGTGGTTCTGGATGATGTCTGTTCTGTCTTTTAGTTGCATTTTTGAAGTTGTTGTGTAAGGCAGCAAACTCTGGTATTTACCTATGCTGCCATCTTGGTTTCTCTCCTACACAGTTTTCTAGTAAAACTTTAAAATAAAAAAGCTTTGAAAATGTTCTGTTACTCTTAATATCTCAGATTCTGAAAAAAACTATTGAATCATTCCAGTGAATATTTCAATAGAAATATTTCTGAATTATTAACTCCTAAAAGGAAGACAATCTGTATAGAATATACATTGAGAAAGGGAAATTGCTAGCATTGAAGTGCAGTTTTAGCCATCCCTTTAGTGATATTAGTAATTCTAGTGTTATTGTGAAAGAAAATAGCCTTCTGCACAATAACAGTGCAGTGATATTATGGGTTGTTTTAGAGACAGTAACCATGGTAGTATTTCATCTGAAGCATGACTCTCTGAAACTCAGTTGGGCACCGATGATGGTACAGACATTTTATTATTTTATATTTGCTTTTAGTTATGGATTTCAAAGAAGAAATAATCTACTTATAACTTTAAACATAAATAGCAGGGAGGGAAAGTGACTATTTTGTCACTTAGTCAACACACATATTCCCTCATTGTTTATAATGATAATTCTTATAACATCGTTGCTACTTTTACAAAAGTTCAAGGACCAAAAGAAAAGACATTAGACTTTTCAGTTGTAATGCTTGATTTTTTAAAATGATCTTTCCAAAAATAAAAAGGTTTAGCAATCATTTGAGTTAGCAATCTTAATGGGAAATAGATCCACCACTTTTATATGGATATTCAAAGTTGCTGTATGTTATAAAGAGCAATATGTATATGAAGTAAAACTGAATTTCATTTATGCTTTATTTTTTTCCACCTTTTAAATAATATCCGTTTCTCCCTCTTTTTCACAGGCTTTCCCATCTATGAGGGTATACAGCCTGGAAAAAATGACTCAAAGCTTTTTTGTTTTAGAGATCATTACATTGAACATGGAGAACAGATGTGAAGTAAAGATTAAGAGCTTGTTTCAAAATGTTTAATTTGGGTTAAGAAATCCTGAAGAAAATATTCTAATTCATCTTTTATATAAAAGGCGCGTGGCTGTCACATTGTAACGCTGTCACAACCAAACAAACAGCTGTAGCTGCAGGCGGGGCGGGGCGTGAGCTACTAGTGGTGGAGAGCTACAAGTGGAAGAGGGTGGGGCAGCCAGCTACTAGCGGTGATGGGCGGGGCGGCCAGCTGAGGCAAGTGGATGTGAGCTACTCATGCACAATTTCATACCCGCTGGGCCTCTAGTCTATAAATAACAGTAAAAGAAAAGGTAGGGTAGTAGATTTTGTGACTTAAGCACAATTAAACACATGATACTATATTATATACCAGGTGGGCTAGGGTTATAGAAACTGCTGGTGCAGAATTAGTAAAAGCAAAATATAGAAGAATTGAAAACTCCTAGGTGGAGTGACAATGAGTGGATGGAAAAAAACAAACAAAATGTAGCTTGTAGAATTCTGAGTAGCTTTTCTTCCAAAAACTAAAAAAAAATGTATGTGTATATGTGTGTGCACATGTTTGTATGAATGTGCACAAGGGCCTTCTCTATTTCTATATCTAGTTTTATAAGAAGACTAGAGGCCCGATGCACAAAATTCATGCAAGGGCCTTGGCTCTGGTCCCCGCCCGCTGCCACCATGGTTGGGGAGCCTCTGCTGCCTCTGCCTGGGCTCCCACCCACTGCAGCTTTGTCGGGAAGGAAGGACATCTGGAAGGGTGTCTAGTCGAATTAGCATATTATGCTTTTGTTATTATAGATGGCAATTTGATTTAAAAGTTTTGGAAGATTTCCTTTTATATTTTAAAAGATCTTAGATTTTAAAGCTTAGATCATTTAATGCTAGAAAAGTGTAATCAAATCAAGGATATTGTTTTTATTCTTGCAAAGATTCATGTACAGTATTTTGTTGTTTGGCTTATGCAATGTGTGTGTGTGTGTGTGTGTGTGTGTGTGTGTGTAGCTGAATGAACAGGGTAGCAAAGAATTGTAGAAGAGTCTACAAAGATTCTCTAGGACCTGTTTTAAAGGAGATTAAGGATTTAGATAACATTTAATGCAAGTCCCAAATCTTCACAATATTCTAATAAAATCCAATCAATTTCCCATGTGATCATCCTTATTCCTGTTTTTCTTTTCATATGTACTATAATGCCAATAAATGATACCAATTTAAACTACAATTTTCCTCACAAATATAATAAATTTTAACACCATCAAAACTATATCCTAAATGGATGCTAGTACGTATAAGAACTGTGAGGGAAATCTCAAGATTTCCCTCATGCCTTGAATCATTCTAATAAGATAATCAACTCCCCCCCATCCCATGGTCTTAATTGTTTTTCTGGTCATGATTGGACATACAGAATATTATGATACACTCACCTTGTTACTTAAATATACTACCTGCTTTATCTTGTACAAAATTTAATTTCTAATTCTGTGACCAAATAAATACCTTATTCATGCCCAAAATTATGTGCAGTTTCTTAGAAACATATTTAACTGCAAGTGACCTTCTTTATTGAAGAGTAGGCATGAAGAAGAAAATAATATTTAAGAGAGAAAAAAGGTAATAAATCCTCCCTTAAGAACATATGCAGAAAATCACATAGCAAGTACCCTACTCAATTCAGTTCATCTAATTCATTCATTCACTTGGTAAACTATATTTTTATTTTAAAAATAAATACTAAGTATCTACCATGTTCCAGAAATCTGTTATTTGGTGTCCTAAATGTACCTTATGGAAAAGTCCGTACTCATTTTAAGATTTTAATATTATAAAATTATCACAGTGTACAATAACCAATATTTGAAAGCAGCCTAAGTATTCATCAGTAGATGAATGGATATAACAGCTATGGTAGATTTACAAAATGGAATACTATTCAGCTATAACAAAGAAACTTTCACCTTTTGTTACAACATGGACAGACCTGGAGAACATTATGCTAAGTGAAATAAGCCAGTCAAAGAAAGATGAGTACCATATTATTTCACTTACATGTGGAATCCAATGAACAAACTGAACTAACAAGCAAAATAAAGAGACTCATAGATAGTAGACTGACAGCTCAGTGGGAGGGGGGTCAGAATGGAGAGGAGGGGGTGTGGAGGGATTGAGCAAAAAAAAAGAAAAAACAGAGAGAAAGAACTCATGGACACAGAGTGGTGTTTGTGGAGGAAAAGGGATTAGGTGGAAATGGAAGAGAGTGGAAGGGAGATAAATGGTGATGGGAAAAATTAAATTACATTAAATTTAAAAAATTAGTGTGGCTAGATAAATTTTTTATTGGTTTTACATTTATCTTTTTAATCCAACTGAATTTTATGGGGTATATGTTATGGGCCATAAATGTAACATTGTTGGTGGTACTCTTTTATTTAGGGTTTTTAATTTAATTTATTTTACTTTTGATTTGGTAAAACTGACTAAATAGTTCTTCTAAAGCATCTATTTAGTAGCCTGTCATTTACCCATTAATAAGAAAAGTGATATTTATTGTGCGCTTAAGATGATGCAATGTTATGGTTGGGCTTAATCTTTGAAGACAGGTTTCCTTGGTTCAAATCTTGACACATATTTGTGTAAGTAAATTTGGTCAGGTTATTTAAACTCTCAGTGCTTCCATTTCCTCATTAAAGCATGATGAAAATAGTTCTTGCCATTTAGTGTTATTTATATAACTTACTTAATATATAAAATATGTAATATATATAGATATAGAGCAGTATTTAATAGAAAAATAAACAAATTAGCTATTTTTATTCCTGGATTCACAAGTATTCGTGGTTATTTTTTCCCATGGGCTCTTGACTGTATTTTTTTTCTCTATTGACATTCTTATGTTCAATTTCTAAATTCATTTTATATCAAATTTATTTGCTACTTAGCATATTTTTACCCAGTAAAACATTATTATCAACTCAACTAGTTCATATTCAGGTGGAAATCATAGATTACATAGAGACAGAACTGACATTTCTCAATATAGTTTTAAGAACAAAATATGTTTTAAATTAATCTACATGTTCTTTTCTGTCTTTTAATAGTTTTGCTGGTTAATTTTTTAATAAATATTGTACAATTATTTTATTATGTGCAATGTTAGTTTTTGATATATTTTTTTTCATTTTGACTGAAATAATTTTCCAAACAATTATTACAGACACTGGAAATCTAGTGTGATTGTGTATCTGTGTTTTCAATATGTTACACTATTGCTTTAGATTTAGAAGTTTCCAAATTAATATTATAAATGTGCATAAAATATTATTTCCTCTGGGTATTTTAAGTAATTCAATATCTGATAAAGTACTTATGGATTTGGGATAGGGTTTCATTTATATACTCGAGGCCCGGTGCATGAAATTCATGCACAAGGGGGAGGGGGTCCTCTCAGCCCAGCCTGCACCCTCTCACAATCCGGGGACCGCTGGCTCCTAACTGCTCACCTGCCTGCCTGCCTGATCACCTCTAACTGCTTGCCTGCCTGATCGCCCCTAACTGCCTCTACCTGCCTGCCTGATCACCCCTAACTACTCAACTGCCTGTCTCATTGCCCCTAAACACCTCTGCCTCGGTCCCTGCCCCCGGGACTGAGGCTTCCCTCCCTCTGGCCAGCCACAAGCACCTGGGACCCTGAGCGGCTTCACCCTGGCCCCAGCTTTGTCAGGAAGGGTGTCCAGAATGACGACCGGAAGATGTCCGGTCTGTCCAGTCTAATTAGCATATTACCCTTTCATCAGTATAGATAGCTTTTTCTCATACTTGACCCTGTTCCCATACTTGACCCACTTTTCCCAGCATTTTTCAATTTAGGTATTGATACTGGAGCCGGCCAGCAGGCCTTCTTCCTGGGGTTGTGTCTCACAGAATCGAAGAATGAAGCCACGGACCAGAGGAGTTCAAACAAGGCAGGAGGTTATTGAAAGCAAACACCGGCTCCCGCTCTGGGGGGGTGGGGGTCCCCAAATGGGTTGTCACACAGCATTCTGCTCTTCCCCTTCTATCTGCTAAAGGCCCGCTCTTTGTCTATCTGTGCTGCTCTCTGGTTGCTGGCCTGTCTGCTTACTTCTGCTTCTAACTCCTCTCATGATCACGCTCTGTTTCCATATTTACCTGCTTACAAAGACAGAGAAATAAATAATTGCATACCAATGCGTTATAATGATTCTAAATGTGATACACTATATGACACACAGCGTGGGCTCCTCTGTGGTCATCAGGGGAATCTGCACCGAATAGACATGGCGTGACGGCTAGAAGAAAAGGTGCTAGTAAAATAGATGGACACAATTCCAGAAGACACCAAATTGCATAAATTTGAACTTGTGTAAAAGGTGCATATTTCAGTTTTATTGATGTAAGATATACTACAAAATAGTTCATTCATAACAATCAGTAATAAATTGCTCACCACCCAGAACTTTCAACTTCAGCTGTTTTATAAAATTTTTCTTTTCCTTTAGACACTATAAGATAGATAAAGTTCTATAAACTGTAAAATTGGATTATTTTCTGAAAACCTAAAAATATGAAAATTACAGCCTATAAAAGGTGTAAATACAAAAACAACCAAGTTAGTTCCTTCTATTAACCATTATTGCTGTGTGTATTTAGTTTTTTAGTTACAGTGCATACATTCAATGTTATTAGCTTTTTATAGTGTGTATAGTATGTAAGAGAATTGAATTGATTTGCTTCAAAATGCTAATTAATGGTATAGGATATTTGCTAAATAATTTTTTCATCAAGGCCTAAGTGTTTGAAAATAGTACATCTAATATATATTTTTTAAATGTAATAATTATGCATTCTAATTTTTAGAAAGATTTAAATTATTTTGCATTTAAATAAATATTAATCATTTGAAAATTGGGTCTTATTAATTCAATGATACACAAAGCTGCAATAGCAATAAGTATTTTTCTTTTTCTATTATAGTCCTCTGTACATTAATCTATTGACATCTTTTCAAAAATATTTAATACTGCCCTAGCCGGTTTTGCTCAGTGGATAGAGCATCGGCCTGTGGACTCAAGGGTCCCAGGTTTGATTCCAGTCAAGGGCATGTACCTTAGTGGCGGGCATATCCCCAGTAGGGAGTGTGCAGGAGGCAGCTGATCGATGTTTCTCACTCATTGATGTCTCTAACTCTCCATCCCTCTCCCTTCCTCTCTGTAAAAAATCAATAAAATATATTTAAAAAATATTTCATACTAAAATTTAAAGCTTCTGTGGAGGCACAAAAAGACCAGAAGTAATCTCTTTATTGCATTTCTTCTGACAAATACAAGCTGTTTCTGAATATGACTTCCTTTTAAAATATATTTTTAAATAGTGTGTTTTACAGCAAAATCACCCTATAGAATTTACCATGATTCAACTCCACTAGACTAATCTCCTTAAAATCAAATCTCATAATAGAGAGTCAACGAATTGTGAATACATGCATGAAAGCAATTATTGCTTTTTTCTGCTTCATATGAGCTAGAAATTAATACTGGATTTTCTAATGCTCAAACATTTCTCTGATTTTAAATTAAACACTTAAGAAATTGTGTGCTTACAATATTTCAAGAAGGACTGAAAAGTAGTATGCCAGACGAGTGTGCTTCCCAAATTTTGTTGAGAGAGCCCCCCCTGACCCAACCACACACCCACCTCTTGCCTCACACACACACAAGATTAAAAAATATTGGAAAAGAAATTCCCAAAGAACTTCCTTATTTAAGGGCTAGTCTGGTGGTTTGAGAAAGCACTATCTCATTTAAACAAAACAAAAACAAAGACGGTGTCATCAGTGTATCAGGACCACAACTATTCACACTAAAGATCTGTAACTGACTTAATCTCCCTCATGACTCTTTTTTGTCCCCCCAGTTGAACAGGATACATAAAACATTTTAATATGTGAATAATAAGTTTCTTTTATCAATTGAGTAAACATTCCATTTTTGTTTTGCTCTAAGATTGATGGTACTCCTTTGCTCACTCCATGATCAATCCCTTCCCCTTAGTTCAAATTGCAGAATCTTCTAAGTCACTTCTACCTACCCCTTCTGGCCACTAGATAAACTACAGTCCTCTTAGGATCCGTGACATGGTCATCTCACCTTTTCCATTCAAGTGAAAGGCTCCAACTTCTAAGCTTTTTAAAAATCACAGTTCAGAGAAAGTCAAAATATTGTTAGCATGGACCTATAAATATGTTATCAACAGAGGTGGGCTATCAGGGCATAACCAAGCCAAGAAAATAACTGGAACTTCCTCATCTCCTGCTTGGTAGGCAGCATGCCAAGGCATCAGAGATCAGCACAGAGAATAAAGGTGCATGTGAAATATGGCTCTGATAGCCACGAAGGCGCTGCATGACAAGGACCTCATTCCCCCAAAGGTCCGGAATGTTTTTATTATCTGGCAGGACTTAGAGTGTGTCAATCAAAAATCGAATGCTTTATAATGTTCCCTCTTTTAAAGAATGTATGACTGCATTATACATCCGTAAAAAAAAAAGTCTTAAATTTTATAGGTTATCACCACTTATAATATTTTGAATCACTTTGTTCAGTAAAATATGTGTGTTTTAATATAAAACACACATCAAGAACAAAATATCTGAGAATACCAAATGTATAAGTTTAATGTTTAAACATGTCATGCAAATAGAAGCATGATTTTAATTGTGCTGTGTTCTCTCACTGAACAAGAAATTCTCCACTCGGGGGAAAAGACTGGAAACTTAAAACCCTTCTTAGAGTATTTCAGGGCTGTACCCCATTGGTGAAAAAAAATGCTAATTTTTTTTTTTTGACAAAGAGAGTAATAGGTATGTGGTGATATCTAACCCCACCCATTTAAAAATATGAACATATTTCTAACTTTGCTAACAGAATAAGTATTCTATAACAATAGTTAAAAACATAGTAGGTATTATCATATATCAGGTTCTGTAATATGACCTATACTTAGTCCATTTAATTAAACCTTCCCAACAATCATGATGTGGGTATATTGTTATTTATAGACTAGAGGCCCGGCGTATGAATTCATGCACTGGTGGGGTCCAGAAGACCTGCTCCAGATAGGGGCCATCAGGGGCAGGCCAGCCGGGGCAAGGGTCTGCAGGTAGTTTCCTAGCAACCCCACCCTCAACTGGGATCCGGGTGCCTGCTCAGGGGCAGGGCCGGCTGATGTGAGGGGTTGGGGGTGCTCTGTTTGTTCTGTCGTTTGGTTAATTTGCATATTATGCTTTTATTATATAGGATAAGGATACTGAGGCAGAGTGATTAATATTTCCTGGTTACCTAAGTTTTACCAGTAGAGTCAGGATTCTGAGGCTATTGCTACTGGCTCATTTTTTTTTTCTTTAAATATATTTTATTGATTTTTTACAGAGACGAAATGAGGGGGATAGAGAGAGAGTTAGAAATATTGATGAGAGAGAAATATCAATCAGCTACCTCCTGCACACCCCCTACTGGGGATGTGCCTGTAACCTGCGACCCTTCAGTTCATAGGCCGATGCTCTATCCACTGAGCCAAACCAGCGAGGGCTTGCTACTGGCTCATACCTATGACATTATAGTTTTTTATTAATCACTGCATAACACTACCTTGTATCTGTAGAGCACTAAGTATCTTAGAATTTATTCTGAAGTCTATAATCTACTTTATTTTCAGTTTGCCTAAGATTCCCATGCCAGGAACCCCATTAGTCTTGGGCAAACCTTAATTGTTGGTCATTCTATAGGGACAGTCTAGCAGGGAAGTCCTGGATTTGCTTCCTGACTCTTCAACTGTTTATTTACGTAATCTTTAGAAAGATCACTTCTTCTGTAAATAATTCTAGAAATTCTACAGAACTCATAGATCTTTTGAGGAAAAAAATGAAATAAATATATGTAACATTTTTACTATAATGCATATCACATAGTAGGTGCTGAATCAGCTTGAGCTCTTATGGTTATCATAGACATACTAGAGGCCCAATGCATAAAATTCATGCAAGGGGCTAGGCCCTTGTAGCTCTGGCTGCCTTGGCCCTCAATGCCCTGGTAGCCTTGCAGCCCAACGGCCCTGCTCCCCACCCACTGGCCATTCTGGAAGATCATTCTGGAAGTTCGTTCCGCCGTCTGGTATAATTACCATATTAGCTCTTTATTATATAGAATATATTTTAACTAACAACGTTTAGGTATATTAAGTGAAATATCCACAAATACACAGTAATTTTTTAAAAATATGTTTTTTATTGATTTTTAGAGAGAGAGGAAGGGAGAGGAATAGAGAGATAGAAACATCAGTGAGAGAGGAACATCATGAATTGGCTGCCACCTGCATGCCCCCTACTGGGGATTGAGCTTGAAACCTGGGCATGTGCCCTTAAAGGGAATTGAACTATGACCTCTTGGTTCACGGGTTGATGCTCAAATGCTTAGCAGCACAGGTCGGTCTACACTGTAATTTTTAAAAAAGGAAAATAAAATCTTAGAGGGAAGGTAGGGGAGGGTGAGTAGGTGGGAGGTAATCGACCAAAGACTTTGTATGCATATATGCATAACCCATATGGTAGTGAATGCCTGTGGTGGGGGATGGGGGCAGGTGGAGAGCGTCAATTGGGCAAAAAGGGGGACATATGTAATACTTTCAACAATAAAGACTTAAAAAAAGAAAAATCAATTTCAGTGAGTCCTTATGTTGATTTGATTTGATTTCAACAACTAGCGGCCAGGTGCATGAATTCATTGGCTGGCTGGTTCCGCCCTCTGGTTGAACTCCTGGTCGAGGGGACAATTTACATATTAGCCTTTTATTATATAGGACTAGAGGCCCAGTGCATGAATTCATGCACCAGTGGGGTCCCTTGGCCGGGCCTGCAGGATCAGGCTGAAACTGGCTCTCCAACATTCCCTGAGGGATCCCGGATTGCGAGAGGGCATAGGCCGGGCTGAGGGACTCCACTGATGCACGATCAGGGCCAGGGAGGAATGCGGGAGGTTGGCCAGCTGGGGAGGGACTATGGGAGGGCTCCAGGGCATGTCTGGCCGATCTCGCTCAGTCCTGATTGGCCAGACCCCAGCAGCAAGCTAACCAGGGAGTGTCTGCCCCCTGCTGGTGAGTGAACATCATAATGAGTGGTTGAGCAGCCTTAGCATATCATTAGCATATTATGCTTTGATTGGTTGAACGGACAACTGGATGACTGAATGACTGGACACTTAGCACATTAGGCTTTTATTATATAGGATGTTTTTGAAATAACTTGTAAATATACCTAGATTTTCAAATCTTGTAGTGATTTGATCTTCCCATCTACATTTTTGATTTGCCTAAAATGTTTTGAAAGAAAAAATATTCTCTTTCTTTTATTAATTATATTATCAAAGAGTACATAAAAAGCATTTTCTCTTCTTATGCCAGAGTTAACGTGTTTGAAGTCACTGGAGGCATGGCAAACATTATCATTTGTAAAGTGCTGAGAGTATGCTTCTAGTCGGAAAAGAAGCTGCAGCTTCTGAACAGTTTCTAATTGTTCTGGTGTGCAATTCTTTCATATCTTAGCCTTGCTGTAATATTTTCGATTGGTGTCACTTGGGACCCAGAAGTAGCTTAAGACATCAACATTATAACTAGTGTATGTCTAGCTGTAAATTCTCATTGACATGTTTATTCCATCTGCTAAAATCACTTCTTCATGCTTCTTCTTCACATTTCTGGGTTTGGTCAAAGTCACTTAGCATCTCCTTCTATGTGTCCTTCCCCCCAACTCCTCTTTTTATAAATTACCTTTATTGGGGTGACATTGGTCAACATGAACATATAGTTTCACCCCCTTCCCTCTGGCAACCACCACACTGCTGTCTGTATCCATGGGTTTCAGTTTTATATTCCACATATGCGTGAAATCATGATTCTTAGCTTTTTCTGATGTCCTTTTAATCCCAGAATATGAGAAACTAAACCAGGATATGAAGTAGGTTCCAATGAAATGAGTTGAAAGGAGAGTTAGATGATTATCACAGAGACCTTATTTCTACTGCTGATTTGGTTATCACATGAGGCTGAGACAGCAGCTGAGGCATGGTCCCTGCAGTCCAAAGTCTGCTACTCTGAGGTAACAGAGCCAGAGGCACAGCTATAACTCTTTGTCTTTCGTCTAATGCTCCAGTGGTATCTCCTGATTTTCACTCTTTCAGTCATTAAAACCATTTTTAAGCATCTCATTATTTTTATTTCTTTAATATATATATATAATTGATTTCAGAGAGGAAGGATAGGGAGAGAGAGAAACATCAATGATGAGAAAGAATCATTGATCGGCTGCCTCCTGCATGCCCCACACTGGGGATCAAGCCCACAATCTGGGCATGTGCCTTGACTGGGAATCAAACCCCAAGCTCCTGTTCATAGGTCTATGCTCAACCTCTGAGCCATGCTGGCTAAGCCGCCTCTTAAATTTTTTGGAGCAGTTTGAGAAGGATAGGGGTTAGTTCTTCTTTGAATATTTGGTAAAATTCACCTGTGGGGAAAAATAAAAGTATATTCTGCTGCTTTGGGGTGAAATGCTCTGAAGATATAATTTAAGTCCATCTGGGCTAGTGTGCCACTTAAAGCGATGTTTCCTTGTTGATTTTCTCTCTGGAAGATCTATCCATTGATGTCAATGGGGTGTTAACATCCTCTACTGCCTGTATTACTATAGATCTCTGCATTTATGCCCATCAATATTTGATTTATATATTTAGGTTCTCCTATGGTGGGGGCATAAATGTTTACAAGGGCTATACCCTCTTGTCCTATTGATCCCTTCATCATTATGTAGTTTCCTTCTTTGTGTCTTATTATTGACTTTGTTTTAAAATCTATTTTGTCTGATATAAGTATTGCCACCCCAGCTTTTTAAAATTTCAATTTGCATAAAATATCTTTTTCGGTCCCTTTACTTTTAGTTTGTATGTATCTTTCATTCTGATGTGGGTTTTTGTAGACTGCGTATAGATGGATCTTGTTTCCTTATCCTTTCAGCTACCCTGTCTTTTATTGCAGCATTTAAATCTTTGCATTTAAAGTGCTCATTGATTTTGATTTTTAGACAATTTGTTGTGAATATTATGAGCTTTCTATAATGCTTTATTTTGCTATATTTAAACAACTTTAAGAAGCAAGTTTCTTCCTCTTCTTTAATAACTAATCAATTTCTACCATTTATATAGATAATTTCACTGTCATATCATGTAAATATCAGAGAGTATATTATTATTTAATAAATTATTTATTCAATTTTTAGTAATTAGGCTTTTCTAATGAATTTATTTTAGGCTTATTGGTCAAATCTCCTAGAATTAAAAATGGACACAGTTTGTCAACTAACTAAAATTCAATATACAGTGATTTTTCATTTGTGTTAGTTTTTACTTAATTTGAATACTACAGTACTTTCTGTTTTTTTCATAATCATGTAAAAATGTTTTAAGATTAAAAAATATTCTCAGTGTTGCCCTGGAGAAGTATCTTGTTCTATTATGGTTGTTTATGTTGATGTGTGGTTTTTAATTAGAATCCTATAAAAAGTATCACCTCAAGTATTATGCTAAGCAAAATAAGTCAGACAGAAAAGTCAAATAGTTAATATTTTAAAATATGAACATAAAAGCCACAGTTTATGCCAGACATATTTCCATGAAATTCTCATTATAATAACTTTAAAATTTAAGAATATTTGTACATACCTGTAGTTTGTTAGGGACCTAAAATTTTATTCTGATAGATCTATTTCTTTTTCATGGTACACACACACACACAGGCAGAGACACACACACACATATGTACCTTGCAATTTGTGTATTTTAGATGAACGCAATTTTTCAACTGGGGACATATCTTCAAAGTAATATTTTCAATTTCTGTAGTCTGTGAAACAAGCAAAATTAGTGACAACGGGCATAGTCATAAAACACCTGTCCTTAACTTGATGTTATAAAAAAAAACACTGAGGCTGTTCTTTAACTTTTCAAGCCACAGTTCAATATTGAAGGTTGTGTAGAAACTGATAATTACCTCTAGTTCCATCAGGGCTTAGATGTTCAATGTGATTTGGAATTCCTACACAATATTCTCTTTAATCAAATAAAGAACCATCTATTCCCTTGCTATGCCATGTCTATGAGAGCACTTTTACAGCAGATGGCAGCACTTGCAATATTATGACATGAGGAAACCCCCAAAATGTTTAATTAATAAGTTATTGAACTCAGTTTAACATTGCTATTATATGTGATGTATTTATGAATTTAACATTATTAAGCTCATAAAATAATATATAACACATCTTACTGAAATAATTAAGTTAAATTTTTTTGACAAGTTAAATTTTTTGCATGTAATATATACAATTTTTACTACTAAATTATAGAATCACAAAAAATTCATTTATGCTCACTGAGTTTAGAATAATTTTTATATTTTTTAAAAAATAGCCTATTGCCTATTTATTTAGTGCCTCAAAGGACATATCACTTGTTATGCAAAATGTCTTTCTAAACTATTTGTAAAGTTAATGTTATAAAATTACAGCTCTTCAAATATTTTAAATAAGAACATTTATTCATCGATAAATATTAATTAACATAATAGAGCAAAGCCCTGTTAACCCCATTTGAAATGATCCCCCAAAATTAATTTTCATATAAATGAAACTTGCCATGTTAAAACCCATATATGTGTACTTTAAGTAATTTGTTCATTTAAATATGTACATTTCCCCAAATAAGCATAACATTCTGGGCAAACATTTATGTTAGCTAGACAAAATGTAATACTGATAATTAGATGGTTGAAGTAAAATAGACATTTTGTTTTGGCCTGTTTAGTAATATAATAACTAACAAATAAAAACCTATTATTAAAAATTTCTAAAACCCAAAGATATATACTGCGATTTAAATATTCTTAAATTTTACTAACCTGTGTATTAAGACAAGTTACCTAGTTTCATTTATTCACTTCCCAGGCCACTGCAGTATTCCCATCATGTCTCTCTTTGTTTCTACTCAATGTAATAGTGTTAGTCATTGAGCCTGATTTTTATCTTCTTTTGTGGCTTCTCATTTTCATTGCCTACTATATTACTTTGAGGCAACCTCATCATAGTCAGGGTTGTGCTTCTTTCCATGCTGAATATTTCTTTGCTATCTAAGTTCTAGTCTAGAGCATTGCTATGTACTGTTGAAAAATGGCTATTTTCCTCTTCTGACTTATATTTTGTCATATATTGACAAATATGCAAATAATCAGTCCTACCTGTAAACTAATAGCTCAAAGCTTTGTTTTTGAAAATGAAGCTGTCCTTGAAAATAGGTTCTTCTGTTTTTCCCATGATGTTTATATCCACAGAAGTCAAAAATTAACATTCCCTCCAAATAAAGCCAAATTCTTAAAGCAATCATGAGGTTATAAGCATTTAGTGTATCATATGACTCTTAATTGTCTTCATCACTTCTTTCCAGTCATAGTACACATATTTCTTCCATCCTCACATAGGCATTCATTTTCTCCACCAAAAATGAAACTCAAAACATTCTTCAATAGTCATATTTTAATGACTAGACACTCTTAATTCCTTTTATGTAAATTCTAACTACAAATGATCAAAAAATGGAATAAATATCACTAAGCATCCATGTCCCTCATTTTCTACCGAGTTTCTGATGTACGCATGTTACAATGGCCATATGGAAATGTCCCAGCTAGGTGGCATCATTCATTTAAGAAGCTAAGATGAGCAAGGGACCCCAATTCAAATAAACACACTGGGAAACCTGTTTTAATTGACATGAAGAAGTTCCCAAAATGCTTCAAGGTTCCAAAATAGATTTATTGAAAAAATTCATTGAAAAAGCATAATAAAAAATTAGACATAGGAGGTACCTACAATGAAAGACTCTAAGACTGACATAACTCCTACTACTCACCTCTGTCCTCCTTTATGTGAGTAATCACAGTCTACTAACCTTCTCTTTGAATTGTTTTTTCACTCTGAAAAGACCACAAGACTATAAACAAAAGCCCACCAAGTTAGTAGCCTTACAACTACCACAACAAGGTCCTAAACATGAAATACCCAAGCTTCCCCTGTAACATATATCCTCCTAGGGGCCATCGTCAAAACACTGACCCAGAAATTGGAGTCTCATTTGCAATCACTTGAGACATTGGAAAACTGTTTGTCTTCAAAGGTTTGGTCAAATCTTTCCACACTCTGGAAGCAGGGCCTTCATATGGGCTCCTCTCAGGGTTGACAATGTAGTAAAGCATTAGCAGAAAAGACCACAGAACAATTTATAATTGGCAGCTTTAAGAATCTGCCAATGCCAGAGGACTGTCATCTCCTTAGAGTCAGTAAAGCCATGCTTCCCATACCACTGACCTCTCTTCACTAGAACTGATTGGGATTTCCGTGAGTCAGAAAGCAGTAGAGCATGTGTGGATGGGGTGGCAGAGGAGAAAGGCTTAATGTTCCAGAGTCAACGTGGGAGTAAAAACCTTCTATATACACTTCTATTGCTAAAATTCCTTTCACTTATCTCTATTGTTAAAAATTTACCATGTATTTAAAATTATATCTATATATCTATATCTGTATCTATCTATCTATCTATCTATATATATATATATATATATAAATCCTCACCTGAGCATAGAGAGGGTGGAAAGGAGGGGGAAAGACAAAGACAGAGAAACATCAATGTGAGAGAGACACATGAATTGATTGCCTCCCACACTCACCCCAACCAGGAGTGGGGATTGAGCCTGCAACCAAGGTATGTTCCCTTGACCAGAATTGAACCCAGGACTCTTCAGTACATGGGCTGATGCTTTATCCACTGAGTCAAACCTGCTAAAGCCTATATATATACTAGAGGCCCAGTTCACAAAATTTGTGCACTGGTGTGTGTGTGTGTGTGTGTGTGTGTGTGTGGCAGGGGGGGAGGGGGGCTGTCCCTCAGCCTAGCCCATGCCCTCTTTCAGGCCAGGACCCCTAAGGGGATGTAGCAGTGCACCAAGTGGCAGGCGGCCAGGGATGAGCCTGAGTTGGGGCAGGACACTGCGCCGCTTGCACTTATCCCAGCCCGCTGCACCTGCTGCCGCTGCTTGGTAGTGCTGCTGTAATTCGGGAGAGGCTCTTGCTGTGGCAGCTGCACTTGTCAGCCGTGAGCCCAGCTTCTGGCTGAGTGGCGCTCCCCCTGTGGGAGTACACTGACCACCAGGGGGTAGCTCCTGCATTGAACATCTGCCTCCTGGTGGTCAGTGCGCATCATAGCAATCGGTCATTCTGGTCGTTCTGCTGTAACTGTTGCTTAGGATTTTATATCCTGTACTGAGGCCCAGTGCATGAAATTCATGCGGGGGGGAGAGGGGGTTCCCCTCAGCCCAGCCTGCACCCTTTCCAATCCAGGACCCTTTGAGAGATGTCTGACTGCAGGTTTAGTCGGACATCCCTCTCACAATCCATGACCGCTGGCTCCTAACTGATCATCTACCTACCTGCTAGATCGCCCCTAACTGGCCCTTTGCCAGTCTGATCACTCCTAACTGCCTCTGCCTGTCGATCTGATTGCCCCTAACTGCCTCCCTCTGCTGTCCTGGTCACCCCACGCAGCCTGCTGCTCAATTGTTTGGTCGTCCCTCACTAACTCCTGTGCTGGCCTGGTTGCCCCACTCAGCCTGTTCAGTAGTCCATTTGGTTTTTTTGGATGTGACAGCCCCTGGCTCTTTCTATATATATAGATAATAACAGCCTAATATGCAAATCAACTGAATGGCAGAATGACCAGTCACTATGACACTCACTGACCACCAGGGGGCAAACGCACAACACAGGAGCTGCCCCCTGGTGGTCAGTGTGCCAGAAGCCAGGCTCATGGCTGGCAAGTGCAGCAACAGTAGCAGGAGCCTCTCCTGCCTCCCCAGCAGTGCTAAGGATGTCCAACTGACGGCTTAGGCCTGCTCCCCTAAGCCATCAGTTGGACATTCCCTGAGGGCTCCCAGATTGCAAGAGAGCACAGGCTGGGCTGAGAGACCCCACACTGCATTGGCCTCCCAATGGGGACCAAGCCTGCATATTATTATTATTTTTTTAAAGAAATTTCAGTATTTAAGCTGTTTTATTCCATAAACCATAACCAATTCAACCACAATTGTTAATGTAAACAGTATTCTCTTCATTTAAAAGTTGTATACACAAATTCTGATCTCTGGAAAAGGGAACTCTTAATGTTTGAAAGAACTTTGTTCTGAACTCGCCAAATAAAGTAGTCGGAATTGTAAACATTAGCAGTATTCTCGTCATTTTACTGCTTTCTACCTGAATTCTCGGTGATTGAACACACCCATAAAGTTAGTACGGCTCTATATAATTGTATTTCATGTGTTTCTTACAAGTTCTTAAACATTTCCTGGGTCTATCTTTGTTTACTTTATGAAATACAGCACAATTTGATAGTTTTCATAGAAGTATATACAAGAAACCAGTATTTGACCTGTTTTATTCAAAAAACCATAACCAATTTGCTGGGGTCTAACCCCAGCAGGTCCAGGGGTCCCCAAAGGTGTGGACGGAGTCGGCGAAGAAGGAATGACACGGAGACAGCATTCAGTTGATCAGCAGCCTTGCCAGGATCTCTAACCACAATCTCCAGCCAAGTTCTGTGTCCATGTTCTCTTGCTAGGTTCTCCAGCCACGTTCTCCAGGTTCTCCAGCCAGGTTCTGTAGCCATGTTCTCTCGCTCGGTTCTCCAGCCAGGTTCGGTAGCCAGGTTCTGTAGCCAGGTTCTGTCCAGGATCTTTTGCCATGTTCTCTCCAGCGAAGTTCTTCTGTCTCTAGGTTCTGTGTAGGTTCTGTCTTCTAAGTTCT
>NW_006291015.1:73251-74771 GCF_000327345.1 Myotis davidii
CAGGTTCTGTAGCCGGGTTCTTCAGCCAGGTTCTGTCTAGGTTCTCCAACCAAGTTTTGTAGCCAGGTTCTGTCCAGGATCTTTTGCCATGTTCTCTCCAGAGAAGATCTTCTGTCTCTAAATTCTGTGTAGGTTCTGTCTTCTAAGTTCTGTCTAAGTTCTGTCTGCAAATTATTAATTCCAGAGAGGAAGAAAGAGAGAAGGAGGGAAATAGAGGGAGTCATTAATCGGCTGTCCCCTGCACACCTCCCACTGGGGACCCAGCCTGAAACCTGGGCTTGTGCCCTGACTGGGAATGGAACCATGACTTCCTGGTTCATAGGTGGACACTCCACCACTGAGCCACGCCAGCTGGGCACCATGCACTTTTCATAGCTTGACTCATTATGTGTTTTCATCTAGAGTTCAGGTTGTGATGAGATGTTGCACACTGAAATATTTTTAAACTGACTGAAACAATATTACATATTTTTACTTTGCAATATTCTTAAATATTTAGACAAAAAGCATTTAGGTTTATTTGTCACTCTCATTTGCAATAGCAAAATAGTTCAGAGATGATGTTAATTTAGACATCACTTAGCTTGCCAACGAAAAATTTTTTAACCTAAAAAGCTTTAAATACCACTGCCTTATGGATAAGTTCATTCAAGTGAAGGAATAAGCCTTTAAGCTAGAATTACTTAGAATTACCCAGATTTATCTATCTGAGGGTTCTGAATGAAACTCTCAATTAAATAAAGAAACAGATGGACAAGTTGTTATGTGACAATCTCTTTCCCCTCATATAAACTAAATTGACTATTTGTTATAGGTGTAGGTCAGAGTACTAAATACATCTTTGACCTTTCCCATTACTGCTGATATTGCATATGTCTGTTCTACAGTTACCTTTTAAAGAAAGTAATTGATCTGTTAGTATTTACCTAATAATTTTGATGCTTTGATATCACTTTTTTTTAGAGATGTTAAAGGGTACATAGAAGAAAGTTGATTAATAGTTAGTTGGTCGGAGGAGGGAAAATGGCGGAGGTATAAAGGGACGTGTCCTGTGCCTTCTCCTGGAGCAGATAAGGGTGAGCAGCTGAAACAGGTAACATACAGCCCGAATAGGCAGAGGATTTTCAGCTGAGAGCCTGTCTGCAGCTAGAAAAGACCGAGGACCCCCAGGAAAAAAAGGACGGTTGGAGACTGCGGCTGAAACCTCTCTTGGTGTGCCAGCGCAGCAGCGGAGACCGCGCCATTTTGGGCGATTGTTGCCTGCATCCAGAGACCAGCTACTAACCTGGAAACAAGGGATCTCAAGCAGCGTGACTGCGTGAACTCAGACAAGCACTGCTTCTTCTCACGGAAAGGTTAGACTTTCCCTAAAGGTGCGGTTTGCAATTCGGGTTGGAAAGAGGACCGAGCTCGCGTGCGCGCGCTGGGCGAAATCTGCGCCCCACAGAGTCCGCAGCCGTTGGGACCAGCGTGACCCGCCAGTGGAGAAGGGGCCCCACAGGGCTGCTGGCAGACGGGAA
>NW_006291015.1:81108-88285 GCF_000327345.1 Myotis davidii
TCATTTGTGGATTATAGAGAACAACATAGACTGATGAAAAGGGACAGACCCAAAGACTGAGAAACAGCGATCAGGCTATCAATCCCCAGAAGGGAAGTAGGGGAGGGCGGGGGTAAGGGGAAGATATCAACCGAAGGACTTGTATACATGTATATAAGCCAAACCAATGGACATGGACAACAGCGGGATGGGAGCATTAGTGTGTGTGCGGGGGGAGGTTGAGGGTTAATGGGGGGGGGATAAGGAAACATTTGTAACACCTTAACTAATAATAATAAAAAAAATAGTTAGTTGGTCAGAAATTATGGTTATAAAATTAAAAAATTAATTTTGTTTCAAGTATTATATTTTAGTCCGTATGTAACTTCAAAGGAATATAATTACATCTTTTTGCATTACCTTGCACCTGTTTGAAATATTCTATAAGCTACCTCAAGGCTGAGCTTAGTTTTATAAATAGAAACATTTGGAAAAGAAATAAAATTATAAAGATAAACTGAAAATATTACTTAAACTGGAGCTGTAAAAGGAGCTTAGTAATCTAAAGATAAAACACTTAAAAATAAACATTATTTTTCCTTTATTACAGAAATAATCAGTAAAAATACTAAATAGTAGAACATACTTAAATATATTTAAATATAATTATACTACTCTAATGAATAATTTTGTAAATCATAAGAATACATGAAAACATATACCACATTCTGGGATGTAAAACAGATTCAATATATTCCCAAACTTAATTTTATAATGTTAAACTTATTGCCAACACAGTTTTTTAAAAATATATTTTTATTGATTTCAGAGAGGAAGGGAGCAGGAGAGATGAAAACATCAATGATGAGAGAGAATCATTGACCGGCTGCCTCCTGCACACCCCCTACTGGGGGATCGAGCCTGCAACCTGGGCATGTGCCCTTGACTGAAATCATCCTAATATAACTTGTAATATTCAGTGCACAGGCCAATGCTCTATCCACTGAGCCAAACCAGCCAGGGCACCAAAACAAATTTTATAATTTGATTACAATACCAATTTAACTTAGAAAAGTGTATGTGACTAGCTAAATTCAAGGGCAAGAGTAATGAAAGTTTCTCTTTTCAGATAACAAATACGTGTACAAATTTATACTGTGGCACTGACAGCTCATGGCCACCTTCAAACATATCTGAATTAACTCCAAAGGGCATATGAGAACTTCAGCATCTCTTGAAAATCATAAACAAGTGGGCAGACATGAGCATTTACTCAGACTCATATACCTATTACCCTCCCGTAGCCATGACATAGTTCCGTGTAAAGATGTAAGTGCTAAAAACTTGTGACCTCTTCCAGATCACATCCAGAGAAGCACATCTCTAGTTGAGTCCATGCTCTCCACTACTTAGTACCTATTTGGAAATATTATAACCCTCGTCATAGTTCAGACACGTGTTAAGAAGAGGGGTTAGGCAGCGGATATCTATATCTTAATTTCTTATTTTTTTGTTTTATTTTTCTCTTCTCATAGCTTCTCTACAAGAAAGGAAACACTTTCCATAGTATATTCTTTTCTGAAAGAGGCTACTATTTAATCATATCATTTTCAAATTGAGGTGAAATAAAACATGACATGTTTTATCAGAAGTAAACATGAAACATGCTTAGGAGTCAAGGAGAATAAAAATATTGACACTGCCATTTAAATATAGGTTAGAGGCAAATGCAACAAAGAAAAAAAAAACACCCTAGTGGCTTCTACCTTTTACCAATAACCTGCTCATCCAGGACTCCAGTGAAATGTAGCTCTTGCGAGATTATATATTTAGTTACAGTGTTGTTTTACCTTGGAAATCTGTGAGATTAGAAGTATATTTTTCTTATATTTAAATTGTATAACAGTAAAAAATAGTCAATATTCCATTGACAATTAATAGGTCATATAAATGTTCATTATTTGGGGTAACAGAAAAAGTTTGCATGTACTCTTTCATTTGTAATATTCATTATGTAGAATGAATAACAAACAACTATATAGTAGAAATAAAATTTTAGAGGAGGAAATTAATGTGTTATTCACTATAAGTTTTACAGATAAGTTATTATTTTTATACTTTTCCAGAAAATAAAATGTTTTCTTAAAATTAATATAGGATTAACAATCTTAAAACAGTAGAGTAAAGATTGTAAAAATTTTTAATGTGTTTTAATGTTTTAAATGCATTATCTAAGTAAACATTTATATTTAAACAATTTTCATTAATGTTTTCTAACAGCAGAGGGAGATATTGAACTAGAAATTATTTTTCAGTGCACTTTTTTTTTGCAGAATGATTTATTGTTAGACATTTGATTTTAAACTTCATTTTCTTAAAAAAACACTTTTTATACAAGTATTTTATAAAAAGTCTTTCTTTCAGCATATGATTTACAACTAACAAGATGTCTTATAAAAACTGAAAATTAATGTATTACATTGTGGTAATATGCCATTTGCTGTATTTCTTAGATGTCGCAGACCTTAAGAATTTTATGTCATTAGAACTCGTTGGTGCAGTAAAGCATGATTTTTTACACTGATCCAAACCTGAATGTCTCTTTGTTCTATTACTTACTAGCTGTGTAACCTTTAGCAAGTTATTTTTCTGAATTTTCACTTTCCTTATTTGTAAAATGAAGATAACAATAATATGTGCTTTATAGAGTTGTTGGTATTTAACGCCTGGATAGTAAGGGAGTATTTTCATGAATGGGAAAAGAGAAGATTAAAGGAAACAGAGAGATAAGTGGAAAAAAGTCTGTTTCTGAGCAATTAGGAGAGTCGAACCTTAAAAAAAGAAGAAGAAGAATTCAATTCTTCCATTGCCAATGTGTGAACGGTAGAGAATCAGGCTCAGAACATAAAAACTGTAGCAATGTGTAGCATCTATTAGTGGAAAAAAAATTGATACAGAAATATAATAGTGAGGATATACAAATAGAAATATAAAGCCTACTCAATAAACAATGCTGGTACAATACAAAACCAATGGACAAAGAATAAATATTTAGGTGAAAAAAGTAGAATTTGGAAACAATTGAACATTGTAGTTATTCAAAACAGAGAGTTTCTAAGGATTGAGATACAAGTTACTGGGGAGATAACCTGATTATCAGTGACAACATAGGAACATAAGATAAGAAGCAGTCTTCTGGAAGTTGATGGTGGGTTTGTTTCTGAATATATACATTATCATTTGTAAGGATGCATATTTTAATTATAAAGCTAAAGGTAACATTTGTATGTTACTCATTTATTTCAAACTAGAGGCCCAATGCACGAAATCCATGCAAGAGTAGGCCTTCCTTCCCTGAGCTGCTGGCATCGGCTTCCCTCTGGCACCTGGGACTGGGTATCCCTCACAGCCCCGGCATCGTCTGGAAGGACATTCAGTTTAATTAGCATATTGCTGGGGTCCAACCCCAGCAGGTCCAGGGGTCCCCAAAGGTGTGGACGGAGTCAGCGAAGAAGGAATTACACAGAGACAGCGTTCAGTTGATCAGCAGCCTAGCCAGGATCTCTAGCCAAGTTCTGGTCAGGATCTCCAGCGAAGTTCTGGTTTGGATCTCCAGCCAGGTTCTGTGTCCATGTTCTCTTGCTAGGTTCTCCAGCTAGGTTCTCCAGGTTCTCCAGCCAGGTTCTGTAGCCATGTTCCCTTGCTAGGTTCTCCAGCCAGGTGCTGTCCAGGTTCTCCAGCCAGGTTCAGTCACCAGGTTCTGTAGCCGGTTAAGGGGTTTTATCCCTTCCCTAACTTCAGGGGAAAATCCCTACCTGGGGAAACAACCTTTCTCAGAGAGGTGACCTTGGTTAAAACACATAGTGCCAAGAAGGTGAGCAAACATATTAAGAACAGTATGCCATATATGCCAGGTCCCTTGAAACAGCAAGGATGGACCGGCTTCCAGCAGTATATTACACTTTTATTATTATTATTATAGATGTCTTATATATTAAAACATTACTAACTTGTAACACAAAATCACAGCAAACGGGTGATGTATTTTCAAGTATATTTATTTAAAATGTATTAGATAGCTGTGCCCTTTCTAGCTCAAAGGAAGGGCACTGGTGTTTGTTTTGCAGCGCGCCTTTATCAGGCAGTGCGCACCCCCAGCCTTGAGGGTGCACCTGCCAAGCTCCTTCCCTGGAACTGCACTCGGTGTCTCCGCATCAAGCACCAAAGCTTTGAACTCGGCCCGTGAGCACCTGTGCTTCATCGCCATTCATTTTGTGCATCCATTAGCAAGACGTGTCCTAAGGTATTAGACGATCCTAATAGAGATTTTTGTTTTGCTTGTTTTGGCGATGCTCAAACATTTTTCCATATAGATAAAGGTAATTGCTTTTTCGCTTCACACCATTTGGCTTATGAATGGTTTCCTAGGAAGCTGTACTTTCAGATAGTGGGGGAAACCTGTATCTAAATGTGCACGACCCATATGTAAATATATGTGTGTATAAATATAAAGAATTTATTTTTGTGTTTTTAACTAATGCAATGATTTTTTCCATAATTTTCTTTAATGGTTACATGTTGAATAAAATGTTTTAAAGAGTATATTTTTATTCAAAAAGACAACCAAATGTTATTTTAAAATCTATTCCTATTATATATAAAACTAAAACCTGATATTATTATAAATTGCATCCAATTATTTAAATATTTGTTCCAAATGGCAATATCTGTGAATAAACAAATTCTGATGCCAGAGTTAAATGAATCAGTTAAAATCTAGACTCTGCTTTTATTAGTTACATAACATTGGATATACAATGTTATATTTATGCTCCAATTCTCTGATTGTAATAGTTGTTACTTAATAAGTTTGTTCCAAAAATAAATGTGTTACTAAGTATAGAGTGATTATAGTAGTTGTAAACATGGGGGTTGGGGGTGGTCATAGTTACATGTTATTTATTATTATTATTAAATAAAAATATAAGATAAAAAATTAAAAACTAAGCTAGTTGTACTCTAATGAATAACTTCAGAATGCTCTTTTTTAATTTGAAAAACTTTATAATCCTTTGCAAGAATATTATGGATAATAATAATGGAGATTGTGTTGTTCTTAAAATAAAATAATTTTTAATACTTTGCTTATAATCATGCTCAAATTTGGTTAGTTTCTCCTTAAAATAAACTTTTAACAAACCACATTAATAATTGTGGGCCAGTGATAGAACAAGTGCACACAGAATCTACATATTTAGAACAAAATTTGGACAGTTCTCAAAGTCCCCAGCTATTTCAGTTGTGAAGATTTAAAAACATCCACTAGAGGGTGCTAAAAGAGTGAAATAGCCTGAAACGAAGGGCGGTTTTAAGAATGATTCATACGTTAACATTATACTAATATTCAAGGTTAACTTTAGATTGAAAAGTCTTATTTCCATTTTTCTTACCCCCAAATCGTGGATTATTAAGCAATGATTTCTACTAGTAGCAAAGATTTGTAATATTTTTGAAAAGTCTGTGTGTCTATGTATAGGAAGGAAGAGCAGGTAAGTGCAATTTTGAACTGTTTCATATTTTAGGATAGATAAGCTATGTTTTAAAAAATGTTTTACTACGGAATAATTGTTTAAAACTGTGACATATCTAAAAGTTCCTGTTTCCTAAGATTTAGTATGTTTGAGTTACAAATAAAAATGAGAAAATATTTGTTAGCAATGTCCACTTGATTATAATTAGTCAAAGAAAAGGATGCAAAATGTTTAGAGGAGTATTTGTTTTACTGTAGTCATGTGACTTCAAACTTAATACTGTTTGAGGGTAATGAAATTGCAAGTACTTCTTAGTTCAAATGTTTTATGAGGATTTAATTTTATTTTTTGTTGCCCAGAAAAATCTGATCTGGTATATTCTTAATTTGATATTTCCTCCTGCAGACTTCCCTTTCTCCAACTCTACCCCAAAATAATAACAAAAGATATCTCCATTTAAGCATCGATGTTAGTTTTAGGTAGAATTTTTTGTGTTATTATTCCATTAGTACTTATTACTTATATATCAATGGTCTTATTATATATCATTATAGATTGTACTGCCTTATTTCTTGAACACACAATATACAAAGTAGTATTATATAGGATATATACACTTTTAAAATATGCCATAAAGAAGCCCAATTATCCCAGGAGAGATATTGGAGAATAATATAGGTAAAATGTACACAGTAAAAATCTTATAATGGATGGTTATGTCACAAAAGCATCCATATCTATTTTCACGTAGGTGTATAAGTATGGTATAAATGAATTTTTGCATATTTAATATAGATTAATTTGGAAAAAATAGTTTTCTTTGGGTACATGAGTGAATTATTTATAATTGAAAAGTTCATTCTCTAAGTTACATAATACTTTAAAAAATGTTATATACCAAAATGTAGTATTTCCTTTTTCTTGGGAGGGGGGCGGTGGTGGAGATTTTTAGCAAAATTTCTATTTTAAAAAGCCAACATTACTTAGTGAAATTAGTCACTAATGATTTATTCACTTTCTTGGTTAATATTAATAATACTGTGCTGACAGTGATATAGTTTAATGCATGTATTTTTAAATTAATTTCATTGTTATCAATTTAAAAAATGAAACATAACTTAGTCTTCTGTTAAACAGTTCACTTATATTTCTCAACAAGCATGTGTACCTTGCCAGTTATTTTCTTTCTTTACATAACATAAATTCAGTGGTAACAAATGCTTTTATTTCTATCCAATTGAATGTAAAGTTTGGTACTAAATTTCCTTGCCAACTAATCAGTTTTAGATTGAAAAAGTTAGTACTTTTATTTCACTGTGTGCAGATGTTCTCCATATGGATAATCTTAAAGAATAATCACATATCCTATATAATAAAAGTCTAATATGCAAATTGTCCCCTTGACCTGGAGTTCAACCAGGGGATGGGGCTGGCCTGCCAACTGCCTGCTGTCCCTCCCCATGGCCAGCCCTGCCTCTGATCACCCCCACACCCTGATCAGGGGGGGAGCAGCCTGGCAAACCACCTGTAGCCCCTCCCCCTGGCCAGCCTGGCCCGATTGACCCCAATTGGGGTGGGCCGGCCTGACCCCATCCATGCATGAATTCATGCACTGGGCCTCTAGTGTGTGTGTGTGTGTGTGTGTGTGTATATATATATATATATAT
>NW_006291015.1:88392-96595 GCF_000327345.1 Myotis davidii
TATTTCCAACTTTATCTTGTTAAAATAATACACCAACTGCAATGTTTTAACAAAATAGTTAAATAGCCCTAGCTGGTTTGCTCAATGGTTTGAGCATTGGTCCATGAACTGAAGAGTCGTGGGTTTGATTCTGGTTAAGGACATCTACCTCGGTTGCAGGCTCAATCCCTGGCTCCAGTGAGGGTATGTCAGGGAGGCAACCAATTGACATGTCTCTCTCACATTGATGTTTCTCTCTGTTCCTACCCCTCCCTTCCACTCTCTATAAAAATCAATGGAAAAAATATCCTCAGGTGAGATTAACAACAACAAAAAAACAAACAGAAAAAACAAAATAAAAAATAAAAATGTTTCAATATACTAATTATAATATTAAAGATATTTAAAAAGTTTGCATCCTTAGTGACACAGAAAGACAATAATGTCTGAACTGTGATTGGCAATAGAAAGGCAAAAGGGTTTTAAAATCTGCAGGTGAGCCACCAAGCCTCTTTGATTAGTGGTATTTGGTTATCATTATTGTTAATTATCTCAATACAAAATATTTAGTCACACAGATTGTATTATAATAAATTTTTATTTATTTTTATTTTTAAATCTTTGTTGTTGAAAGTATTGCATATGTCCCTCTTTTCCCCCATTGACTGCTTCTAGCCCACCCCCACCCTCCACTCCAAGCCTTCATCACCCTATTGGCTGTGTCCATTAATAACTCTTTATAACAACACTAGAGAGCCGATGCACAAAATTTGTGCAAGAGGCTTGGTCTCAGCCCTTGAAGCCCTAGCTTCATCCAGAAAGTCGTCTGGAAGGTCGTTCAGCCATCTGGTCTAATTGGCATATTACTTTTTTTATTATTATAGACTAGAGGTCCGGTACACAAAAATTTGTGCACTCAGGGGGTCCCTCACCCCAGCCTGTGCCCTCTTGCAGTCTGGAACCCCTTGGGGGATGTCCACCTGCTGGCTTAGGCCCGCCCCCTGGGGGGATCGGGCCTAAGCGGGCAGTCAGACATCCTTCTGGCAGCCCAGGAGCCTTTGGGGGATGTCCACTTGCCAGCAGGGAGCAGGCCTAAGCTGCAATCAGACATCCTTAGCACTGCTGAGGAGGCGGGAGAGGCTCCTGCCACCACCACTGTGCTGGCAGCTGGCAGCCTGGCTTGTGGCTGAGCAGAGCTCCCCCTGTGGGAGCGCACTGACCGCCAGGGGGCAGCTCCTGCATTGAGTGTCTGGCCCTTGGTGGTCAGTGTGTGTCATAGTGGCCAGTCAATCCCAGTCATTCTGCTGTTAGGGTCAATTTGCATAATACCCTTTTATTATATAGGATTTGGAAAGATCCAGGGGGTTAATAATTAATTTTCAGTTTTCAATATTGGTCTTTAACATTATGTTTTTTTGTTATATGGATACAATTTTTTAAAAAAGTGTTCATCTCTATACATTCCTAAGAACTAGTAAGAAAATGTCCTGAGGTTATACCATAGTGAGGACACACAAAGAAACAATTTATCTTGACTGTTTTCTATGTGCAACTCATTCTGTAGTACTATGGGGAAAAAATACAAAAATAAATACTAGCCTTCCCTCAAGGAGTCTTTACAATCAAAATAACTCACGGTCTGACATTATTCCACTGGGCTTTGTTTTCTTGCACACTGTTCATTATTCACTATGAAAATATTCATCAACATTTTGTAGGGTTTTTAAAAAAAATAGTTTTCTTAGGCATCCATTTGAAGTAGGGGATTCTATGAAATCTCAAATATACTTTATATGAAGACAGACAGCTAATAATCCAAGCTTCAAGGAGAGAGTTTTTGTTTTGTTTTAGGTTTTGCCAGGTTAAACAATGGTATTAGAGAGTTTTTTTGTGTCAACAGATTTCAAATTAAAAGAGGAAGTTTTATTGTAAGACCTCTTTCAGAATAAGGCAATTCCATTATTAGTTTTATACCTTTGATCTGAGATCAAATTGAGTATGAAGGAGGCCATAAGATTCAAATAATGCATTAACCTTTTTATTGAAGTTTAATGTGAAAGGCAAGTTTCCTAAACACCTATTCACGTGTGACTATATAAAATACTATATCTGCCAATAAAGTCTTTTTAAAATGCATAAACTTTTCACTGAAAGTCATTATTCATGATGAACATGTGCAAATGTTCTCAGATACAGAGATGTTATTGCTAAACCATTGGAATATCTTCTGTTCTTCCACATACACAGGTAATTGTCCTTTAGTAAATTGCATGTTATTGTCAGAAGTCAAGTTATTCATAATGATTGTGATCTTACTCTAACAGAACACACCCTGCCCCCTCCAAAAAAAAAAAAGAAAGAAAGAAAGAAATGCCAACATAGGGTTTTAGGCTTCTTTCCCAGTGAATGAGAACCCTACATTCCAGATTTAAGGATAAAATTAAAGTTTACTGTAGAGAATGGCATTGTGATAGATAAAAGGTAACATTGTTTTGCTACCATTTCCTATGAATGTGATTTATAGAAATCAAATGACGTATTTCAATCAGATTTTACCCCATTAGTTTTCAAAGATTAACAATTATTTTATAAGATCTATTATTTTTGTATACAATAGGCAGCATTGGAATAGAAAATAAATACTGGAGTTGAATTTAAGCTAGGGAATTGTGAGTGAATTTTACTTTTCAGGTGTCTTTTGAACTGCTTTTAGAGTTTTATAATGAAACAGGTATACTTATTTAAAAGTATATACAATTTTAAAGAAAACTTTTAGTTTGAAATTAGAAAAGGAAAAATTCCTATAGTAATGTTTAAAAAATTAGTACACAAGATTCCTCTATAACTGTAAATTTAGACATGATTTTCAGATATCTGTTATATTCAATTTAATAGCATTATCATGAGTTTCAGCTAATTCCCTAATAATATGGAGCAGACAGAGCCCACAGTAATAGTTATTTCCCAGTGATATGTGTTGAGTATTTCTTTTAAATGATTATATAAATACTTAAAAAGTGACATTGATTTAGGATTATTTCTGTGTTTCAATGACCTTTTTCAAAGAATAAAATCACTGGTGAATATTTAAAATCCACCTATAGGATTATTATCCACCAAAAGGTCATCCTGTTATACTTTCCACCTTCAGAGTATTTAAATATCCCTCAGTCTACACCACAGACGTGCAAAGGCTTCTCTCTTCAAGCCTTCCAGATTCTTAAGTCAAAACCAATCTGACATATGTCTTCACTTTACCTCTTAAATGTGGGCAGATGCTCTGAGGTAGAACTAGCTCTATACGGAATGAATAAATCTTTTTTCGTTGTTTAATTTTTTTTCTTTCCTCTGTCCAGTGCTTAGTCTTGGTCTTTTTGTACTATTTGTCCCATAGGCTTTGTCCAACAAATGCCATTGGATGTGTAAAATGACTGCCTCCCCCATCTATGTAAGCAGGGAAGGGAAGACAGTCTCCTAGCCCCCATGCAGAATGCTCTGTGCTGCCCTACATATGCTGCTGCTCTGACATGACTAACAGAGATGGGTTTATTTCTCCTGACCACTTGGTGTTCTTCAATGTAATCAGATACTATTATGTTTCCCCTTTAAGGTGCACATTCTAAAAAGCAGTTAAAAGTCACAATAACACATAGTTTAGAGGATGTGGTTAAAAATAATTGATTACTTTTTAACACCTTAAAAGATGGAGTCGCTGGGGGTAAATTATGTGGAAAGTAGTATTTTGTTATGATTACTTGATAAATTTATTATTAAAACTTTGAGGAAGCTACAAAGGGAAGGTGCTTTTTAATGTAATAATTGGAAATGAAAAACAATGTTAAAATAAACGTTATCCAACCACCATTAACATTCTGCCATAAGCGTTTTGAAAGAATAGTGGCGTGATGATTTAGTGAAACAACGAGGAATTGCACCTAACCAAACATAGAGAACAGTTCTGTAGTCATAATTATTTTCAATGTGCTAAATTATATATTTTACTAAGTTTGAGATAATGCCGAGTAATTCATTATCAACATTACTCCTTCGAGTTAAGTTAAACAAGGCTCCTCAAATAACAATTCTGCACATATCCATTTTTTATGTTCCTACCCAGAACTTTCAGAAAAGGTAAACAATAAAAAGAAATGGCTTGCCCTAGCTTGTTTGGCTCAGTGGCCTGCGGACTGAAAGGTCCCAGGTTCGATTCTGATCAAGGGCACGTACCTTGGTTGTGGGCACATCCCCAGTAGGAGGTGTGCAGGAGGCAGCTAATCGATGTTTCTCTCTCATGGATGTTTCTAACTCTCTATCTCTCTCCCTTCCTCTCTGTAAAAAACCAATAAAATATATTTAAAAAATAAAAATAAATGGCTTGTCACTTCTTTTCTTACTATTGAGTAATTAATTAGTAATTATGCACAAAAGAGATAATATGCAATATGTAAGCAAGGGACTCAAGATAAATAACTTCAAATATCTGCTAGGTGTAAATTATGGATAATATAGACACATGTTCCAATTGGAAAAAAATGAGATAAACTTGCATAAATCTGAAAGGAGTGTAGTTCCTTTTGTCCCACATGTTTCTTTGAACAACATTCCTCCACAAACTATACTTCAAAAATATGTCTCCTGTGATTTTGCCTCCTAAACCAAAAGAAATACCTTTAAAGAATTATATCTATTGTGTTGGAAGGGATTATTCTAGTTCCTTTTTCTCCCCATTGATTCTGTTTTGTCACTATTTACCTACATCAATAGGTTGATTTTAGTTGACATGGTCATCAGCTGGCAGCAAATTGTGCCTGAGGTTGATTCCTTGCCTCTATTATTTCTTATTCCCTTTATTTTCTTATTCCTCATTTTTCTTCTCTTTCTCCACTTCTTCATCTGTGTTATAATCTCTATTTCATCTTAGAGCACACAATGTTTTTAAAATAAATGAGGATCTTATGACTGAGAGAATATAATATAAAAAGGAAAGATGGAATGTTAATAATTACATCAAAATCCTTAATTTTAAAACAACTATTCCACACTAAGGATATGAAAACTTTAGGGATTAGAGTTCCTACATATAGCTGTGATTAGGTAATGATCCAATCTAATTTTCTTCCATTTTGATGATTTAACCTGCATAAAACCTCTTTCTTAAAAGTAGCTTTTTCTGAAATGAGACCTAATATTGTATAGGTAGACTCTAATTATAGACAAGGATGTATCTAAACACAGATTGTTTTAAAATAAATGATGACATCTAGTATATTCATTTTGGATATGAAAAAGTGCAGGTACTTGGAATGCAGGTAAAGAGGAATGCTTTTTAAAACATAGGCATTTGGGGAGATAAGGACTCTGACAGTTGAGAGTTTTATTAGTGATGATTCAGAAACTTTTAAGAGTTGAGGAAATGAGTAACTTTTAAATAGAACCATTTTAGGGAAAATATGCTTTCTGACCTAGTACCATAAAAAATCAGGGTATTTTCATTTCTATGTATTCATTTAACTTGTTTTACTATATCTGAAAAGGTGTAATTTTATATTTTTGAGAGTGGTAAGCTGTGTTTTGATGAATGTCAACCATTTGCAATAAAGATTCTTGAGTGTAATTTACAATAATCATATTTCCATTCCAAATAAATATTATCTTAACTGAAAAAGAACCTATTTCTAGTCTCATCATTGAATCTTAGCTGTAGGGGAAGAAATAATGAAGTATAAAACTTATAGTCACTGGCATGAGGCTTTTAAAAAATGTTAAAAGGGTGACGATGAAAATGCAAATATTGCAAGAAAGCAGTTCATGGGAATCTTTTAGAATTTATTTCATGCCCAGTTTCAAAATAAAACTGAAGCCACTATTCCCCAGGCAGCATGTGTGCTGTTTTTCTGCACACATGTGTGCAAACAGCACAGTAGTGTGCCAGCTGAAAATGCAACCTAATGTATTACTTAACTTCCTACATAACACAAAACAATCTGAGACATTCAAAATGACATGTCATTATTTTGCATCAACATTCCCTTGCACTATATTTGGTATGAAAAGGGAGTGGAAAGACCATTTGCAGAAAGAGGAGGAGTTGAGCAGTCCCAAGGTGGAGCTGCCTCCTGTGTCAAATGACACTGGCAGATTAAAGCGCTCTGGTGGGGAAGGGCTTAAAGGCTGAGTCAAAAGCCAAGAAGTCTCTTTATTTACGCCTACCTCCCAGCCCTTGGCAATCTGACTAATAACACACTGAGCTAACAAGAAAGACTAGAAAGGGAGGACAGAGAACATTGCTGCAGCCTGGATCCACAACCTCAGAAAGCGAGAGTGATCAGTCCCAGCTCTGCCAAACATCTTGTTTATGGACTGCGTTCGGCAGCTCGCAAATGGTTAACTATATGCAAAAAAAGTCAGCATAGCTGTGAAGTATGCCCTGAATTTTAATTGGGGAAGAAAAGGACAACTGCTTCGGGATGATCTAGCAGGCACTCTGCTAGAAATATTTTCAATGAGATGCTCAGCACTTTGTCTCTGACCAGAGGCTTTCACTTGATAAAGTGCGGGACTTGCCAAAAAGTGATATTTGAGAAGAAAGTACACGGTGGTTAGTGTTTTCTTTTTAATAAAGAAACTGAATTGACTTTGAACATCTCTTCCAGCTGTGCATTACAGATAACGTCAGGAAGAGTCTCTGCTTTACAGGTAAGATGAATGTTTCCAGGCTTTTGCGATACCTAGTTTTTCATTATCCTAACGTGATTGAAATGTATATGTTTGCCCTTTTGAAATATATAACTTTGCATGAAAGGCTATCCAGTTTCATTCTGGCTCATTGGCACAACTAATGCTGTAGCAGATGCCTGTTTTCTCTGAGCAGCAGACATTTAGTCCAACAGCTGGCTGTAGAGAAAGAACAAATAAAATAATATGCCACTATAATTTTTACAGCATGCAGTTTGCTATTGGACATCAAGTATGTGTGCTTTCTGGTTCTTTGTTTTTTGTATGCTACTTTTATTATTTCCCGACTTAACAGTGTTTTCTAAAAACATGTGAATGGAGATTTTTGAACTCCTTAACACTGAATCAGATATTGTCAATCTAGAATCACTCTTCACATTTGTATGTATTTCCGAAATGATTAGATATTGTTTTCTAGGACAGTTTGAAGAGCATAAAATGCATTTAAGATGAAAAAGGCATGAGATATTTTCATCTGGAAGTTATTTACTCTTTTTTAAAGAAGCTATGCTTGGTAAAATGAATAGTATTCTTTCTTGGGAATCTATGGAAAGTACTTTTAGTGTCTGTGGAAGCCAATCTACAAGTTAAAACCCCCAACTGCAAACTCCTTGATTCTAAGCACAGTTCTCAGAGCTGTTTAAAATTAAACTATTTTCCTTTGGATATGTTGTCTGCTAACTTTTCCTTTGTATGGGAAGGCACTATGTTGTTTTGTTTCTTTGGTTACATTTGACCTTTCAGAAACTTCATGCTATATATGTTTTCAATAAAACAATGCATTTTCTTGGAATAAAAGTTTATTTTCAGGCTTATTGATTGGGATCTAGGATGTTTTATCTGATTGTGAATTTTAATTAGATTCAAAGTTACAATATGCATTCCATCCAGAAAAAAGCTAAAGCAGTTACAATTTTGAGAAGTTGACTAGTTTTAAGATGTGGTGTTTGTTTACCTTTCAAGTTGGTTTACGTAAATTTAAGGTACAATAGTGAAAGGAAGGGGATACACTTAGATAAATTCAAGTTATGCATTTACCTTGTCACTACTGTCATTCCAGGGTTAGAATCATTATTAAAAATTGCTGTTTCAGATGCATATCTTAAATGTTTTAGGAGCTAGATTATGTGATGTTGTTATTGAGAACTATCATTATTTATTTAGAAAATTAGAGATATTCTCACATTTTACCTTGTCACTACTGTCATTCCAGGGTTAGAATCATTATTCAAAATTGCTGTTTCAGATGCCTGTCTTAAATGTTTTAGGAGCTAGAATATGTGGTGTTATTGAGAACTATCCTTATTTATTTAGAAAATTAGAGATATTCTCACATATTTGAGTATAGTGCAGTTTGTTTCAGAGTTCATTGTTTGTGACTTTCAGCCTTATAATAAAAGAAATTAACTGCTTAATTATGTGATGACACTCAGGGCCCTAAAGCCTGTTTCCAGACCTCATTAAGAAGTCATTTGCTGGAAGTTTATAT
>NW_006291015.1:96670-102793 GCF_000327345.1 Myotis davidii
AAGTATATTGAACCAAAATCAAAGCAGGTTAAAGCATAGACACATTATTAGATGCTATATTGTGACATCAAGTTCAAAAATATGAATAAAAATATGTATAATGCATGCATACATATATAATACCTTTTTTCTATCATTTAAAAATTCTCTACAGTTCTCTGATTTTGCCTAATACCTACATATTTATCTTTTCCTTTAATCCTTTGGCCTCAGATTCATGTACTTTGTGGCTAAAAAAACATCAAGGTTGTCTCAAATATACACCATTGCATTATATCAAAAAAGCAGTGGCCCAGGTAGCCAACACCCCTGCCATCTGTAGAAATGCAGTTCATTTGGCAGATGTGAACACAACTGGTGATATCATATTTTAAATTCTCCTTCACTTACATTTTATAATTTGATCACAATGCAAGTTAAACGTAAATTAACACACACCTGCCATCACATTAGGAAAAAGTAAAAGGACAGCATCGATGCAGCAAAGTATTCACATTTTCACAGTAAGCAAAGTTTCTCTTTGTAGAGGAAAACCTATCTTTTTGAAAATGTCAGATCCTTCTCCTCCCTGCTCCTGCCCACTAAACCCCATTGTTATTGCATTTTATTTTGCAGAATTAGATCCCACCACATGACAACATGAAGCTGTGGATTCATCTCTTATACTCATCTCTCCTTGCCTATATGTCTTCACAGTCCCAGTCTACAGGGTCCTCGGCCAGAGGTTCTTGTGATTCTCTTTGCAATTGTGAGGAAAAAGACGGCACCATTTTAATAAACTGTGAAGAAAAAGGTATCAAGACGCTATCGCAAATAAGTGTGCCACCATCACGACCTTTCCACTTAAGTTTATTAAATAATGGCTTGACAATGCTCCACACAAATGACTTTTCTGGGCTTAGGAATGCTGTCTCAATACACCTTGGATTTAACAACATTGCAGATATCGAGAGTGGTGCATTTAATGGCCTTGACCTTCTAAAGCAGCTCCATATCAACCACAATTCTTTAGAAATTCTTAAAGAGGACACCTTCCATGGGCTGGAAAATCTGGAGTTCCTACAAGCAGATAACAACTTTATTACAGTGATCGAACCAAGTGCCTTTAGCAAGCTCAACAGGCTTAAAGTGTTAATTTTAAATGACAATGCTATTGAGAGTCTGCCTGCAAACATATTTCGATTTGTTCCTTTAACCCACCTAGATCTTCGTGGAAATCAGTTGCAGACATTGCCTTATGTTGGTTTCTTAGAACACATCGGCAGAATATTAGATCTCCAGTTGGAGGACAACAAATGGGCCTGCAATTGTGACTTACTGCAGCTGAAAATTTGGCTGGAAAACATGCCCCCACAGTCTATAATTGGTGATGTTGTGTGCAACAGCCCTCCGGTGTTCAAAGGAAGCATACTAAGCCGACTGAAAAAGGAATCGGTTTGCCCCACTCCACCAGTGTATGAAGAACATGAGGACCCTTCAGGATCATTGCATCTGGCAGTAACATCTTCAATAAGTGACGGCCGCATGTTAATCAAGACCACATCCCCTTTAAAACCACCCACCAAAGCACCGGGTTTGATACCGTATATTACAAAGCCATCCACTCAGCTTCCTGGACCCTACTGTCCTATTCCTTGTAACTGCAAAGTACTATCCCCATCAGGACTTCTAATACACTGTCAAGAACGCAATATTGAGAGTATATCAGATCTAAAACCACCTCCACAAGACCCTAGAAAGCTCATTTTAGCGGGAAATATTATTCATACATTAATGAAGTCTGATCTAGTGGAATATGGCACTCTGGAAATGCTTCATTTGGGGAACAATCACATTGAGGTTCTTGAAGAAGGATCATTTATGAATCTAACAAGACTACAGAAGCTCTACTTAAATGGGAACCATCTGACCAAATTAAGTAGAGCCATGTTCCTTGGTCTTCACAATCTTGAATACTTATATCTTGAATATAATGCAATTAAGGAAATATTACCAGAAACCTTTAACCCAATGCCTAAACTTAGAGTCCTGTATTTAAATAACAATCTGTTACAAGTTTTACCACCACATATATTTTCAGATGTTCCGCTAACAAGGATAAATCTTAAAACGAACCACTTTACTCATCTCCCTGTAAGTAATATCTTGGATGACCTTGATTTACTGATCCAGATTGACCTTGAAGACAACCCCTGGGATTGCTCCTGTGACCTTGTTGGGTTGCAGCAATGGATACAAAAGTTAAGTAAGAACACAGTGACGGATGACATCCTTTGCACGTCTCCAGAGCACCTCGCCAAGAAGGAATTAAAAGCATTAAATAGTGAACTTCTTTGCCCAGGTTTGGTCAATAACCCATCCCCGCCAACTCAGACTAGTTATGTAATTGTCAGTACTCCTACAGCCGATACTATTTTAAGATCGCTGACCGATGCTGTACCACTCTCTGTTTTAATATTAGGACTGCTGATTGTGTTCATAACTATTGTGTTCTGCGCTGCAGGGATAGTGGTTCTTGTTCTCCACCGCAGGAGAAGATACAAAAAGAAACAAGCAGACGAGCAGATCAGAGACAGCAGTCCCGTCCATCTTCAATATAGTATGTATGGCCATAAAACAACTCACCACACCACTGAAAGACCCACTGCATCACTCTATGAACCTCACATCGTGAGCCCCATGGTTCATGTCTACAGAAGCCCATCCTTTGGTCCAAAGCATTTGGAAGCGGAAGAAGAAAAGAATGAGAAAGAGGGGAGTGATGCAAAACATCTCCAAAGAAGTCTTCTAGAACGGGAAAACCATTCACCACTCACAGGGTCTAACATGAAGTACAGAACCACGGACCAATCGACTGAATTTTTATCCTTCCAAGATGCCAGTTCATTATATAGGAACATATTAGAGAAGGAAAGAGAACTTCAGCAACTGGGAATCACGGAGTACCTAAAGAAAAACATTGCTCAACTCAAGCCCGATATGGAGGTACATTATCCGGGAGCCCACGAAGAGTTAAAATTAATGGAGACATTAATGTACTCAAGGCCAAGGAAGGTATTAGTGGAACAGACTAAAAATGAATATTTTGAGCTCAAAGCTAACTTACATGCTGAACCTGACTACTTAGAAGTCCTGGAGCAGCAAACATAGATGGAGAGTTTGAAGGCTTTTTCAGAAATGCTGTGATTCTGTCTTACGTCGAAATCTTGTAAAATAAAGTGCCTTACATGAGTGTGTCATCAGTCAGAATTTAAGCACAGCAGTATTTCTATGGGAAAAGAAAAGAAAGAAACTCAGGGATCAATGGGAGAAGCCATTGCATTGTCTTTTGGTAATTTTGTCTGTCCCCAACAAAATAAATCCTTGCATGTAGATCATTCAAGGATGATAGTAATATTTCTCCACATACTTTAAAGTGTTTCACAGACGTCCTCTTACGCATCTAAAAGGATTGACTATTTGAGTAACCACAATTTTCTTGAATTACTTTACTTGTGGATTGAAGAGAATTGGATTTTGTCATTTTAAAATTATACCTGTACATGTAGTTATAATACGTAAGGAATATATTGTTTATATAACCAGTAGATGTACTGAACAAACGTGCATTGTCAAATGCATCTGATTTTATTACAGTAAAGGCAAAAGGAACTGGATCTTTAAAGTTACAAATAGTAATAGGTAAAGAAAAATATAGAGGGTCAAATTATATGGGCTATGAGTGAGCCAATTTGCAGGTTAAAAAAAAATGCCCCGACTCTGCTTTCTGAATTTCAAATTAAGAATGGTTAGTATTACAGGTGGAATGAATAAGCAAACTTTGGGGGTTTTCTGCACACCCTGTGTGGACAATCTTACTGTAAATGCTGCTGTGAGCTAAGGTATGTCATTTGTGCTCAAAGTTTAATTCTTATTCTTGGAATAATTTTAAAATGCTACTGATATTCAACTGTAAATATGATTAGTGCATATATGAAGTTTAGTTTCCTTTATAGCATTGATCCTTTGTAAATTTGAATGACCATGATAGAAATATGTTTCTTGTGGCAAGTAATTCACAGGCGTAAAACAAATAGGAAAATGTGTAATTATATTTTTATTGATGTATAATGATAGTTGCCATAAATTAGTTGCAAAAGGCACTTCTGAAGGTAAGTGGTTTAAGTTGCCTCAAGAGTGGCACAATGTAGCTTTATTTTACAAGAAAGTATAGCTAGATTTCTATGAACTATTTATTCTGTACAGTTTTGTATATTTTTGGTTCACAAAGGTAATTATTCTTGGGTGCCTTTTAAGAAAATTAAAAAATACCGCTCACTACAATAAAACTAAAATGAAAACACTCTTTTTAAATGTACTTTCTTCAATTAATCTGATCTGTAATCCAATCAAGTCAGGATTAATACGTACACTCACATACACATATACAAATGCAAAACGAGACTTCTGCTTGTTGTCATCCACACAGAATCATCTTGGTCACCATCTGTAAAAAGGCCATTCAGTGTCTAGGTGTGACTGACACAGAGCTAAACTTAATGCAGGTTAAAAAAAAATGCCCCGACTCTGCTTTCTGAATTTCAAATTAAGAATGGTTAGTATTACAGGTGGAATGAATAAGCAAACTTTGGGGGTTTTCTGCACACCCTGTGTGGACAATCTTACTGTAAATGCTGCTGTGAGCTAAGGTATGTCATTTGTGCTCAAAGTTTAATTCTTATTCTTGGAATAATTTTAAAATGCTACTGATATTCAACTGTAAATATGATTAGTGCATATATGAAGTTTAGTTTCCTTTATAGCATTGATCCTTTGTAAATTTGAATGACCATGATAGAAATATGTTTCTTGTGGCAAGTAATTCACAGGCGTAAAACAAATAGGAAAATGTGTAATTATATTTTTATTGATGTATAATGATAGTTGCCATAAATTAGTTGCAAAAGGCACTTCTGAAGGTAAGTGGTTTAAGTTGCCTCAAGAGTGGCACAATGTAGCTTTATTTTACAAGAAAGTATAGCTAGATTTCTATGAACTATTTATTCTGTACAGTTTTGTATATTTTTGGTTCACAAAGGTAATTATTCTTGGGTGCCTTTTAAGAAAATTAAAAAATACCGCTCACTACAATAAAACTAAAATGAAAACCCTCTTTTTAAATGTACTTTCTTCAATTAATCTCATCTATAATCCAATCAAGTCAGGATTAACACGTACACTCACATACACATATGCACACATACAAATGCAAAACGAGATTTCTGCTTGCTGTCATCCACACAGAATCATCTTGCTCACCATCTGTAAAAAGGCCACTCAATGTCTAGGTGTGACTGACACAGAGCTAAACTTAAAGTCTGACCAGTAGTTATCCTTTTCCAGCAAACCATGTGCCCACTCACCACAAATGGAAATTATTTATTTTTCTTCTTTGTGATTATACAATCAACCATGCAGCAGATTTTCACAAAGCAAAATGGGGTTAATCAAGGTAACCTAGTTTATATTTTGAACACCAGGCAAATCCATGAACAAGGTTAGGAAAGAACCTATTTCCTATTAGGAAGAAATTTTTCTATTTTAGTTAGCTCTATTTTAGTGATTCCTGAATGTTCTATTAAATGTTTTGATTTTCAACACTCAACTATCAACTCTAATAGGAGAATATATTATTTCTTTGATTTTGACTGAGAGTTCCTGTTGATGAAAACAGTAGGGGCCTTTGCTGCATGGTGTGAAGACTAAGTAGAAATCTATTGTTATCATATCACTAAGGTTTTCTTTTATTTTTATATATTCATTTATTTTTAAAAAATATTTATTGTTGAAAGAATTACATAGGTCCTCTTTTTCCCCCATTACCTCTTCCAGGCCGCTCCCGTCCCAGCCCCCTCCTGGCCCTCACCAGCCCATTTTCTGTGTCCATGGGTTATACATAGATGCATACAAGTTCATTGGTTGATCTCTTCCCAGCTACCCTCCCATGCCTTCTCTCTGGGGTTCAACAGTCTGTTCATTCTGTGTCTCTGGGTCTATTTTTATCATCAGTTTATTTGGTTCATTAGATTCCATGTATGAGTGAGATCATGTGGTATTTTTCTTTCTCTGACTGGCTTATTTTGC
>NW_006291015.1:102918-105677 GCF_000327345.1 Myotis davidii
GTCACTTAGGCTGTTTCCAGATCTTATCTATGGTGAATTGTGCTGGTATGAACATAGGGGTGCATATATCCTTTCTGATTGGTGTTTCCGGTTTCTTGTGATATATTCCTAGAAGGGGGATCACAGGGTCAACTGGGAGTTCCATTTTCAGTTTTTTGAGGAAACTCCATACTGTCTTCCATAGTGCTGCAGCAGTCTGCATTCCCACCAGCAGTGTACTATGGTTTTTATCTACAACTTCACCAACGCTTGTTGTTTGTTGACTTGTTGATGATAGTAAGGTTTTCTTTTAAATCATTGAATTGTTAATAGAAAACAATCAAGAATTATGTGTTAAAAGGTTCATTGTAAACCTAAATTTCTCTGTTAGTTTACAAAATTGGAAAGGACAATGGTGAGAATTCTATTTGTAAGTAACACGAAGGGGACATCTGTGTGCATATGGAATGCTAGATGTATTATCCACTAAAAATATTCAGCACAGTAGAAATAATAAACCTTCTAAAGCATGATTTTTAAAGTTACATTTTAAAGAGAAAAACAAAGCAAGGGCAACATTCATGTTACTGCACTTCTACTCAGAGTATCTGCCAATATTTTCTGATTCCAATCAAGTGCATAAAGGTATTAGAAAGACCTAAGGAATTTCCATGCCTGGAGGACGCTTGGAAGGACTCCATGAGTGCAGACAGAGACATGTCCTCAAGAACATTCTTCTCTTTTGGGTGGGAAAAAATTACAAAAAATCTTTATTCATTGTTAATTGCCTGAAGTAGTAATGTTCATTCTTCAACTCATAATTAAGACAAACCAAAGTTGTTTATAAAGTCATGTAACTATGTCCCCCAAATTAAATACATCCCCAAGATTAAAAGCCTGTGGGAGTCATGTTTTATAATGATGAAAAAATCATTAGTTTCCAAAGGGTAAGAGATTTTAAAGACTTAAAAGTTGCATTCATGGTGGCAACTTTCCTATGTGATTTGGTGCACTCTAAGCTGTTAAGAGTTGAGAAAGCTAGTGTATCATATTCCCTGTTTGATTATTTACCTAATCAGTCAATGTGGGCTGTTTCTGTAATCAATGGATAGAGAGTCCCAAGTCATAATTCAGTATCCTCAACCTTATTTACACACTTGGACATTCTAAAAATAAATTAGACTTTTAATTATCCTACATTTTTCTTGATTTAAGCAGACATTATAATTTGCTCATTGCACATCAGTGCAAGTTCTCATTTATGTCACAATCTTGAATTTTAAATAGGGATACAAGTGTATAATCATACTAGATTAAATTTATTAAATTCTGTCAATCTGTTAGACATAGATTGTGCTAATCCCAATTTAATAAATACTTTTTCACTAAATTAACATAAAAATAGCTACTGTACATTTATGAAAGTGTTCTTTAGATATCTTCCATTGATTTCCATACTGGGATATAATTTTTACAATCTTAAAAGAAAGGATTATGTCAATGATGACTGTTGTTCTTCTTGAATTAATCTCATATCATGTAAGAGAGAAGGTGTGTTTTTCTCTGCTCTAATATTATTAACTAGAGGCCCGGTGCATGAATTCATAAATGGGTGGGGCCCCTTGGCCTGGCCAGCAATAGGGATCCATCATGCCAGGCCAGCCAGGGGGAGGGGCTGCGGGAGGTTGGCCAATGGGCTACTAGGGGAGGGGCCGCCCGCAGGAAGTTGGCCAGCCGTGGGATTTTGGCTGTGGGAGCGTGCTGATCACCAGGGGGCAGCTCCTGCATTGAGGTCATTTTGGCTGTGGGAGTGTGCTGATCACCAGGGGGCAGCTCCTGCATTGAGGTCAGTGTGCATTATAGGGACTGGTCGACAGGTCATTCTGGTCATTCCCGTCATTCCAGTCATTCGGTCACTTAGGCTTTTATACATATAGATAGTAAGTAAATAAAAGTACCATCTAATTGACATTTAAGTTGTGTTGATGTGTTTCCCCAATTAATTTAAAAAGCTTAAACTTTGATCTAGGATTAAAGAATGTGGTTTGAGTATTTCCTTGTTATTAAAATTCAACTTTTAAAAGTCATGGTATATATCTATATCTATCTATGGTCACTTAGGCTTTTAAACATATAGATAGTAAGTAAATTGAAGTACCATCTAATTGACATTTAAGTTGTGTTGATGTGTTTCCCCAATTAATTTAAAAAGCTTAAACTTTGATCTAGGATTAAAGAATGTGATTTGAGTATTTCCTTGTTATTAAAATTCAACTTTTAAAAGTCATGGTATATATCTATATCTATCTATATCTAAAGGGTGTCCCAAAATTCATGCAAGAAGTAATTTTTATAGAAAACACAGGATTCTAATCAAAAATTGTAACTTTTTTATTGATTCATAAACTATATAGTATAGCGTTATGTATGGAATAGCATATTGGGTGAATGGTCTCCACAGCTTTGATGGCACATACGCACTCTTTTTTTTGAAATTTTCCATGACCGTTTTGCATAAACGTGGCTGAATTTTGATGAAGCACATTTTCATCTTGATGGCTTGGTTAACCGAAAAAATTGTTGCATTTGGGGTTCATAATATCCATGAGTGATTGTTGAGAAACAAATGCATCCACAACGTGTCACTGTTTGGTGCAGATTTTGGGCTGGAGGCATCGTTGGATCATTCTTCTTCGAAAATGTGGCTGCTCGGGCAATAACAAGAGTGCACATGTGCCAGCAAAGCTGTGGAGGCTTTTTACCTGATATGCTATTCCATA
>NW_006291015.1:105782-109564 GCF_000327345.1 Myotis davidii
AGGATTCCTTTCTATTTCTTTTTCCTGAATACTTTTATCATACAGGCACAGGTGTCTGCAGTTTTCTTCTTGAGAAGATGGGGTAACATAAGATACACTTTTATGATGGTAAAAGAGACAAGTACAACTACTTCTCAGTGGAGTAATCCTATATGTGAGCAGACATACCAAGAATGATCCATTCAGTGGGGAATGGACAAGCAATTATAATATTACTTTTGCCTTTTTAATTCCATACATCCTGAAACATTATTACCTGAGGTTTATAATCATAACAATGTTTCACATAAAAAATAAGATGATTATCATTGAATTATAAGGTGAATATATTATTAAAATTATACTGTTTAACAAATTTTTGTCTCATATAAAAAATGAACACCATTACCTGTTTTATAAAACACAACTAATATTTTTTCAGTGTATTCTAAAATGCTAGTCTGTGTAACATTGTCCAAATCTTATAACTTATAACTAAAGCGAGCAACAACCCTAAACTTTTATATTCTAGCACTAGTGGTGAGCTGTGAATCTGAAAGAATGTTTTCTACATTTTTAGTAATATCAAAATTTTCTATCAATGGTACTAGAAGATTGACCTATTTAGTTTTTTTTAAAAAAGATTAATTCATATTGGTTACATATATCTATTCTTATGTATATGTTACATAGAGGAGACTGCCAAATGTAAAATTCTCCTCTAGCTGCTTTGAAAACATAATCAAATAGACAAATACTCTTCTGTTAGTAAAATCTTTCAGTGGATTAGTGAATAAAGAAGGGAAACAAACAAACAAAAATTCACAACACACATACACATAAACATTCATGTATTTTTAATTAAAATTATTTAAAATTGTAGATTTTTGATTAAAGTATTTTTGTTTTAGAATTTTTTTAAAAAGTCAAATCTGATCTTTCACAATCTTTTGCTTCTTACATCTTTTAGGTTCTACCAGTAACTAAATTGATTATCTGGGAATGATTAAGGCATTTTTCTCATTATTAGACTTGTGTAAAATTTCTTGGCATTTAATTATCATATCATCATATTTGGTGCTATGGAGGTCTTGAACAGATGTTATATACAAAGCGAATCATTTTGTTGCCAAAAAACTCTCTCAACTTTAAATTCATGGTGTTATCAATGACGGAATCACAGTTAGTGAATGCATGTTAAATGTTTTTCCATCCAATTAGTTGGTGTTGTGAGCAATCCAAAGACACATGAGCCCCTGTTACAACGTGTTTATGATTCATACTGTCAAAAGTTAATATAGCAATGCATGGTAGAATAGGAAAGTAAGTGATAGAGTTTAGAGGAGTCATGGTTCTGGAAGAGTAAGATCAGTTTAAATGTTACATGTGCTTTCATCAAATAAGACAAATTTCGGCCCATTTCTAGCATTCTGAAGTACTTTTGCTTAGAAAGTATTTATTTGAAAATGCCCTGTATTATAGTACAGCAAACACAGTACAAGATACCAGCACATTGCAAACTTCTAGAGTTTATCAATTCTAATGTTCTCTTTTTACAAATAAAGGAGTTAAGAGATTTGCTTTACGTTATATAATTAGTAAGAGTAACAAAGCCAGAATTTGGAACCCTGCTTGGTTATAAAAATGTATGTCTTGCTATTACACATACTTTTTTTTAAAAAATATATTTTATTGATTTTTTACAGAGAGGAAGGGAGAGAGATAGAGAGCTAGAAACATCGATGAGAGAAACATCGACCAGCTGCCTCCTGCACATCTCCCACTGGAGATGTGCCCGCAGCCCAGGTACATGCCCCTGACCAGATACGAACCCGGGACCCTTCAGTCCGCAGGCTGACGCTCTATCCACTGAGCCAAACCGGTTTCGGCTACACATACTTTATTTCTGTGTTTAGGTAGGACACTCTGCTTTTACTATTTCTTTGAAAAGAATTAGACATTTAAGTTACTTTACATTGGATTACATAATTCTAGCTTACTCAAAATTACATATAAGACATTTTAGATACAGCTAGAAAAAGTGTTGAGTGGCAGTGGATTGAATAAGATACATATATAGCAGACAAAAACTCCATATTTTTCAAACATAATTTATTAAGAATGTAATTACTATTCTATTTCAAAGAAACACTGACAAAGAAAATACAATACAATTAGTTCTCATGATATTGCATTTATTTCACACTTCTTTTATAATCAATATGTAATTTAAGAATTGTTAGAATTAACATACATATAGTTTGTGGTATCAGATATTTTTATTATTACACTTTTTAAGGCCTCTACCTAAAGTGACTTTATCTCTATAGTTGCTTTTAAGCTAAAATTAAGATCATTATTTTACTGACTATATCATTTTAATCCTAAAAAGATAGTATTATAAAGTGAGCAATATTTTCCTTTTTAAATAAACTTTATTTTTAGAATAGTTTTAGGTTCACAGCAAAATTGGCCAGAAGATAGAGTTCCCATATATCTGCTGGCCCTAAGAAGTGATAGTGAAGCCACCTTCACTATCAATATCCCCCACTAGAATGGTACATTTATTACAATTGATTAACTTCTATTAATACACATCATCATCATAAGTTCATAGTTTACATTAGGACCCACTGTGGATGCTGTAGATTCTGTGGGTTTTGACTGTTATATGTATTCACCATGACAGTATTAGTATACAGCATATTTTCACTTCATTAAAATCCTCTGCACTTTGTCTACTCATTCCTCCTTGGCCAACACGGATTTAAAAAAACAAACACATTTTTACTGATTTCAGAGTAGAAGGGAGAGGGAGAGAGAGGTAGAAACAATGATGAAAGAGAATCATTGATCAGCTGCCTCCTGCCCTGCCTCCCACACTGCCTCCCACTGGGGATCAAGCCCCAAAACCCAGGCATGTGCCCTGACTGGGAATCTAACCATGACCTCTTAGTTGTTTGTTGATGCTTAACCGTGGAGCAACCATGGGCTACTGCTGATTTTTTTAAAAACTGTATCCATTATTTTTCCTTTTCCAGAATGTCAAGTAGTTGAAATATACAGTACATAGCTTCTTCAGATTGGCTTCTTTCACTAGTAATAAGTATTTAAAATTCCCACCTGCAATGAAAGGAATTTCCTGTTGCTCCACATCCTTGTCAAATAAGCATCTTTTCATGTGCTTATTTGGTTTACTCTTTAATCAGATTATTTGTAACCTTACTGCTGAGTTTTAAGAGTTCTTTGTATATTTTGGATAATATTCCTTATCAAATATGTCTTTATAAATATTTTCTCCTAGTCTATGGATTATCTCTCATTTTCTCAACAGTGTATTTCACAGAGAAGCTTTTAATTTAATAAACTTCAGTTTATCAATTATTTCTTTTATGAATCATATTTTTGCTGCTATATATAGTCAATGTAATGACCAAGTTCATCTAGATTTTCTCTAATGTTATCTTCTAGCAGTTGTATAACTTTGCACATTATATTTAAGCCCGTGATCCACATTCAGTTAGGTTGTGTGAAGGAGGTAAGGTCTAAATATAGTATATTTATATTTCTGTATGTAGATATATTTTTGCTTAAAAGGCAATATGATAAAATTGTAAAATATTACAACCAATTTAAATATTGATTATCTACACTAATAAAAGAGAAACATGGTAATTGGCGTACAACCGCCACCCTTTTCATTGGCTAATCAGGGTGATATGCAAATTAACTGCCAACTAAGATGGCGGTTAATTTGCATATGTAGGCACAATGCAGGGAGGTGAAAGGGAAAGCAGGAAGAA
>NW_006291015.1:109905-111161 GCF_000327345.1 Myotis davidii
GGCTCCCAGTATGTGAGAGGGGGCAGGCTGGGCTGAGGGACACTCCCCCCCCCCTGCACGAATTTTGTGCACCGGGCCCCTAGTTTATTTATAATCCTCAGGGCTTCTCCACCTCAACCTGCTCTTGAGGGGTGATCAGGGCTGGCAGCTACCACTAGCACCCACTGTTGGTGCCCCGTGCAAGTCTCAATCACTTCGTGTTATCAGCGTGTGTGTGCAGGCCTGATGCCATCAGTGTGTGGGAGCGGCGGTGGCAGGAGCTGGGCTGCCAGGAGAGAGGTGACTGGGGGCTGTGGTGGGAGGGGTTGGGCAGGGGCACAGAGGATGGGCCGAGACCCGCCCTGTGCCCACTGCAGCTTATGGCTCACAGTTCCTTTCAAGGTGCACGAATTTGTGCACTGGGCCCTAGTATTGTTATGATTTTAAATGTGTTTGTTTAGCTTCTAGTCATCACTTAAACCTATCATCGTTATATATTGTAACCTTTGCAATTTGGGAGGTCTGAGGTCTCCATATGTTTATTTATACTTTATTTAATTTCCAAAAAGTATTTATTAAGAAATCTGTGTATTTCAGACAAAAGTAAAGTGTTTCAATGATGACTCTTTATTATCTGAATACAAACTTGCAATATTATGTTAATTACATATATAAGAACAAAGGAATAAATTTGATCATTTTAAAATTTGATCAATGTAGTTTGCTTTATAACAAAAAGTTTGTTTTTTCATTTGTATCATGTATTTCCTCAATTCTCTGAATTTTTAACTCAGATGTCTACGCCCTTTTTATACAGAAATGCATCCATAAAGACTACTCTAGGCAACACTCTTAAATCATCACTAGGAAGGAGATTATGTTTTCTCAAAGTGCCACTCATTATGCATACAAACAGTCACAAATTTATTCTGTTTTTTATACTGTGGCTTGGCACACAATGGCATGCAAGTCATGCGTACAAGATTCAGCAATCCTTGTGGAACAATTCCTAAGTAGTATTAAAACAAAGGAAAATGGAAAAGGGAAAGTTAATAGAGATTAATAGGTAAAAAGTTATAATCAGAAGATGAGAAGATGGAGGTTTAATTAATAAATAAATATGGCTTCTGATTACCTGCCTCTTGTATTCTTGACTCTTTTCCATCCTCGGTGCTCACTACCCCACCTTCACCCACCATATTGTCATTAACCTTCTATAGCCCGATGCTGGCCAGAGCTCCACAGGTATCATCCTCTGTGGAACTTGGGTAATGAAT
>NW_006291015.1:111339-114286 GCF_000327345.1 Myotis davidii
TTTCCGTTTTCTCTCTAAGTGGATTAGTCTTTCTCTCAGCAATGCTGTTATCATTTCCAAACAAAACAAAACAAAGTTGCCTTGGTCATAGCCACATTAAGCTGCTGTACGAGGTTTATCAATTGAAAACCCATACGAAACTTTAATTCATGGAATGTAATATAAAATGATTGAGCAGCATTTCAAGAGGATAAAAAGGATACTTCAGAAACAGCAAGCCATAGCCTGGCTTATATAAATTCAATTTTTTAAAGAAGCATGTGCCTGCACCGCCTCAATGGTTTAAAGAAACTTGGTTCATCAAAGCTCGAAAACTTTCTGAAATCTGCTCTTGTACTTTACTGTATCACGACTTTTTAACCAATGTACTATTTGTTGCTAACATCTATAAACTAAAATGATTCCCTCTGTAAATGTAATCCAATACATTCAATAACTTGATTCACTATTCCTACCTAAACTGTTGTATAAGTATAAAATGATAGTGCTGGCTATATTAGTGAATGGCTATTCCAAGAACAAGTCTAGTGTAAATAATTTCTCTCCATACAACTATGATAATTTGATTGACATTGGATCTTATGGAAAGAAACCTGCTTCAGGGCAAGAGCAAAACTGGTTCCAAGTTATCTACTATGTGACCTTGAACAACTTATTTAAACGATATGAGTCACAGTTCCTTCTTAAAGGGAGTAACTTAACTTTCAGAGTTGATTTTATGGTTTTTTAACATATGTAAAATAAATCCCTCAGCTTGTACATTTCATGAAAGTTTAGAGGTAGCATTGTGTTGTGGTAGTGGAAAAGAGAAGCGAGTTGGGTAAATTTAGCATAAATTCTCTGAATTTCATATCTTTTGCTTATAAAATAAAAAAATAATGTTCTGTAAATGTAGTAATTTGTTAACGAATTTCTTGAAATAAACCTATTAACACTATTGTCTGAATTTTAACTGGTTACTGTCAAATATAGGAACTCTTCAATAGCCAGCTATGATTCTACAAATGCATCTAATGTTGCTTATTTATTTTTATTGTGACATCATTTAAATTTCTAAGGTACTTTTCAACAACCACAACAAAATACTCTAGGTCTGATTTTTCTAATCTTATACATAAACAAAAAGTTTAAGTGCATGTTTATTTCTATTAAATATCAGATAAGTTGCTGAACTTATAAATCAACTGATACCAAGACTTTTCAGTTGAGAGTCAGATAATCCTTAAGATATCTACTAGTCTATAATAATAAAAGCATAATATGCTAATTAGACTGGATAACCTTCCAGACAAAGCTGGGGCTGCGAGGGAAGCCTGAGTCCTGGGTGCCTGCTGGTGGCCAGAGGGAAGCCTGGGTCCCGGGTGCCAGAGTGAAGCTGATGCCAGCAGCTGGGAGAAGGAAGGTCTACTCTTGCAAGAATTTTGTGCATTGGGCCTCTAGTATATAATAAAAGCCTATGTGATGGTTACAGTAGAACGACCAGAATGACTGGTTGCTATGATGTGCACTGACATTCAGTGAGCTCCCACAGGGGTAGTGCCCCTCAGCCAGAAGCCAGGCTCATGGCTAGTGAGTGCAGCAGCGGTGGCAGAAGTCTCTCCTGCCTCTGCAGCAGCGCTAAGGAGCAGCGAGCCGAGCGGTAAGGAGCAGCTAGCAGGAGGGTGGTAAGGAGCAAGGGCTCCCGGACTGGGAGAGGGATGTCTGACTGCCGGCTTAGACCCACATGCTGGGAGCAGGCCTAAGCCAGCAGGCAGAAATCCCCCGAGGGGTCCCAGACTGTGAGAGGGCACAGGTTGGGCTGAGGGACCCACCCCCTATGCACGAATTTTATGTACTGGGCCTCTAGTTTAATATAACAAGGCTAAGGGGACATTCTATAATTACCTGCAAAAAATCTGAAAAGAATGTGCTGTCTAATAATTAGAATTTCCTAATATGTAACTGACAGAATGCTCTTCTTTGCTGGAGATATTCAACCAAACACTGGTAAACAATAGAACAAAACGACTATTGCAGTATCCCCCTCTCTCTCTCTCTCTCTTTTTTAAATTGGAGTATCTCTTGAATTGGTGGTAGAAATTTGAATACGTTCTACAGTCCCTTTTATTTCTGAGTTTAAAAAAATATGACCAATAATCTTATTATGACATTTTGGTTTATTACATGTTGTCTGAAGAACCTTCTGCATATTAGGCACTGACTCTTTGTCAGTGAATATCAAATTTTTGTTCAGACTGCAAGCTGATGCTCTAATTTTTGTATAATATTGGAATACTCCCTCTTTTGATAAGAGTTGTACTATCCCTTCAGTACCAATGGATATGTTTGAAAGAACCTGTAGCAGGACAACTTATCACTCTTCTGTGTATTAGTAATTGCATTTGTATTAGATGAAAAAAAAGAGTTTTGGATGCAAAACCATCCTATAATTATCCTTTGAATAGTTTGAGAATAACACAGTGATGTGTCATCAGTTTTTACATTGGTTTTATGCATTATTCTCAAACACTTTTTTGGTTTTACTACATTTAAAAATTGATCTCTGGAGTATGAATTGATAAATTATGTTTATATATAATATTTCTTATTACCAGTAATAACAACAGCTAACATTTTTTGCTCTTACTTTATTACAGGTACTATTTTAAGGACTTATGTGTGTTAAGTGATTTAATCCATTACAATTATGCTATGAGTTAAGAAATTAGTAGAACCATTTTGCAGACGAGAAAATGGAGAGACAAACTCTTTCATCTAGAAAATGGTAGATCCTGGGTCCCATCTGAGGTTTTCTGGGCTCAAGAATTTATGTTCTTAGTCAAATCAGTTTACTACCTCTTAATAATAATAATAATAATAATAATAACAACAACAGCAGCAGCAGCAGCAGCAACATGTCAGGAGCCATGCTCACTACCAAAATTTCCACAATAATTCTCTGAGGCAG
>NW_006291015.1:114549-114880 GCF_000327345.1 Myotis davidii
AAAGTAAAAATAATGCAACTCTTTTTCAGAAAAAAATCTAACTTAGATCAATTGTGTAATTGCCCCTCCCAAATCACTCAGAACAATAAAAACCATGTAGAAAATAGTTAAATATATTTTATTGTCACTTTATTTCCATATCCCTACCATAACAAGCCAACATTTTATTATATACTAGAGGCCCGGTGCACAAAAATTTGTGCACTCGGGGGGAAGGGGGGACCCCTCAGCCTGGCCTGTGCCCTCTCCCAGTCTGGGACCCCTCGAGAGATAACGCCCTGCTGGCTTAGGCCTGCTCCCGGGTGGCAGAGGGCAGGCCCAATCCCTAGGT
>NW_006291015.1:115158-123514 GCF_000327345.1 Myotis davidii
AGAAACTTGGGATACATACTCAGAAGTGAAATTGCTTGATTATATGGTAGTACTATTTTTTAATATTTCGAGGAACCTCCCTACTGTTTTCCATAGTGGCTGCACCAATTTAGGTTCCAAGTAACAGTGCCCTAAGGTTCCCTTTTGGAAGCTCCTTTTGTTTTTTTTTTTGTTGTTGTTTTTTTTAATTCTGGGCCAGCTTTAGCTCTGAGGCTCCAGCTCTTAGGCCTCAGCTGCTGAAAGTAGGTAATTGAAACAATGTATAACTCCAGCTCTGACTCCAGCTCTGAGATCCTGGCTCGCTGAAAGCTGGTTTCTGGAGCTTTTTTTTAGCTTCTATATGTTACTATGTTTCAAACTGCCCACTCAGAGGCCTGCAGCGGCAGGCGGGGAACGTTGGAGTCCGCCGTTACTGAAGCAAGCAAGCCTCATGTTCAGTTTAAGCTGCGTGGCTGCCGGTCGCCATCTTGGCTGTCAGTTAATTTGCATATCTCGCTGATTAGCCAATGGGAAGGGTAGCGGTCGTATGCCAATTACCATGTTTCTCTTTTATTAGTGTAGATAAATACATAAGCATGTATGTATATATGTATATGTTTATATGTATGCCCCACGCTGCTAAATAATTTATATACAATTTTAAATAAAATTATTTTTATCATTTGAAGATGTATTTGTATGAATCTTACAGTGGATTGAATAGTGTCCTTCAAAATTCATGTCCATCCATAACATCAGAATTTTATTTTTAGGAATAAGATCTTTGCAGAGGTAACTGGTTGAGTTCATGCCGAATTAAGGTAAGTCCTAAATCTAGAGACTACTTTTTATATAATAAGGGTATGCAGAAACACACAGTGGTACGGAGGGAAACCACCATGGGACTAGAAAGCCAAAAAATGGAGCGATGCATCTACTACTCAAGAAACCAAAGATTGATGGCAACCAGCAGAAGCTAGAAGAGACTAGGAAGGATTTACTTTAATAATATGAATAAAGCATAATATTTGTGGATCATTAAAACATCAAATATTATTTTTGTAAATTTTAGGGTTTAAAATTAATTTCTTTTAAAGATTAATTTAAAGTCTTGCTTGTAATATTATCTTTCTATGAAACATCAAGTTTTAGGTACATAGGAAGTATATAAGAAAATAATCTGAGTGTAGAAAATAGAAAAAAATAGTTCTTTTTTATTGCAGTGCTTATTGCTATAGAATACTGAAGGATAATTTAAAGCACTAGAGATGACTTTTAAAATGAAATTTTTAAACTACAAAATTTTTTAATTTATCATCTGATATTTTTTAAAATAGCATACATTTTTTTTTAAAGTAAAATTCTCTACCACATCATCAGTGGAATTTAGTATTAAACACTTATTTCTCTATGCAGCATGTAGATACTTACATAGTGACATAGAAATTAAGTAAAAATACACATAATCTGGGAAAAAAATTAAAGTGATATAATTATTATTCCCTTTCTAATTAGAAGAAAAAGACAACATAATTTCTCAATTTATCATCTGATTCTAATTTAGTATATATGCTTTTTAAATAATGTGCTCTTTTATATAAAACTAGAGGCCTGGTGCATGAAATTCATGCACTCGAGGGGTCACTCAGCCCGGCCTGTGCCCTCTCTCAGTCCAGAACCCCTCAGGAGATGTTCGACTGCTGCAGAGGCAGGAGAGGCTCCCACCACCACTGCTGCTCTCACCAGCCATGAGCCCAGCTTCTGGCTGAGTGGCACTTCCCCTGTGGGAGTGCACTGACCACCAGGAGGCAGTTCCTGCTTTAATCAGGATTGGGCTAAAACTGGCTCTCCAACATCCCCCGAGGGGTCCCGGATTGTGAGAGGCACAGGCCAGGCTGAGGGACCCCACCAGTGCACAATTGAGGCTGGGAAGAGACATGGGAGGTTGGCCAGCTGGGGAGGGACCACAGGAGGACTCCAGGGTGTTTCCAGCCCATCTTGCTCTCAGTTCTGATCAGCCAGACCCCAGCAGCAAGTTAACCTTCCGGTTGGAGCGTCTGCCCCGTGGTGGTCAGTGCACATCATAGTGACTGTTTGACTGGTCAACTATCTGACCCCTGGTGGTCAGTGCATGTCATAGCAAGCAGTTGAGTGGCCTTAGTGTATAATTAGCATATTACTCTTTGACTGGTTGAACTGCTGACCAGCCAACCAGGCACTTAGCATATTAGGCATTTATTATATAAAATTTTTCTTTTTGCTTTTGCTGGATTACCTGACAAGTACATTTCTCTATGATGCATCTCTTTTGTATATATTCAGAAGAAATATATGAGAGTAAACTGAGAACAATGAGATAAAAGTCACTCTTCAGGAATTCGACACTTAGTAAATTAGATAGTGTTTGCTCTCCAATAGAAAGAGTACCTGTGCTAAAGATGGTTAAAGTGCCGTGTGTTGTTTCTGTATATAATACCCAACAGACTAGAAATAGCTAATTTCTAAATCATAGAAAATAATTGTCTTCTTAGTTCTCTTATTGTTCCATAACTGTGGAATACAGAATCCATCAAAATAGAAAATGTAATTATTCTCAGTGCCATGTCTGGCAAAATGTTAGTCTCAGATCTTCTAGAGATATTTAAGAAATTGAGCATCCAGCAATCATGCACATGCATGTACTTGTTGATGCATAAAGACATGTAAAATAATCTTAGAGTAGTTTCAAAATTACATTAATGCAGTTCACAGGCCCCAAAACACATTAGTTACCATTGATGTCTAGAGAGAGGTTATGTCCTATCCATATCTTATAACATATCCGGAAGTGATTACACTTTGGTTTTACTACAGGATCTTAGTTCACCAAACAATTTCCTGCTGCTTTTGTTAAAGTTAACACTGACTTTTCTATATTTCTACTACTCTTCTCTGCAAAGTTCTGATTAAAGTGTCACACTATATTTAAGTTTCTTCAGATGATTTCCCCCCTCTACAGTATATTTTTTTTTAAACTCCAGAGGAATAGAATTCTGAAGGAAAATAATTACAGTTGACCTTGACCTTTTCACTTGAAAATTAACTTCTCTGATAATCAGTCTTTTTGCTTTGGAATTTAGTAAAATAATAACACAATGACACATAATTGTGTAATTGGTATTAACTTTAAAGGAAACTTGAATTGATCTAGGGCTACTGTTTCATGCCAGGGTATTTAGTCTTTTCAAAAGCATTTTTTGTTGTTGTTACCCTTTTCTCTAGTGCATGAGTCATACATGCTTACAGCAATAGAACATCAAATAGACCAAAAAAAAAAAAAAGGCATTCAATTGTTGGAGCTCTAAAAATTATCAAAGACTCAACCTTTTGCAACTCAGTTATAGGAGGAGAGAAGTTATTAACTGGTATTTGAATACATGTGAGTATCTTATTTGTAGATTTCATTCCGAGAAAAATTATTACTTAGAAAGTTTAAATGAATATGGTGCAGTGTCTTGGCTAGAAGAATAACATGCATGCAATTCACAGAGGTTGTGGGCTCTGAAGGATAATTTGTTTCTCAGTCACTATGACTTTGCATATTAGAGATGGGAAATATAAAAACCTAAAAGAAACAAACAAAAGGATGATAAAGTATATTGCTTAAATTACACCAAAAGTCTCAGGAAAAATGAAAATGAGAGTAAGGATTTCTCCTCCACCAAATTGCATGGAATTTTAGAGCTTTTTTCTATTATCTTTTTAAAAAATCATCATTTGGAGTTAGAATTTAATTCACTGAATGTTTAAATAATGTAATATAGGCAACTCACAAATTAATCATCAGGGACCTGCAGGATAAAGGAACTTCCAATCTTTCATTATTTTGACAAGAAATTATATTTTTAGATGAAGTGAGTCTACTTTCTCATCCTTAAATTTAGTTCATTGCATCAATTTTATAAACAAAGAAAAAAATCTTAGTTGCTAATAAAACTGTTGACTGTTTTATGTTGGATTTCTTCTCATTTCTCCTCTTATCCAGAGTTGAGTGTGCTACAAAGATAAAAGGAGGTTGGTAAGAAAGGAGTATAAATATACAGATAATCTGCCTGTAAAGATTTTTAAATGAATCATCCTTTTTCTAAATAGTTCTGTCAAGATGTCTGGCTAATTTAAGAAAACAATATCTAGAAATACTGCATGGTAAAATGGAAAATGTGTACAGTATCCAAGGAGAATTTATATTTGTAAAAGATAAATATGTCATGCTTCTGTAAAATTCAAAATAATAATGTATACTGTCCCAATAACTTCAAAAATGTTACAAAACTTCATAACAACATATATTCTGATCTAATATTAAAGAAAGATTAAAAATTAGAAAACCTTTTAATTGGAGGAGGGCTTATGAAGAAATTGCCATTTTAACTGTAGCCATTGCTGTGGTAAACAAGATTTACTGCTTCTATTTTATTTATTTATTTTTAAATTTCAAAAATCAAAGACAAACTCTTAAGTAATATATGTGTATGATGCTATCTCATTTCCATTTCCCTTAAGCAATATCTTCTTTATTATTTGATTGCTCTTATACTTGTCTTAACAGGTGTTTTCATTCTGTTTCACTGTTAAAGCTAGTTTTGGGTTAATCGTGACGGAAGTAATGAATGTACTTAAGAATGCAGTCTTGGGGTCCTAAGTGGCTCAGTTGGTTGGAGTGTTGTCTGTACACCGAAAGGTGGAGAATTCAGTTTGCAGTCAGGGCATATGCCCAAGCATGAGTTTGATCCCAAATCTGTCAGAGCATGTGCAGACAACTGATCAATGTTTTCTCTCAGATTGATGTCTCTTTCTCTCTCTCTCTCTCTCTCTCTCTCTCTCTCTCTCTCTCTCGCTCTCTCTCTCTCTGCCTTTTCTTTCTCTAAAATCAATTACTAAAGAAAAAGAAAAAGGAATGCAGGATTGAGATAATATCAGATTATTAGCATTGTTGAAAGTAATTGTGCCTTTACTCACTTATTGAGATATTCCTCAGACCTATTGGCACGCAGAATTCTATGTTTCCAATTTGGGTGAAAGGGAAACCTGGGAGCCTGGGTTATGACAGGGTTGCCATCGCTGGAAGAGTGGGCTTCCTTACCTGAATTTCAATATCAACACCCATTCAAGTACTTATTCTTAATGTAGAATAACAATAATTACATTAAAAAGAGCTTAAGGACCTCCTAACATGTCCTTCGATAATGCCTAGAGTAGTAATGGTGAACCTATGACACGTGTGTCAGAGGTGACACACGAACTCATTTTTTTGGTTGATTTTTCTTTGTTAAATGGCATTTAAATATGTAAAATAAATATCAAAAATATAAGTCTTTGTTTTACTGTGGTTGCAAATATCAAAAAAATTTCTATATGTGACACGGCACCAGAGTTAAGTTAGGGTTTTTCAAAATGCTGACACTCTGAGCTTAAAAGGTTCGCCATCACTGGCCTAGAGTGTTCATGGAATAGAATTTATTTCTTTATAGACATTTCACGCCATTTGAGTATTTCCAATGGTTTTAAAGATTGCTTACAAAATATAACTGGAGCTTATCAGTTCAATAAGGCTAGGTCACTTTATTTAGAGCAAATTATAAGGTTAGGCATTATAGGGCATTAAATTTTTAAAAAAACAACAACACAATTGCAGGGAGTGAATGGACATTTTGATCATGAATCAATTGATCCATGGGCCATAATTGGAGAAATGCTTGGGTAAAGCAGTAGATCCAGGGAAGGTTTCTGGAAATGGGAAAAAAATGAATATATAGATTTAGATAAATGATTCTGAAAAAAAAGAAGGTTAAGAGACAAGTAGTAGGAATAGGGAGAGATATAAAGAAGATAAATGATTTATAAAATTGGACCATTACCGACTACACAGAATTTGGTTGGTGACAGGTATCATGAAGAAAAACAAGATAGATCTCAAAAATCTTTAAGCTATCTGTTTTGTGATGATTTTTTTTTTGGTAAACGTTGGCATATTTTATTTTTCTACCTGGACCCAAATCTTCTGCATGTTTCTAAGTGACAACTTATACTAGATCCTTAAGACATATTTTAGTCAGCAAATTTTCTTTTCCAGAAAACCTTTGGTTTATTTATGTTTGTTTCTTTTAATTTTGTTGATTGTACCCCCCCAATTTCTTAATAATCATTATATTCTTCATTTAGAAAGTATAAATAAATGTGGTATATATTCTGTTAGAAAGAAAATACAAAACCTTAATAAAGTCACCTGAATTAATATACATATTTAAAAGACTGCTTTTCAAATGTGACCGAGTGCAGAAAGATACTAAGAAGTGTTGTACTGAATAAGAATCATGATCATTATATCAACCGTACTGAGCGTGATGCTTCTTTTTTCTGCAGTTGATTACTGTTTTCTGCTAAAATAACCTCAATTTCTGCTTTTGTTTAAAAATCCCATAATGAAGTCACTATATCCAGTGAACATTCTTGATACTATAAGTTTAAAATGTTACCTGCATTTATTATTTCATCATAGATTAATAGTATTGACATGGATCTCAGGATATCATTAATGCTCAAAGGGTTGTAGTGTCAGTAAAGAAAAGCAAAGATACCATTTGATTTTCAAATTAAATTTTTAATAGTGGCAGCTCCTTGTCTGTGAATTTTGTTCTTCCCAGAGGAGGTCTATTTTAAAGATTTATTTGACTTAATTCTTAGTTGATTTACATTTATTTTTGGCCTTTTATGTTTTCTAGTTTTCTTGCTCATTGAACTGACAATTCATGTGTGGCCCTACCAGTACCCTTAAGAGGCATTATTTATGAGTGAACACTTAAGCTTTGAGTAGGGCAAATGTATGTGTGAAACTGACAATAGTTTGCAAGGCTATTGAATAAAACATGTGACATTTCCAAAATGTTTTTAATGTCAATAGAGGCATAGGTTCAATATAATTTTTAGAATTTCTCAATTTAAAATAAAACCTCTAAAATCTATGTCTTTAAAATATAATTGAAAACAGTTTCTTTAAAATGTTATCACAGATATTAAATGGAACATCTTTAAAATTAAACTAGTGAACTGGTGCATGAATTCGTGCACATTGAAAGGAAATTAATTAGAATGTGGCTGGTGGGATGAGACTGGCTGAGACCGGCTGGACATGCCCTGGAGCCAATCTCCTATGGTCCCTCCCTGGCATCTGTGGAATGAGCAAGGTCCCTTTGGCAGGTGGGGTCCCTCGGCCTGGCCTGCAGGGATTGGGCTGAAACCAGCTCTCTGACATCCCTCGAGGGGTCTTGGAGTGCGAGAGGGCACTCTGCAAAGTGGCTAATGCAAATGCAAGTGTGCAATAAACCAGATTCGCTGCACCCTGGTGGTCAGTGCGCATCATAGAGATTGATCTGATGGTTGGACACTTAGCATATTAAACTTTTATATATATAGTTACATACATTTGCCTTTTCTTTTTGAACACAACTATTCTATAAAAATAAGGCATCTTTGGTATTCTGCCACAATCTTAAATATGCTTAAGGAGAAATTTCTGGAGTTGGTCTTTGTTTCCAAAAAACATTATTTTTTTCTTCTCTCAGCTTTGTTTTCTGTACAATAACATAGCCCTTCTGACGGCTTTATCTATATCACTCTTGTTTCTATACAATATTTATAATGAACTTTTCAAAAATGTTGTTTGACAACAGAGGCTCCAAAGATTAATTATTATTTCTTCACAAGGTGTAATGAATCACAATGAACAAAGCCTCCTCCTCCTTTTCCAGTCTCACCAGTTGTCTTAATCTATACCCTCAGACATTTGTAACACGATGCTTGCTCTGGCAGAAATAACTCTTCTCTTCTCTTTTAGTGGAAAATGCTAACTCATGTATTAGTCTTAAGTTCAGCCTTGCCTGGTGTCCCGGCCTGGACAAAATTATTGGGTATATGTACGCACATCAGATCATTTCTTTCTTTGTTCACCCTTTTATTTCTAGAAGCCAACACAAAGTATGACATAAACACTGAATTAATATGTATGGAATGAATGCATAATGAACTTTTAATTTTAAGGCAGCAATTTTTATAATGTATAGATAGAAACCTAGAAAAATTGATGTCTAAATTCTAAAATATATAAATAAAAGCCCCAATTTTTCATATTTCTGAATAGGTATCATTAGAATATAATTTATGGCTAAGATGAATTTATGTCTCCTATATACTAGTTAGATAATTCTGAGCAATGGGTTTCTAGATAAAAACTTTAGCTTCCTTATCTCTAAAATTGGGAAAATAAACATACTCATTGTTGAGGAGGAGGCTATTAAGAGTATTAGATGAACAATGTATGTAAGTACTGAAAATAATGTCT
>NW_006291015.1:123881-135779 GCF_000327345.1 Myotis davidii
GGCGAGAAGCGCAGCTGCACGGGGCCGGCGCCGCGCGGCTCCATCGCCAGCTCTCGGCCGGGACCCCAAGACACGGCTACGGAGGACATCATCGCCGGCACCGAGCGCTCCTGCTGTCTCACCGCGAGATGGCCACCCAGCCGGAAGTCGGAAGTCGCGCCACTTCCGGCTGCCCCGCGGCGCTCCCTCCGGTCGCCCGGGCGCGCTCAGATGCCCGGCTCCCAGAGGTCCGCGTGGCCGCCGGCCCCCCACTTCAAGAAAGCTGACAGAGGTGTTAGGGTTTTCTTTTTTAAGAAAACATCCGAATTCCCTCTTGATATACAGGAATTTTTTTAAAAATATATTTTATTGATATTTTACAGAGAGGAAGGGAGAGAGATAGAGAGTTAGAAACATCGATTAGCTGCCTCCTGCACACCTCCCACTGGGGATGTGCCCACAACCAAGGTACATGCCCTTGACCGGAATCAAACCTGGGACCCTTCAGTCTGCAGGCTGACATTCTATCCACTGAGCCAAACCAGTTAGGGCTGTAGCTTACATTTTTGGATGTTGGCAGGAGGCCTCAGTTTTCTGTAATGTATACCTCTCACCGTCGTTATTGGAAGGTCCTCATGTCATGGCATCTGGCTTCTCCAGAACCAGTGATCCAAGAGAGAAAGGTCTACACCACAATGTCTTTTATAATCTTGGAAACCGCACTCTGTCATTACCTCAATACTCTATTAGTTACACAAGTCAGCCTTAGGTAGTATGGAAGGAGAACACACCCAGTGTCAATATCAGGAAGCAGTGATCATTGGGAGTCATCAGAGGCCGGGATCCTTTAGCAATTATAGCTACAACCAAATGCAATGAATGACATAATATTGGCCACTTTAAATTGTAGTCTATTAAAATTACGTTATACAATGAGCTACTATGAATTATTTAAAAAATCAGTAGAAAACACAATGTGTATCTTTGCACCCATATTTGGTAGTCTAAATTTCTCAATATCCCATTCTCCACAATCCTCTCAGAATTGTATAAGTTAAAAATTTTCACTCCTGTTTATAAAAAAAGAAATTATCCGCAATACCTTGCCACAATCAAAAGGACTAGTCATATGTTATTAATTTTCATCCATATAACTGGACTCGGTGAAATAAGGCCCTGAAGCAGATGCATGTTTTGTATTACACACAACTCAATATATTCACATACTGGATTATTGGAAGATGCCTGTGGAGAGTTATAGCAGGTGACCCATCCTGACTCACTCAGGTTAGTGATAGATTAAATCTACAGATAGATTAATGTCTTCCACTGAGAACACTATGTCTTCTCATTGGCTTAGAAATAATTACCTGCCAACTACAGGATAAAGATAATTGCTAATGAGATTGCCAGCTTTCCAGCCTAGCTAACTAGAGTCTTGTTATTTTTTGTTACTTTTCACTCAATATTTCAGAAAGCTAAAATTCAAACAGATTCCATTTCTTCCTAAGAAACAGTCTGAATGTGACCAGAACAAACACTTCACAAAATGATGGCTGGTCATGAAGCCTCACAAAATTCCACTTAGTTGTCTCATCACCTTGTCTGCACATTCCCATGCTCACGGAGGGTGATGTGCTGCTTCGGGTGCAGCAATTGCTTGAATTATGAGTCTCCTACTTCTAGAGTAAAAAAAAAAAATGTGGCCTGCATTTATTCTTATTGATTTTCCACTATGCAATTTCCTTCAAAAGCATTTCATCAATATAGCACCACTGAAGAATAACAATATATAGCTCAGAGTTAGGCATCCGTAAATAGTATAGTGCATGTTTCTGGATGCAGGCTTGTTGGTTAAATGTTCCAATTTCTTTCAGCTAGTCATCTGCTCTCATGCTCTGATGCCATAAGATGTGAAGCATCTGTTACTATTCATCAGAGGCTAAGAGGATTTGTGGCTTTTCATTAATCGCCTGGAAGAGAGACTATCTATTCACTTAAATGGCAGATCCTCTGTGATTACAAGATGCACATGAAGAGAGGGAAAACAATTTCAGGAGAGTAAAACACAAAAGCAAGTAAATGTCTGACAGATAAGAAGCATGAAGGAGAGCAGGTACCATCACATCCCAGGAGGCCTTCCAGATTTTTGCTTCTGTAATGACTTCTTAACGTAAGTCATAAGAAAGTGATATATTAACTCTATAACTTTTAACCTTCTTCTTAAAAGAGTGGCTACATGTATGTAAAATGTAGGTAACTCTACATGTGTTTTCAATTTTTAAATGAGAAATTTTTTGAAAAAAAATTAAGTAGGAAAGCTGTGTCCTTACACTTAACATGACTGAAGATGAACTATTAGCTACTTCCCTTTCATTTAACATTGTAATAAATATTTTTGAGAAGGAATACAAATACACATACATACATACCACACAAACACACACATACAAGTGTGTGTTTTGGCTTGGTGGCCAAAATTTAACAGTTTAAATTTCAAAACAATAAACTAACAATAAAATGAAGAAACCATGATAATAATATTCAGAACTCAATTAAGGTAAACTATCATATCAACAGGGTTAAGAAGAAAGAAATCAAATGATCAAATCAGTAGATGCAAAAAAAATTGTTTTAAAAAAATTCAACATCCACTTATGATAAACATTCTCAAAAAATGAGGAATAGGGAGAATTTCCCTTACTTAAAAGAAAAAACCTATAGCTTTTTTTCATATTAGTAGCAGAAATAAATAAAACTCTTTGTTCACAGATGATACTGTTGTCTCTATAAAATTCCAAGTAATAGAAAACAAAAATAAAAAACCCTACTGTAACTAATTAGCAATTATAGCAGGATTGCAGGATATAAAGATAATATACCAAAGTTAATTACTTTTTATACACAAGCAATGAACAACAGGAATTTGAAATTAAACACAACATCCTTTATGTTAACACAAAAAAGAATAAAAGAAAAACCTAAGTATAAATTTAACAATATATGTGTCAAGTTTATTTAAGGAAAAGGAAAAACTCTAATAAATGGAATCAAAGTAAACCTAAATAAATGCAGAATTGTTCCAGGTTTATGAACAGGAAGATTCAATATTGTTAACATGTCAGTTTACCCATAACTGATATATGGATCCAATGCAACCTAAGTCAAAATTACAGTAACTTATTTTGTGGATTATCAACTATTCTAAGGTATAGGAAAACCAAAAGATCCAAAGCACTTAGAAGATATATGGTAGACACTGACACTATCTGACTCAAGACTTGATATAAAACTATAAAGCTATGATAATCAAGATCACAGTATAGTACCGGTATTCATGTAAGAATGAATAAAATTAGACAAATTGAAGGGAATAAGGAACCCAAAAATAACCACACAAACATAGTTAACTGATATTTGACAGAGGAATAAAGGCAATTCTATAAGAAAGGATCATCTTTTCAACAAAAAGATGATACAGAACAACCAGACATCCAAATGTAAAACAATGAATCTGGATACAGCCCTTACATCGTTCACAAAAATAAACTCAAAATGGATCAAAGACATAAATGTTATATGCAAAACTATAAAACTTCTAGAATAAACATAGAAAAAAAAATCCAGGATACTTGGGTTTGGTAATGACTTTTTAGATACAATACCCCAAGCAAGCAAACAAACAACGCCCCCACAATCTATCACAGAAAAAAATTGATAAGTTGAATTTCATTGAAATTTAAAATTTTCTGCAGAAGACACTGTTAGAGTAAAAAGGGAAGCCACAGATTGCAAATCAGATATCTGATAAAGGACTGTTATTCAAAATACGCAAGTAACTAAATGATAATAACAAAATTTAAAATGGACAAAGTTCTGAACAAATACTTCACCTTAGGAGACATATAAATGGCAATAAGCATATAAAAATGCTCCATGTCCTATATTAGGGATTTTCAAATTAAAACAACTTTGAGATACCCGTATAAACCTCTTGTGGCTGAAATCCCAAACACTGAAAACACCAATTGCTATTTGAGGATGTGGAACAAAAGGAACTCTCATTCATTATAGATGGGAAGGCAAAATGGTAGAACCACATTAGAAGACAGCTTGGCAGTTTCATAGAAAGCTATATATAGGCTTTCTATACACTACGGCAATCATGCTCCTTAATACTTACTCAAATGAGGTGATGATTCATGTTTACACCACAGCCTGCACAAAATGAATGTTTACAGCAGCCTTATTCATAATATACACACACACATATAGCATCTGAAAAAAGACTGTGTTTTCCATCTGAAAGAGCGTAATCAAAATGATGAAGAACTTAAATTACAAATCCTATATAACAAAAGGGTAATATGCAAATCCACCGAACAGCAGAATTACCAGTCACTATGATGTGCACTGACCGCCAGGAGGCAGATGCTCAATGCAGGAGCTGCCCCCTGGTGGTCAGTGCGCTCCCACAGGGGGAGCACTGCTCAGCCAGAAGCTGGGCTCATGGCTGGCAAGCTCAGGGGCAGTGGTGGGATCCTCTCCTGCCTCCACGGCAATGCTAAGGATGTCCGACTGACGACTTAGGCAGATATCCCCCAAGGACTCTTGGATGATGAGAGGGCACAGGCCAGGCTGAGGGACACCTCCCCCCCCCAAGTGCACGAATTTTGTGCACTGAGCCTCTAGTTATATATATTCTTGTACAATATTATATATATATATATTCTTGGAAAGTTTACATTCAATAACATTGTTCGTCATTCACTTCTTTATTGCCAGCTCCAGGGCTTGACACAGAGTGGGAAACTTTTAAATATCTAATAATGAATGGGTGTTTCAGACAGTTCTAATAAATATCTCATGATCATTCTGGCCTTTACTCAAGGTCATAAAGTAGCTAATTTTGAAACATCATACTGACTAAACATTTCTTCCTTTACTTCTTGATTCAAACTTTCAAAATCTTGGCTCTAAAGGGTGTAAGGATGGGACAATGATGTTTCTCTAAGAACAATATATTATTTTTTTAATAACAATCCCTACATCCAACAAATTGAGGTTCTGAATAATAATTACAAATTGTACTTGATTTTATGTTTTATATGTAGTTTGTTTTATCAGCCAAATACCTTCAATGAGAAAAAAACTGTGATCTACAAAGCCATGACAAATGTTAAAGTTCTTTAACACTTTCTATGTAATTCTTTGGTAGTTCTAAGAATACTACCATTTTTATAAAGTATAGACATATGTATCACTTAAATTTTTCCAATTATGAAACTATAGTTATATTACTTAAAGGTAAAATGTTGTGGGAATTTATTAATTTATCAAAATGTTTTTAATGCTATATGAAAACCCATGACTTTTGAGGTCTATTGTTTTCATAGAACAGTGAAGAAAAAAAAATAAAAAATACAGTATCACCCAACTATGGGTTAACAATATTATTAGAGGATGTGTTGACAGGAGAACATCTGTTTGTTCTAACTAAATGGAATTCATAGAATAGATGTATTTAATTTTACCTATCCTTAAGAGGAAGACAAGCTGCCACCTGTGCAGTGCAGTATAGAGATAAAATATTATCCAGCAGAATGGTCAGAACAAACACCATATTTCAAATCAAAACTTCAAGAAAATTATGTTAGTTTAGATAAAAAGACATAAATACTTTAAAAAGCACAATGCAATCTTTAGAATATCCCCCGAGAGTTAACAAAGACATAGCCTCAATGAAAAAAGATAAACACGACTGGAAAAGAAAAAGAAACACGGAAGACATGGCCAGTTTCTTTTTGGTTTATAGGACCCGAGTTTACAAATACCACATCAAAGTGATGAATGTCAATTTGGCAAAATGAAATAGAACTAAGGGGAAAACAAATGTTTCAAAGGTTCCTTTGTTTATTAACATTCTTATTTGAAGAACAAGGATTTAAGGTTACTCTAAAACTTGTATCTACAAAACACTAAAAGCAGCCCCCACCCATTGCCCGGGAAGACCTGCTTTGGAGGTGCTCAGGAAAAGCATTGTGTTCTGCAGCAAGGTTCAGGTTAAGCTGTCACACCTGTGGGGTGATTCAAAGGAAGGCTTAAATCATAACCCGACAGATTTGCAGTGCAAATGTTCCAAAGAGGATAGAAACCTGCCTCACTGTGCTCTCCTCTTAGAATTGTTATCACTTGGGGGAAATGGAAGAAACGGGTAAAAGAATGCAGGTGATATGATATCATATTTTAGCAATGAAAATAGCCTAGCAAGGGTCCTGTGAGAGGTACAGGGAGATCAAGCATACAGTACATCGGAAACATTAAAAGACAGACTATGGTGTTGTTTGGAGCATAAATGCAATTCTGTCTTGGTTTTGTTTTATGTACAGAGTAGAAATGTTAAAGCAAGTAAATTTGTTATCAGTAGAATCCCCCTTTTGCATTTTTACACATTTGTCCTCCTTCAACCTTTCTATTCATCCTCAGTTCCTTCTTTCACTCCAAAAATGTCTCCATTGTTTTTGTTTTTAATCTTCACCCCCAAAAATATTTTTTTTAAATTTATTTTTATTGATTTCAGAGAGGAAAAGGGAGAGAGAGAGAGAGAGAGAGAGAGAGAGCGAGAGAGAGAGAGAGAGAGAATATGAAACATCAGTGATGAGAGAGAATCATTGATTGGCTGCCTCCTGCATGCTCCGCAGGTTCATGTGCTCTAACTGGAAATCCAACCATGACCTCCTGGTTCATAGGTTGACTCTCAACCACTGAGCCAATGCATCTAGGCCAAGAAATGTTTTTATTGATCTTTTAGAGAGAGAGAGAAGAAGAGAAAAGGGGAAGGAGAGAGACAGAGGGAGAGAGAGAAAGAGAGAGAGAGAGAGACATGGATTGGTTGCACCCAACTTGCCTGGATCCAACCTGCAACCTGGGTATGTGCCCTGATGGGAAATGGAATCTGCGACCCTTTGGTGCATGATGTGCTAATCAGCTGAACCACACTGCTGGGGGTTTTAACCCCATTGTTTCAATTTAATAATATTCCCATAATAATCAAACTTTTGAAAATTAAACACTTAATTTTTGAGTCTATTCAGTGTCAAAATATTAAAATTCATTAATCACAAAAGAGCATTGATTCCACTTTAAACATGATAAAGGTGAACCTAAGAAATGTTAAGTAACTTAATTATGGGTAACATAGCCCAGAAATGAAAGGACAAGTATTCAAATTTAATTCTGGCTGAGTCCAAACATCACATTAGTGGCCATGCTTTTAAATAATCCCTGTTTTCTCTCTTATTCTATCAATGCCTACATCATCTTTCTTTTCTTCTTTAGCCCTGATAGATCAATAATAAATAAATGTAACTCATCCCCTTTGCTACTAATTTATAATGACTTATTCTTTTATTGGAAAAGAATGTGAATTAAAAGAAATATTTGAAGAAACTGGAGTATTCTAAATAAAAGATAAACAAGTATGCATGTAATATGATGAATGTGGTGAAAAGGAATATTTTGTTTCCTTAAAGTCATGAGATCAGGCTGGTTAAGTTCCTTGTTTGAGTAATTGCTTGTATATGCTATGGAACTCTTAACAGCTTGTGGTGAAGAATAATTTTGAGGGCCTCAGAGCTATTCTCTTTTTGTAATCAGAGGAAATAAAAATGTAATACATATGCCTGGAACCTGAACTGGGTCATACCCTCTAGTTACACATTTCTGAGAAAGTTCTTGGAACAAAGATAGGTAATTAGACATTATTTATTTAATTTATTGAACAAATATTTTTACTACTATTCAGATTTCCTTCTGGTTATTTTCAGGGACATTTCTGTTTCAAATTCATAAATTTTTATCCAACATATCCAATACCGGCACATATCCCAGGAATTGTATTATCATCCTATGTACCAAATGTGTTCTAAAGGATTGATATGAGTTCTAGTTTATAATTTCTCTTTTGCTTCTGAATCTATAATGGCAGAAAAGTCCCTCAACCATTTTAATCCACAAATCTTAATTTATGAAATAAAGCACTTATAATCTATTTTCTTTTCATCTCAGACCCACTGAATATACTTGTGAAATGAAGACAGTGACTTTTATTATATTTACATAATTATTTCACTTTGGTTGGAAGCAGGCTGATCAAAGTCTATATAAGATTTCAAATTTCTTAAGATTTACCTAGTATACTTTTCCTTTTTGCAGCATTCCATTATTATGAATTCTCATTATGAGGTAGATCGAGGTGAATTAAAGGCTAGAGAAGAGCAAACAAACACAATAAGAATAAGAAAGAATAAACCATTCACATGGTAAAAGTCAAACAAGTCTTACCTGTTTTATTGTAGGTTTTATTAGCAAAGGGAACTAAAAATATTTCTCAATCTGTAACCATGTTTTCAATCTTAGATCATAAAATAAAACCTCTTACTGAGGTGTTTTTGAAAGTTTTCTAATAGCTATTTCCTTATTAAGGAAAACAAATGTATTATAGTGTCAAATAAAATTTTAATGTCTTTCTCTGGCTATGCTCACATCAGCCAATGTCTAAACACTAAAATGTTAAATTATCATATAAATGTACAGCTAAATTGGTTTCATAAAACAATCATCAAGCTGTGCCAATTGTCAAAGAGACTAAATACGAGCCACGCTAATAAAGTTCACAGTAAATTGTTAAGTGGCATAAAATCAATTTTTCCATTAGTAATGAATCATTGAAGTAACAGCTTTTCTTCCTTAGCAGCAGGATATATAATCAAGAGACAGAAAATTATCTTGATTAACATCTATAAGTTTAGTTCAGAGATTAAAAGAAATAAAATATATTATTCACTAATTTCTATGATCATAAAATGGATGTGATGGGGAAGGATTCCAAAATAATGATAGTTTTGTTACCACTGGAAATGTCAAGGAAATTATTTTAAAAACACAAAAAAATAGCCTTTCATTTTGAAAGCATTTTATACCACTTTGTTAAAATACAATTTCAAAAGGTACCATGTGTATGCTTCTTGAAAATATTTTTTAAAACCTCTATAGTCAAATTATTCTATCATTTAATAAGGAAATAATACAGAATTATTAGATTTTACTGAAGATAAAATTCTGGAAACTCTGTTTGACTTAAAGATTTCCTGAAAATTGATATATTAATGAGATAAATTGAATTTTCATGACACAGAGTCAATCCACCCTATAAATCCATCAATATTTTATTCTATAACATGGGATTCTTCAACCTTTCAAATATATTTCAAACTTTAAATTTCTTTCAAAAGTACCAACTATCTACTAGTGTTCAGCATCTTCTCTCTTATGACTTCTATGTCACAGGAGCACAGTTTCCAAGATTTTCTTAATATAAGTACATTCTGTAGAATAGAATTAGAATTAACACTTGATTAACAACGTGTATTATAAAATTTGAATCATTGTGGTTGGGAAATTGCAAGGCATTAAGAAACAGAGACCAGTGAAATGTCTTCAGTCCCTCTCAAATATAATGACCAAACAATTTTTATTTTATTTTTTTTGTTGCTGTTAATCCTCACCTGAGGATATTTTTCCATTGATTTGTTAGAAAGTGGAGGAGAGAGGAAAAGACAGAGAGAAACATCGATTGGTTGCCTCCTGCATGGGCCCTGACCAGAGCCTGGGCCAGAGGGGAGCCTGCAACCGAAGTACATGCCCTTGGCTGGAATGAAACCCGGGACCCTTTGGTCCACAGGCTGTCACTCTGTCCACTGAGCCAAACTGGCGCCGAAGTACATGCCCTTGACTAGAATGAAACCCGGGACCCTTTGGTCCGCAGGCTGTCACTCTGTCCACTGAGCCAAACTGGCTAGGGTATGACCAAACAATTTTTTATACCAAATCCTTCTGCAAAATGGTACAACCTGCCAACAATCTGAGAGACTAGGCTCTCAAGCTGGTGTTGCCAACTGGGTCACCAGGGAACATATGGCTGAGAGAACTTGGTCCCATATCTGCACTACAACCCAAGTGAGAAGTATTAAGCAACTATTTGGGCAACAATTTGTGTCCCTGGGGCAGAAATTTGGGGGTAATGGTTAAATCTATTTACTATTTCCTTTTGCCTTGCCTGTCAAATAAATAAATAGGTCAGTGATATATCTATTAAAACACACGTAAAAACCAGAATAAGCAAATAATGTATACGCACTTTAACAGCTGATAGCTCAATTTTGAAAATGAAATGTACTTTGATAAACATCACATTTATAATTATTCAGTGTGTGTATACATCTTTTGGAACACACCATAGAAGGAGTTTTTGAGTTAGGAAATGCAGACATGACCTAATCTCTCTAATGCGGTACTAGTATTAGAGAACAATGTCCAATGATGTTGGATTAATTTCTCAAGAAAAATGGTGATAAAATATCATACTCATCTGTTTCCATGTGAAGAAAAAAAGTAATTATGTTGTATTGTAGGTATCTCAGCAGCAACTTCAAGATTTTCTCTAAATTATCTTTGAAATAATCACATATTACCTTTTTGTTTCCTTATAAGAACAAAAAATCCATGGAATCTACTGTATTGTGGCTTCTGCGTACAGCCTTCCTTTAATGTGTATCTATGCTTGACAATTTTGCTTCTCTGTCATGTATTAAATATTGTGAATATTGAGAATATAACTGCAATACCCATTTCCACTAAGAAGAGAGACAGTGTTGAACAGGTTAATTCATTGCAGTAACCACCAGCATGTGTAGACTTAGTTTCCCTTAGATAAGCTTCTGATGACTGGTGTATTAGGCAGTGAATAAAATAGGAACATCACATGGTATACAAATGATCATAAAAATACCTGTTAGTTTTCTGAAGGAGTCTATAGACTTGGTATGCACTTATATAATCACTTATGGCACATGAGGTAACAGATGTTATTTAAATGTTAGTAATTATTATAATTATTCTAATTTTTCAATTAATGGCTACCAGCAAAAAATAAATATTTAGGTAATTAACAATTATTTAAATTATATTTATAATTTCATGTAAATATTTACATAATGTATGAATTTTATTATTAAAAACTACATATAAACTTATAAATAATATATAAGTATAAAAATTAAAATGACAAATGGAATAATTTAAAGGTAAAGCAACGTTATTATGCATAGAAGAGCGATTTGGAACCTTTAATGATTCAATAACCTAAGGATTACATTCCATTTATTTCATTGGAAGTGATTCAAGAAGGAAATATTCTCAGGCAAATGTATGAAAATTAAAATCCTTTCAGAGAAAGAAAAAATGTATGAAGGCTAAAAATACTCAGGTGATTCTTAGATCATGTCTAGAGTAAGTTGTCACTCCAGTTTAGAGTCAATCATTTAGAAAGGACAGAGGTTTTATTATTATTTTTTCTCATTAATGCTTATAATATTTTTACAATACTTTAATGAAAGTACATGTATATTCATTCCCACACAAAAAATAAGCGTAGGGAAACTCTAAATTTAGAGACCTATAATCTATAATAATAAAAGGGTAATATGCTAATTAGACCAGACATCCTCCCAGACATCCTTCCAGATGAAGCTGCGGGGGAAGGGAAGCCCAGGTCCCGGGTGCTGGACAGAAGCCTGGGCCAGCAGCCGGGGGAAGGAAGGCCTACTCTTGCATGAATTTTCATGCATCGGGCCTCTAGTATTTAAATAATGACTTGCCCATGAAACAGGAAAAAGAGAATATTTGGGTAAATACACTTAAATGTCAAATAAAGCTCATGCAATAGAAAATGAACCAATATACTCTAATATAATTTTTTCTATTAATATATCATTTGTTGATCAAGAAAGTGTGTAGGTATAAGAATACATAAACATTGTTGCCTTAGAAAAGAATCAACCATGAACAATATAATAGGGA
>NW_006291015.1:135807-137578 GCF_000327345.1 Myotis davidii
AGAGCTATAGCAAATAGATGGAAAGTAAACTTCTTTAAGCATACAATAGAGAGATATTCATTATAACCATAGAAACTAAGTAGACTTCAAGAACAATTGGTAAGATTTGAAGTGCAGTACATCAACTATTGAATCTGTAGGAAAAAAAAGCACTCTGAATAAGAAAAATAAAGCAACATAAACAAAAGAAGGAGGGTTTAAAAGGAAAAAATTTCATATCCTATTGAAGTGTGGAAAGTGGTAATTAGACATAAGGCTGAAAATGTAATTTTGTCTGAAAAGGTTTCAACTTGTTTAATAATTTAGCAAATTTAATTGATTCTCTTCTATAGACAAGCATAGACTTAGCTACTAGTAAATGTATAGTTGTGAACAAAACAGATGCACAGTTATAAACAGATTACCAAGAAAAATGATTCATTCTAATTGTTATCACACTACAAATAAAAAAGTACAAGGTATTATGTGATGACATAAATGATAGCTCTTAAACTTCTGGTAAGGTGACCATATGTCTCAAGTTTATTTTCTCTTCCTTTTCCCACCACCACCAACTTCCTCATAGTCACACTTGACGAATGACCTAGCTTTTTATTTCACTAAGAAATCTCAAGTATGTGCAAAATCTCTTAGGCTAGAAAGAACTTGATGCCTTCAAGTGTCTGAGAAACCTTAAGGCCTAGAATATGGTGGGAAAAACAAGAGTAGGGTGTGATTATGACTTTGGAGGAAGAGTCAGGGTCTAATAAACCTGACTTTAAACTTGGCATGTGGCCCGCTGACTGAGAGTTTGACATGCTTGGTTGGTTCTGGTACTTTCATTTGTTATTCAACATATATTTACTGAGCATTTATAGTAGATCTGGTGCTGCTCTGATGCAGGAGACATAATAGTGAGCAAGAGTTGGGGAAATTCCTGATTCTAGTTGGGAAGTATAAGGCAATAAAGGAATAAACTTTTTATACAGGTCAATCATATCTCAAAAAAGTGGCGAAAATATAATAAAAGTAAATAAAGATAATTTCATAAGTGCTGTAATCTCAAAGGAAACGAAGAAGGTGATGTATTAGCAAGTGTGGGTTAGCAATTTAGGATGGGGAGCGGAGATATCTATTTAACTAGTGCAGTTAGAGAAAGTATCTCTATGGTGGTATTAGTTGTAATTTAAATGAGGAGAAAAAGTCAATATGTGATGAATAAGAACATGTCAGAAAGACCCGTGTGAACAGGCCCCTTCATAAGTGATATTGGCATAGGTAAAGGAGAGAAGAAAAGCAAATATGACTGAGTTGTTGTAAACCTTGAGGAGTGAGATAGGAGAGAAAGTGAACAAGAGCCGTGTGATGCAGAGTATGACTAATGCTAGAAGAATTTGGACATTTTTCAAAGTGCAAAGAGGAGCATGATCATAAGCTGGAGAGTGTCATGTTCTAAATCATTCTTCAAAAAGACTACTTTGTTTGGTAAGTAGAAAATGAAATGTAAGAGACTGAAAGTCAAAACCAAAAGACTGTTAGGAAGTGTTTGTGGTAGTTCATGCAAGAAAAAAATGTTGGGTTATATTCTAAAGGTAGAGGTGGTGGCAGAAGAAATGTACTGCTTGGGATGTATTTTGGAATACACTCAGAGGAGTTGCTGATAAAATGGAAGTAGGAATTGAGACAAAGAGAGAAATCAAGGATAGGAGGCTGCTTTGCCGAGGAATATCAGAATGATCTTATTTTAAATGAATTAAGCTTACAATTATTTTTACTCATACAAATAATACAT
>NW_006291015.1:137648-138818 GCF_000327345.1 Myotis davidii
GAAAAATATGATTTAATATAACAAATAAATTATATAATAAGTTAAAACTGGTAAGTAGTAATGCCAAATGCAGCAAAGTAAATAGGATCAGGCATACCAGGGTTGGAGGAGGTGCAGTTTTATATTGTGTGATCAGGGTAGCCCTCTTTGAGGTGATATTTAAATATAGGTTTGAAGAAGGGGAGGTAAGTCAAGTAGATAATTGACAGGAGAATAATTCATGTGAAAGGAAAGCTAATGAGTAGGTCCGATAGTGGGAGATTCCCTAAGGTGTCTAAGGGACAGTGAGAAGTCCAGTGTGACAAGTGAAAAATGATCAAGGAGAGTGATTGGACAAGAGAACAGGGTTAAAAAAAGGAAGACAAATGAAATAGATTACTGATATATTTTATGACCTTCTGCTTTACTGCTGAGTGAGATGGGCAGCCACTGGATGGTTGTTAAGCAGAAGTGTGACATGATTTTGCTTAAGTATTAAATTGTCATTTTATTAACTTTAATTTAAAAGAGACTTGGGAGTTTTAATTGCTACAAAGAGACCTGTATTCTGGGAAATAAGTAAATATTGCTCAGATAATGGTGATAACAAATAAAGTAGTGAGAAAGAGATCCTAGATGTTTTGTAGATAAATTCTTAAACATGTCAGGTCATTTGAGCTGGAAAATTGGAAGAATGCAATTGAAATAAGTCTGTTTAACTTGAAATGCCTATAAGATATTTAAGAATAGATTAAAAATAGGTATTTGATAATGTGAGTCAATTCTCTAGGCCAGGAAAGAGATGTAGGTGGAAAATGTAACCCTTTTAGTGATGCTTTAAGTCATGAGACATAAAAGAAATCACTAGGGAATAAGTGTATATGGGAATTATAATGTGACCAAGGACTGAGGTTGAGGATTCCAATATAAAGTGATCTGAGAGAAGTCGAGGAACAGTGACTGAAAAGAAGAAGTGTGGTGCTCCACTGGCTTAGGTCAGGTGTTGAGTGTCGACCTATGAACCAGGAGGTCACAGTTTGATTCCTGGTCAGGGCACATGCCCGGGTTGTGGGCCCGATCCCCAGTGTAAGGTGTGTAGGAGGCATCCAGTCAATGATTCTCTCTCATCATTGATGTTTCTACCTCTCTCTCCCTCTCCTTTCCTTTCCCGAAATCAATAAAACAAAAAAA
>NW_006291015.1:139745-141231 GCF_000327345.1 Myotis davidii
AGAGGGAGGCGCCCCAACCCCCTGATGAGCCCTGCTCTGTGCATGACAGGGGGCGGCGCCCCAACTCCCCAATCGGCCCTGCTCTGAGCCCGACCAGGGGCTGCACCTAGGCATTGGGCCTGCCCTCTGCCACCGGGGAGCAGGCCTAAGCCAGCAGGTCGTTATCTCCCAAGGGGTCCCGGACTGCGAGAGGGCACAGGCTGGGCTTAGGGAGCTCCCCCTCCCCACCGAGTGCACAAATTTTTGTGCACCGGGCCTCTAGTATATAAATAAAAGAGGTGTGGTTTGTGGTATCCAAATTAAATAAGTAAGTCACCAAAAACGGATGATCTACTGGGTTAAATGCTTCTTATAAATTAAGATGACAGTTGAAAATGAGTTCAATATTTATATGAATAAGCGATTGGTGACATTGGTGAGTACAGTTTCAGAGATGTTTTAATGAATAAAGCTTTAGTGGGATGACTTTAAGAGAATAAGAGGCAGCACCATAACAACTCCTAAACATTACTGCAAAAAAGACATAAGAAACGTGCCAGGAGTTGGTATGGGAAGTGAGGTTATCAAAAGTGATGTTTCTTTAATGGGAAAATAATATCATACTATATGCTGAATCAAATAATTTGATAGAGAGGAATAATTATTTTTGAGTAGAAGATTAGACATTTGAGGGGAGATAAGGGCTACAGTTAAAAATCTGACTTCAGAGATAATTAAATGTATAAATTGTCAGGACACTTTTTAATTAAACTTATTGGTATGACATTGGTCAACAAGATCATATAGGTTTTAAGTGTCCATTTTTTAAGCTACATAATCTATATATTGCATAGTGTGCCCACCACCCAAAGTCAAATATCTTCTATCACCATATATTTGTCCCCTTTTACCTTTTACTAACTCCCTCCCTCCTATTCTCTTCCCTCTGGTAGCCACCATACTGTTGTGTCTATGAGTTTCAATTTTATATCCCACATATGATTAAATCATATGGTTCTTAGTTTTTTCTGACAGACATTTCACTTAGCATAATAATCTCAAGATCCATCCGTGTTGTTACAAATGGCAGTATTTTATCTGTTCATTTCTTTTTTAAATTTACTTATTCATTTATTTAAAATATATTTTTATTGATTTCAGAGAGGAAGGGAGAGGGAGAGGTAGGAACATCAATGATGAGAGAAAATTTCATTGATCGGCTGCCTCCTGCACACCCCCTACTGGGGAATCGCCTGCAACCCCACATGTGCCCTTGACTGGAATCGAACTTGAGACGCTTCAGTCCGCAGGCCGACACTCTATCCACTGAGCCAAACCAGCTAGGGCCACTCACTCACTTTTCAAAACAACCTTATAAAGTAAAGCTCCAGGACCAGAGACAGAGCGAGAACGGATGTGTCCCGCATTCCCTGCACTGACGCCATGTCAACCACCTCATCTGAGCATCACGGTGGGGGGGGGGGGGGGTGAAAATAACCTCATCCAA
>NW_006291015.1:141371-142097 GCF_000327345.1 Myotis davidii
GTTTACAATTTTATAACACATCATCTATATATTGTTTTGTGTGTTCCCCCCCCCCCCCAAGTCAAGTCTCCTTCCATCACCATTTATCACTGTTACACCTTCTACTACCTCCCTCAACCCCCACTTCCTCTGGTAATCATCATATCACCATATTGTTTCTGTGTGTTTGAGTTGTTGTTTTTCTTAACCTCTTTGCCTTTTTCACCCAGCCCTGCCGTCCCCTCCACTCTGGCAGCTGTCAGTCTGTTCTCTGTATCTATCTGGTGAGGGATAATTTTGTTTTCAATTGGTATATAGTATTACATTAATTTCAGGGGTACAACATAGTGAGTCAACATTTATATACCTTCTAAAGTAATCACCACAATAAATCTAGTAACTATCTGTCTAAGATGCCTAAAATAACCATTGTTTTAAATATTAAACATGTGGGGGCAGGGGAATGGGAGGCATCTGTAATACTATTAGCAATAAATAAATAAATAAATAAATAAAAGCAAAAAATTAAACATGCTACTAATGTGAAATTAGGAAAATTTTAAAGTAGTAATATTTTTTCAATATACTTTATTTCTTTTAAAAATTTTATTAAATTTATTGGGGTGACACTGGTTAATAAAATTATATAGGTTTTAGGTTTACAATTTTATAACACATCATCTATATATTGTTTTGTGTGTTCACCCCCCCCCCAAGCCAAGCCCCCTCCCCTCACCATTTATCACC
>NW_006291015.1:142307-146816 GCF_000327345.1 Myotis davidii
AGACTCATACTGGGAATAATACTGTGATGAACATAAGGGTGCATATATCTTTGTGAATAAATGTTTTCAAGTTTTGGGGGTTAGTACCTAGAAAAGAGATTGCTGGGTCATATGGTAACTCTATTCTTACTTTTTTTGAGGAACAGCCATACAGTTTTCCATAGTGGCTATACCAGTTTACATTTCCACCAGCAATGAAAGAGTGCTCCTGTATCTTTTTTACAATTTATTGATTTCAAAGAAGAAGTTTCAGAGAGAGTGAGGGAGAGGGAGAGAGAGAGAGAAACATCAACGATGAGAGAAAATCATTGATCGACTGCCTCCTGCATGCCACCTACTGGGGATTGAGCACGCAACCTGGGCATGTGCCCTGACCTGGAGCTGAACTGTGACCTCCTGGTTCAAAGGTCAATGCTCAACAACTGAGCCATGCCGGCTGGGCTGCTCCGTTTTCTTCACAAACTTTCCAACACTTGTTATTATCTGTCTTGTTAATAACAGCTATTGTAACAGGTGTGAGGTGGAATCTCATTGTACTTTTGATTTGCATATTCCTAACAGCTAGTGAAGTTGAGCATCTATTCATATATATTTTTCCACTTGTATGTCTACTTGAGAGAGGTTTCTGTTAAAGTCCCATGCCCTAATTTTAATTGGATTTCTTTTATGTTTGATGTTGAGTTACATGAGTTCGTTATATATTTTGAATATTAGCCCTTTGTCAGACCAACCAACTGAATGGTAGGTGATATTTGCAAACAACTGCACAGGATACTTTTGATGTGTCATCTGAGTTTTATCTCATTGAATTTAAATTCAAAGCAATAATGTTACTTCTGAAGCTATCTCTACCATTGTTAAGTTGCTTGAATAACGTTACAGAGTGAGAAAACACTTGGGATTACTGGTTATAGGATTTCCCAATTAAAATAGAGAAGTGTAACAGAATTAAGGATATTTGATGTCATGTGATTAGTGTTGGCAATGTGTTATTAACTATATAAGGACAGGAAGAGATAGTCATCATGTAGATAGATTAATTAATTGGAAGTTTCAAAATATTTTGTATAAAATAGGGAAATTGGTCAATTCAGGAAGGACCTGGTAGTCTGATTAAGATGTTTATAATTGAGATTTTAGATGTTGCAGATATTGGTGATAATGTCAAAAAAATAACATTCTGAGAAATTACAATTGGGAAGAAAAATCACTGGGGGTCAGAGAGTCATAAAGTTAGAGTCAGTAGAGTTGAACATATCACACTTGTGGCTGTTTTTGTCTCCAGATGGTGCTTGGAATAATTGTGAATAGAGTGATCGTAAAATAAGTGCCAGATTCTGTGAATAAAGAGGAGTATTCAGAAAGTTGGTAGATAACCACAATGAAAGACAAAAGGTAATAGTGTATGGAGGAATACATTTAAAAATATTACACTTTTATAAAAAAATATATTTTATTGATTTTTTTACAGAGAGGAAGGGAGAGGGATAGAGAATTAGAAACATCGATGAGAGAGAAACATTGATCAGCTGCCTCCTGCACACTCTCTACTGGGAATGTGCCTACAACCAAGGTACATGCCCTTGACCGGAATTGAACCTGGGACCCTTCGGTCTGCAGGCTGATGCTCTATGCACTGAGCCAAACCAGTCAGGGCATTACACTTTTTGAATCAGAAGTAAAGAGAAACATGAAAACAATAGCAGTGGGGAACACATAGGATATGATACCACCTTCAGACTCAGAAGTACATGTTATAGAAAAAGAATATTCTTTGCTTAAGGGGGCTGCAGGAGGGGAAAATACCTTCAAGGCATAAGCAAGATTAGATTCTTGTAAATCACATTGAATTTACAGAATAAAATAAAAATAAGAGTCAGGGTGAAGACTTGAGAATTTTTTCAGTGAGTGGACTGAACAGGAAGAGAGGCATGACAAGATTGATGCAGACTGTTTCCTAATAGTTCAAAAGGTTGACCAGTGTATTTAACTGAAATTCTATTACTTTTTACACTGGACAGCCCAAAATTGGTTAATATAGGCCAAAATTTCAACTCTTTTGTACATTGAGTTTTAAGGGCATAATTTTCCAGATACTCAACTTCTTTGGAAAATGGATGTTGAGAAAATGGCTTTAGTCAAAGTATCATGTTGGTTCTCACTTCTCATCCTTTATCAAAATCACTTTAATATATATCCTCCAAGCTAAATGTTTGTGCCTTTTGTTTTCCTTAATAGGAAAGGGTTTGTTTGTGTAGTTTTTAAAAGAATATTGTAGCATTTGCAAGTATGAAAGCACTTTAGCATTTGGATTCCATTGCTTATCATTTTAAAAGGAAAATCATGGTTTTATTTTGCAAATTTGGCAGTATATTCATAGTTAAAATTGTGTCATTGCTCTTAAGTAAACCTGAAAATTTTAAATACAAGAAGGCAACTTAAAATGTTTAAGGAAGTACTGAGGATTAAAACAAACAAACAAACAAACAAACAAACAAAGTTAGCAAGTATATGACCAGAAATATTTAAACAGTATTGATAACAGGCAATTATAAAATATTTTGAACTTATACTGAAAAACCATAAAATATTTTTAATAAAATATTCATGATTATTGTATTTATACAAATGGTGTGCTACACAAATCATTCTTAATTTTATAGGAAACAAAAATAAAATTAAAAAAATAAATTTTGGAAGTTATGCTTCTATCCACAGCCTGTCACTACAACCATGAAATCTACTTGACATGACTAAAAGAAAACATCATTCTTTTTAATTGGTAAAAGCAAACATGTTACAGTGTGAGCATGTGTGATAATTTTAGTTTTAGTTCTAACAAACATATTATATGTGATATACTTTATATGTGAAATATCAATCAATATATATTAATTCTGTGAGCATAAATCTTTAGAGTATTCCCCCCTTACACTTGGGGGATACATTCAAAGGCTCCCACCCATATATGACTGATACCACAAATAATATCAAGCCTTATATATACTATGTTTTTTTTTCTATTAATGCATAACTATGAGAAAGCTTAATTTATAAATTAGGCCCAGTAAGAGATTGACAACATAACTGATAACAAGATAGAACAATTATAACAATATACTGTAATGAAGGTGGCATTATTAACACAGACGCTGCAATACTGCCACAGTGGGTCTGATAATCCAGAGGACTGTAAGTGACTAATGGGCAGGGAATACATACAGTTTGGATACTCTGTACAAAGGGGCGATTCATGTCCTTGTCAGGACAGAGCACGTCGGTGCAAGGTTTTATCACAATACTCAGAATGGTGTGTAATTAAAAACTTATGAATTATTTACTTATGGAATTTTCTATTTAATATTTTTTGGACTTTGGTTGAGACCCAGAAAGCGAAACTGCAGATAAAGGGGGGATATTATAACAAAATGTCCTCCATGATCTTTGCTGTGACACTTATTAGAGTTCCCCATATTCCAAAAGCCAATACTGTCACTTTTATCATGCTTACCAAGTTCACAATCATGGAAGACTTATGTTTTAAATGTATACAAAATTATAATAAGCCTAGGGGCCTGGTTCATGAAATTCCCGCATGGGTAGGGTCCCTAGGCCTGGCCAGGAATCAGGGCCGATCAGGGCCATCTGGCTGTCAGCCGGGCCTTCCTTCATTTCACGTCGCCCCGTGGTGATCAGCACACGTCATAGCGAGCAATCAGACCCCCACATCTCCCGGTTGAACTCCTGAGAGGACACTTTGCATATTAGCCTTTTATACATATAGATTACCAGTATCTCAATATTTTAGAAGTAGAAGATTAGGAGGGCTATAAAAAAGAAAAAAAATAAGTTTCAGGTGAGTAGTTTAAACAAAGAAGAAAACTCAAGCTTAAAATAAGCAGGAAAAATCAGAAAACATAGAATGTAGTTTTAGTGTCAAACATCACTAAAAATTTATTACTTGATTAGCCTGTATTTGGGTCCTAATAATGATGACCTCAAGCCATCATAAAAGCTCAAATTATGTTAATTGCTCTCTGTTTTAGATGGCAAATCATTATAAAATACGCAATAAAATAATCAAAAGAATTATGTTTTTAAAATGTTTTTTGCTGAAAGGCTTAAACTTTCATTAGCTGTCATATTTGCTATTTTGATACATTACAATGCTCAAGCAGAGATTATTTTACCAGTTTCAAGATACATGGAGCTCATTATATCTTAGCATACTTGAATGGACATTTTTACTTCAAATTTATTTAATGAAAACCACAAGTTTCAGGAGCTTGTTAGAATTGCCTGACAAGAGAGTGCTTGACATTTATAGCATAAAACTAGAGGCCTGGTACACGAAATTTGTGCACTGGGGATGGGGGTGGTCCCTTAGCCCGGCCTGTGCCCTCTCGCAGTCCAGGACACCTCCCTCCTTACCGCCCACCTGCTTGCTGCTTCCTACCGCTCCGCTTGCTGCTCCTTAGTGCTGCCGCGAAGGCTCCCGCCACTGCCGCT
>NW_006291015.1:146977-153236 GCF_000327345.1 Myotis davidii
CCTGTGCAGGGCTCGCAAGGTTTGTGTCTCTGATCCTGCCCTCAGCAGCCCCAGCACTGTGGTGGCAGGACTTGGGTCTGCTGGGCGCCGGGCCCTCCTGTGTGTTGTCTAAAATCCAGCCTCCAGCAGCCCCAGCACTGCGGTGGCTGGCCTTGGGTCTGCTGGGTTCAGGGTCCTCCTGTGTGCTGTATCTCTCATCCAGCCTCCAGCAGCCCCAGCACTGCGGTGGCTGGCCTTGGGTTTGCTGGGTGCTGGGCCTGCGGGTTTGTGTCTCTGATACCCCAGCAGCCCCAGCACCTTGATGGCAGGACTTGGGCCTGCTGGGAGCTGGGGCTGCGGATCTGTGTCTTTGATCAGGCCCCAGCACCAAGGTGGTGGGCCTTGGGGCTGCTGGGTGCTGGGCCTGCATGTTTATGTCTCTGATCCCCCCAGCAGCCCCAGCAAGAATAGGGCTTCCTCGGAACAATGGTGCCACCAAGCACTGCCACTCAGGACCGCACACAAGGGTCCCGCCCACACAGGGCCGAACACAGGGGTCCCGGCTGTGGGGTGGGACTTAGGCGGCGCCTTTGCGCCACCAAGCCTCACCGCCCAGGGTCATATACAGGGGTCCCAGCTGCCCAGGGCCACACACGGGGGTCCTGGCTGGGGGCGGGGCTTAGGCAACATGCTCTGGCCTGCCCTGCCTGCAATATGCAAATTATCCTCCATCTTTGTTGGCAGTTAATTTGCATATCACGCTGATTAGCCAATGGGAGGTGTAGCGAAGGTACAGTCAATTACCAGGCTTCTCTATTATTAGATTAGATAATTTTACTGCAAAAGATGATCATTTTCTGATATTTTTGAGATTTCACATTTTCTTAATTAGCAAATCCATTTGATGTAAAGTAGAAATTATTTACATATATAATTGATCTTTAATAGTATAGATTTAAGATAGTTTTATGTTAACAGACTGTTTGGACTAATACAATCAGGAATGGATAATTCTACTTTCCTATTTATCAGATATCCAGGTATTTTTTTTTACTCTTTATTGATTAAAGTATTACATATTCTCCTTTTTCCCTTATTGACCTCTCCCTGGCCACCCCCACTCCCTAGCACATGCCCTCATCCCTCTAGTGAAAACCAGATATCTCTTATTTCTTCCTATGTATGAAAGAATGCAAATTAAGACTAGCTATGTATGTATAAGTATTACAGAATTTAAGAAAAACTCTTACATTTATTTTTAAAAATTTATCTTTATTGTTGAAAGTATTACAGATATCGTCCCCCTCCCCCCCACACACACACACCATTTTCTCTCTCCTCCCCACTCCTACTTCCTCCGGAGGCTTTCAACGCACCATTGTCTGTGTCCATGGGTTATGCATATAAGTTCTTTGGTTAATCTACTCCCCACCCCTGCGCCCTTTTCCCCTTCCCTCTGAGAATTGTCAGTCTGTTGCATGCTTCCATGCCTTTGGATCTATTTTTTTTTCCAGTTTGTTTTGTTCATTAGATTCCACATATAAGTGAGATCATGTGATATTTGTCTGTCTCTTATTTGTCAGCTTATTTCACTTAGCATAATACTCTCTAGGTTCCTCCATGTTGTTTCAAAGGGTAAGAGAAAACAACAAGTGCAGACAATGATGTGGATAAAAGGGAACCCTAGTACACTGCTGGAGGGAATGCAGACTGGTACAACCACTATGGAAAGCAGTGTGGAGTTGCCTCAAAAAAAAAAAAAATGGAGCTGACATTTGACCCAGTGATCCTACTTCTAGGAATATATCCTAAAAAGCCTGAAACACCAATCAGAAAGAACAGATGCACCCCTATGTTTATAGCTGCGTTATTTATAATAGCTAAGAGCTGGAAACAGCCCAACTGCCCATTAGTAGATGAGTGGATAAAAATCAGTGTTACATTTATACAATGGAATACTATGCAGCTGTAAAAAAAAATCTCTTACATTCATTTTTTAATCAATTTTGTCTGATTTATGTGGAGATAACCTATTTAAACACAACAATTTAACAAAAAAAAAACCCTCAATACAACTTTGTAAAATTCTCACCAATTTTAGAGAGCTAAATATAAAAATAAATATACAAGACCTGAAGCAGGATATATATCAGAAATCTTTTCAACTTGTAATTTTACCTTAATATTAAGATTAGCTTTTAGATATTCTCAAGGAAGACTAAAGATCAAATGTATGAAGCTCTAAAGACCTATTTCATTACATTTAAAGAAAAGTTAATCTAAAGTAACAACTATTTTGACTTTAATAACATAAAATATTTTAAATGGCAGCCTGAGCAGTCTCTAGAAGTAGTCACACATTTGGTGAAGTAGTTATTAAGAGACAAAACAAAACAGAAAACAAAAATAAAATTTTCCATTAAGTAAATCCAATTCAGTGCCCCGAATAAAACTCCACGGAGACATTAGAAAAATCTCACCCATCAATCCTGATACATGGAACACATTATAATCTTGTGGACATATGTCTTCGCTAACATAGTTAATGTAAATGTAGTAGTGATTTTTGTACAGATGCTTTCCATAATGTCTCTGATCGAAGGCCAACAGCACAACCACATTTCCTCAAAGCAATTCTAAAAGTGGCCAAATCAGGTTAGTTACACTACTGAGTGCCAGATCGTTATAGCACATGATGTAAGTAATTAACAATGTTAAAAATGGTGGTTACCCTATGCATAGTTTAGAAATCCCTTCAAAATAACTTCCTTGCAATACAACTTCAGATAAGAATGAGGCAGCACAGCCCTAGCTGATTTGGCTCACTGGATATAGCGTCGGCCTGTGGATTGAAGGGTCCTGAGTTGGATTATGGTCAGGGGCACATGCCAAGGTTGTGAGGTTGATCCCCAGTAGGGGGTGTGCAGGAGACAACCAATCAATGATTCTCTCTCATCATTGATGTTTCTATCTCTCTCTCCCTCTCCCTTTCTCTCTGAAATCAATAAACACATATTGTTTTTTAAAAAAGAATTAGGCAGTACAGAGTATAGGGTTTTATTATCTGGGATAAATATCTGGAGTACAAATGTGATGCAGATTGAAGTAAGGTCCATATGGTTTTCCAATTAATGAAGCATCGTACACAAAACTTTATTGTATAAACAGAGAATGAAGTGGACCAGGCAAGGACTTGTGGATGGGGCTGAAACATTCCTGAAGAATAGAGTCCTTGGAGTTCTGTGTTCTAGATCATGACAATAATAAATAGAGCAGAGCTAAGCAGGTGTTCAATTTTGTGAGGAAAATATAATGAATTGTTTGCGATAGCAATGGAGAATCTCATATCAAAATATATCCATTTTAATAAACTAATTTCCTTTTGATTCATTAAATATATATATATATTATGAAATAGATGAGTTATTTTTCTATGAAAAATGTTAGTTCTAAGATTATTAATTAAAAGGTCTGCCACAATATTGATGATTTTGGTTTGACGATAACGATTTTGAAGTCACTCTCTTACAGTAATTTATTAATTGGGTCACTTGACTTTTGAAATCATACCTAATTCAAAGAAATAAAGTGATATCATTAGAATGTTGCCCATTCTATAGTACTATAAAGAAACAGAGAGCTTATTCAAGAAGTTGTGAAAAAATAAATGTACAAATGGGTAAGGGAGAGCCAAATTAAGGACAATATTACAACCAAAAAAATTTTCCAGAACATGTTTTTGTCAAGATTGCAGTCATTTTTTTTTAAAGACCACTAACAGGATGAAATATAGGAAATATACGAATATGGGTTTATTTAAATTCTACATCACAAAAGTGTGGTCTAAGAAAATATTGGTAAGTTCCTAAAATATACAATTACATATGAATCCTCCATTATTTTTTTATATATGACTTTCAGTAGAATATGAATGGTTATTAATATATAGAATCCACCTCTCCTTCTGTAGAATAATTAACTAAAACCACAGAATTACAACTTTATGAAGAAAAATGACACATTTAATATAATAACTACTAACAGGTTTTTATTAGATTGTCATTTAAAAATGGCATTCTGAATCCAAGAGATCAAAGCATGAACTTATGTATTAACTAGAGGCCAGTGCATGAATGGCATGCACTGGGGGGAGTCCCTCAACCTAGCCTGAGACCTATCTCAGTCTGAGACCCCCGAGGGGTCCTTATTGCTGCTGCAGAGGCAGAAGAGGCTCCCGCCAGCACCGCTGCACTCTCCAGCCGTGAGCCAGATTTCTGGCTGAGCAGTGCTCTCCCTGTGGGAGTGTACTGACCACCAGGGGGCAGCCCATGCATTGAGCTTCTGCCTCCTGGTGGTCAGTGCATGTCATAGCAACCAGTTGTTCTGCAGTTCAGTCAATTTGCATAATAGGGTTTTTTATATAGAATAAAAACTCTTAGAAATACTGTTGAGGTGACATTTAGACAAGAAAGCCAGAAAATATTTAAACGTTGTCTCTATTTTGAACTTTGTCAATAATAATATATGAGAGATATTTTTACATAGAAGACAAAATATTTGTAATTTAAAACATTTAGAGGTGTTGACTTGCATACATATATGAAGCAAAGAATAAATCTCTATGTGTCAATCTGTATTTTGGCTTCAATAAGCTCCATCACAAAATGTAAGTTGCAAAAAAATTCCTATCTTTCCTTATAAATTATTACCACCAGCTAATATTATAAGAACTCAGCTGTGAATTTTCTATGGAAATGACAACATTCTAATATAATTTAATTTGTTTTTTTTTAATTCACATATTTATATAAATTGAATTTTTGCATTCTCTATATTTTCTCCCTGAAATGAATATGGTGTGTGTGTGTGTGTGTGTGTGTGTGTGTATAAGTGTTATTGAAACTACCTCAAATTCTTGTCTACACAGGTATAAGAAAAATGAGCCTCAGGTTTTTACAAACACAGATGTGATGAAATTAGCTACTTCATCAACAATGTTTTGATAGGAGCTGTAAGACAGATATTCTTCCCAAGGCGCCCAAAATGTTGTTTTAAGACATACTCAGCTATGCTTTCATTAAGTTTATTGTATAAGAGTACTTATATCATTAAAAAGATGCTATAATCATAAGTAAAAAAATAGCTCATGAAACAGAGTACCCATTATGATTATCATTTTAAAATTATTATTTTTAAAGTATACCTATAAAATTATAAACTGAATTTATAAAACTAATTATTTCTGCAATCATTTTTTTCTGTCAAATTTCTTGTATTTTTACAAAATATACCCAATAAGAACCTATAGATTATTAATAGAAGAGGAAGTAAATATCAGTGATTTTATATGTTACCAAAGTTAACATTTCTTTTTTACTTCATATATACTGCATCTCATGTATAATCATGAGTGTAAATCCCAATTAAGTCTTCTCCAAATAGTGAAAAAAGGAAAGAAATAGCAATTAGAAAAGGACAGTTTTTATTTAACCTATGACACTACAACATAAAATAGAAATAAGAATTTATTCAAAGTTTGAAAAACCAAATAAAACAACAATAGAAGTGTATCTATGACCACTATGGGGCAGGAATAACAAAAGCACAGCCTTATATTAAACTAGAGGCCTGATGCACAAAATTCGTGCAAGAGTAGGTCTTCGCAGCTGCAGAGGCTGCCTGGATCCCTCCCTTGAAGGTGCAGTGGCTTCCTCAGTAATGTCGCTGCAGCCCTGGCTTCTTCTGGAAGGACATCTGGTCTAATTAGCATATTATGTTTTTATTATTATAGATCACATTCTCTATAAAAATAGTATTATCCTCATTTATAGATGGGTCAATTGTGGAAGTAACAGGTTAGGAATTGCCCAGTGTCACATTATAATTGGCAGAGTCAGGATTTGTTCTCTTGAGATCTATTTCCTTAAACACACATACACACACATATAAACACACACATACACATACACAAAACCACACATGCACACGCATACGTACGTGCATGCACACGCAGGCACGCAAGTGCACACATGCACACACACAGCCTATAGAAATAAACTAAAAATCATATCCACTATCTTCATTACAGTAATGGCAAAATATTTACAGTCAACTTAAGGATTAAAAACAAGAGAAATGATAACATAAATTATTGGACATGAATACTATAGAGTTACTATGAAGTTATTAAATACCTAAAGTGTTTGAATTGGCATAGCCTCTGTGATGTTTCATTAGCTAAAAAAATGTTGCTAAACAATATAATATAAATAAATCTATG
>NW_006291015.1:153304-156027 GCF_000327345.1 Myotis davidii
CTTGGTAATGAGGCAGGGCAAAGAAAGGACGGTGAAGGTTTGACTTCCATTTTACATTTACAAAGAACACTCATTACTATCAACTTAAAATAATAACTTTTTAATTATATTTGTACAATATTTGCTTTTATACTTATTAAGGCATAAAATAAAATTCTGGGTGGTTTTGCTCATGGAATCCACAAAGAGTCTTAATTGAAAAGTATCAACTGTATTCAACTTAGCCATTCATAATTGCAAGTTCCTAAGTAACTACATAAAAGTAAACAAACAAAGCTAAAAAATCTGTCAGATTGATTGTTAAAGTGCAAAGTACTCATCACTTCCTTACATGAAAAATCACTTATGAGAGTAAAGCCAAGATTATGTTTTAGATTAGCAATGTTATGATGATGGAAGAGAAGATACTGCAATGTTTCAATGTTTATTTATGAGAATAAAACTTTTTAGTGGCTTAATTGTGCTTATGCATCATGTGTATTACTTTTCTTCTCTTGGTATTCACTGGGAGAAAAGGTTATACTTGATATTACTAATTTATTGGCAGGAAAGCCCTTTAATATCTTTCTGTTTTTTAAATCATTGCCTCCAATTCATGAGATGTTGCACAATCTGAGGTATTAAAATCCTAATTCTTTCAATTATTTACATTTTTTTACCTTAGATAAATTCATTTGCTGTCTTTATTCATAGCATTAAAACGAAGACAAATGTTTTAACTTAAAAGTGTTTTTTTCTGGATAATATCTAAAGTGATTATAAAGCACATTTAGAGCACAATAAAGTTCAATAACTATTTTCATTGTAACCATTTTCCTCAGGTTACCTAACATATCAGGGAGCAAATCAATAGCCTTATTCAATTTCATTTTCCACTTTCACACAGCACAAATGCTTACACATATGTTTATATCATGATTTATACAAAAGAAATGATACTAATTACCTAACATTTTATCTCTTTATCTGGAAAAGCAATCATACCGTTTATGTGCTAGTATTTTCCCTTAACAAACAATTGCTGTGGAAGCTTTACTACTTTGGTGTTCCTTTCTGAGAATTCTGTTCAGTGACCTCTCAAATATATTTTCTGGTGTGCTATTTTCTGTATTATTTCTGATTTCAAATGGCTTTTTTGTTTGTTTATTGTCTCATTTGTTTTGTATCACCAAAATTTAAATATATGTTTATAAGATATATTAATCACATTACTGATTAATTATGTGGTTGTAGATAAAGAGAATGCTCAAATGACATCAGAATACATGTGATACAAGTGAAAAAAACATAATACAAGTGTTAAATAATTCAAATATATTTAAGGCAACTTATACAAAGTGATCTTGATGCATCCTCAATCTCTATTATTAATTTCAAATGCATATTAAGTATTTTATAAGGCAAGGACTTTAAAAGGCAAATATATTATTAAACCACTTGATTTCTAAATTAATATTTGATGTAATTAAATTTAAAATTAATAACCCACATTTTATTAACCCTTAAATTTAACTTAAGAAATGCTTATATTTTCACATTTAACACTAAGTAATACTCTTACCCTTATATTTTCATATTTAACACTAAGTAATGCTTGTACCTGTGATTCTAATAATATTGAAAAGTATTAAAACATTCAATGTTGCTTATTCCAAAACTTGGAAAACTCAATTTTATTATTAAATTTCCTCACACAATAAATAAGGAGTACATATTTTGTATAAAATTTACAAGAATAAGATATCAAAATATCTTTAAATAATCTCTGTGCAATATAAAATACACACAATTTGTTGTTTATTTTTCAACTAAAATCTGAAGTAAGTAAACATTTTGACATTGAAATCACTACGGTAGTTTATAATTATAGCTAATATGCAGGATTTTCATATAATTATAGGCAATTTACACCAGTGATATATTATCCAAATGATTATTAAACTTATTCCTAAACTAACACAGACTTTTAATATATGAGCTTGAAATATTTCACTATCTTTTCATTTATAGGCACACATACCATCTGGTTATTCAAAATTCCTATTAGGATAGTTATTAGACAACTAAAAGTCAGCCACTCCTTCTCGCCCTCCCAAATCTGCTTTGGCATGAAAATTAAATCAGTATTTTTAAATTAAAGTTAAATACTTAAAAAAATATTAGTTTGGTTAATTTTATGTGTTAATTGGGATAGGCTATGAAGCACAGCTATTTGGCCAAATATTTGTCTAGCTGTTGCTGTGAAGGTATTCTTAAAGATGTGGTTAACTTTTATTTATTCATTTATTTTTATTTCATAAACTTTTTTATTTTAATTATTAGTTTTTTATGTCTTTATTGTTGAAAGTATTACAAATGATCCCCCTTCCCCTCCATTGCCATCCTCCAATCAGATCCCGCCTAACCCCAGGCCTTCACCACCCCATGGGTAACGTACATATGAGTTCTTTGGCTAAACCCTTCCAAAATCCCCTTGCCTCTGAGATTTGTTGGTCTGTTCAATGTTTTCATGCCTCTGGTTCTATTTTATTCATCAGATTATTTTTTCCATTAGGTTCCTTGTTCATTTATTTTGATTTTTAGATTCCATTGTTAGATATGCATTTATTGACATTTTATTGTTTATGTTTTTTATCTTTTTTGTCTTTTCTTTTTCTTCCTCTTCTCCTCCTCCTCTTCCTCCTCCTCCTCCTCCTTTCTTCTTCCCCTTCTCTTTCTCCTTC
>NW_006291015.1:156066-167782 GCF_000327345.1 Myotis davidii
TCTTCTTCTTCTTCTTCTTCTTCTTCTTCTTCTTCTTCTTCTTCTTCTTCTTCTTCTCCTTCTTCTCCTTCTTCTTCTCCAACATACAATCCCAAACTAATGGTACATTGAGTGGTGATGAATAACAAGGGAGATGAAGTAATAGCTGTGGCAGTAAACACATCAGGTCATGAAGACTCTTTTATGTTTCTTGTAATACAGTTTTGGTAGCAATGACCCTGTTACCTTTTTCTTATATGGGAAACTTTATCTGACCTTCAATTGTAAATGATAGCTTGCTGGATAGAGTAATCTTGGGTTGTAGGTCTTTGTTTTTCATCACTTTGAATATTTCTTGCCACTCCTTTCTGGCCTATAAAGTTTCTGTTGAGAAATCAGCTGCCAATTGTATGGGCACATCCTTAGAACTAACAAAAGCAGTAGGTAACTAACTGCTTTTCTCTTGTTATTTTAAGATTCTCTCTTTGTCTTTAACCTTTGGCATTTTTGATGTGCCTTGGTGTCAGCCTCTTTGTGTTCCTTTTGTTTGGGACTCTTAGTACTTCCTGGACTTGTGTGTTTATTTCTTTCATCAGATAGGGGAAGTTTTATGCCATTATTTCTTCAAATAGGTTTCCACCAATATCTTGCTCACTCTCCTCTCCTTCTGGTACCCTCATAATGTGAATATTGGTAATCTTGAAGTTGTCCCAGATGCTCCTTATACTATCTTCATATTTTTGGTTTCTATTTTCTTTTTGCTCTTCTAATTGGGTGTTTTTTGCTTCCTCATATTGCAAATCACTGATATGATTTTTGGCATCCTCTAATGTTGATTCCCTGTAAATTATTCTTCATTTCAGTTGGTGTATCCTTTATTTCTGACTCTTCCTTTTTCATGTCTTTGATGTTTTCACTAATTTCCTTAAAAGTCTCATTAAAATGCTTGACATTTTCACTAAGATCCTTGAAGCTTTCATTAAGATCCTTGAGTAACCTTATAACCATTGTTTTGAACTCTGTATCTAGTAGTTTGCTTGCTTCCATTTCATTCAATTCTTTTATTAGAGATTTCTTCTGTTCTTTCATCCAGACACGTTTCTTTGTTTCTGCATTTTGGCGGCTTCCCTGTGTTTGTTTCTATGTGGTAGGTAGAGCTGCTATGTCTCTTGGAATTGGTAGAGTGGTCTTGTGTAGTAGGTGTCCTCAGCCTCCTTAGTCACCTGATCTGGGCACTCTAGGTGCATCTCTGTGTGGGCTGTGAGCACAGTCTTGTTATAGTTGAGTCTTGATTGCTGTTGGCATCACTGGAAGGAATTGACTTACAGTCCAATTGGCTTTGAGGACCAGGTGGGACTACTGTGGAAGAGCTGCTGTGTAGAAGACATCCTATGGAGCAGGACTTTCTTCAGTGGGGCTTTGGTGCTCACTGAATCTTCCCTTTGAGTGTATCACTTGTGGATGTGTAGAGTTGTAATCTGGCATGGTCTGAAGCTGTCCACTGCATGCACTGGCTCTGGAGCCTCCCAGGGTATGCAGTCAGCCACCACCTGTGCCCTACCTGGGGCCAACCTGTATGAGCTACAGAGTGATCTATAGATGGCTACTACTGTGTTAGGCTTGGAGGTTCCCAGAGAGGTCAGGCTGTGAACCTTGGGAAGCTGCTGCTAGTGCTAAACCTAGGGCCACTTGTCAAGAGGTATGGACCACACTCAGTCTAGTTGCTGCTTATTTGAGAGAACTTAAGAAAGTCTGAAGCCTGAGCCAAAACAGGCCATTCTATGAAATAGACACTGCAAATAGCTTAGGTGGGGCTGCAAATTGGTTGGGGCAGGATTTCAATGAATCAATAGGAGGGGGTGAACAGTGTGGGCCAGGTTGATGGAGACACAGATATGGCTCCTGCCAGTCAGCTATGTTGGGAGACAGGGTCTGGGAGAAAGCTGCCCCCTGAGTTCTTGCCCTGTTGCCAGACAATTTAGTTCCTTTAGTTCCTTCCCATATGTCCCTGGATCCTTTAAAGCTGCTGTCCCCATGCTGGAGCTCAGAGGGAATGAGTCAGAGGAAGTTAGTCTGTGAGCTAGCCCTTTAAGAGGAGTTGTCTGGGTCTCCAGCAGACTCCTTGTCACTCAGTTATAATCCCTGCTGGTTTTTATAGCCCAAAGTTATGGGGATTTTTCTTCCTGGCTCTGCAACTCTGAGCTGGGGGTCTGGTGTGTGGCTGGGACCTCTTTCTCCTAACTCAGGGGAGGGGGGCTCCTTAGTCAACATATTCCTCCTGGTTAAAAACACACCACATGTGGGTGTCTGCCCAGCACATTCTGCACCTTTGCCCCTCTTATCAGTCTCTATGTGTTTTCGTATTTACTTCTCTAGTTGTAGGACTTCCATTCAGGCAGATTTTAGGTGATTCTAAATGATGGTTGTTCTGTATTTTAGTTGTAATTTTGATGTGGTTGTATGAGGAACCAAGTTGGCAGTGTAGGTAAACATCGGTTAGGAATACCAATGTTTACCTACACTGCCATCTTGGTTCCTTTTCATGACTAACTTTTAAGTCAGTAGACTTTAAGTAGAATGAATTATTCTTCATAACATGTATGCACCTCATTCCATCAAATGAAGGCCTTAAGAACAAAGACTGAAGTTTCTTAGGAAAAAGCAATTCAGCCTCAAGATTGAAACATAAAATCCCTGAATGAGTTTCCAGTCTGAAGGCTTAAGAATTAAGATTGCTACTTCAACTCTCCTTTCAATTTCAAGGCTGCTGAATTGCTCTACATATTATAGATTAGTCACCCCCTACAACCATGTGAACACATTTTAAAAAAAAATCTCTTTCTCTCCCTATCTCTCTCTCTCTCTCCACACACACACACACATACACACACACACACACACACACACACACACACACACACACACACACGTACGTAGTTCCCTTTCTCTCTTTCTCTGGAGAACCCTGACTAATACAAGCATTGACTTACTTCTATGAGCTAGTCACTGAGGATGGAGAGATGCATATAGCAGGAGTACTTATTCTTATAATTCTAGTGGGGGCAAGTGGCACTAAGCATATCAGGTTATGAAAAGTGTTATAAAATAAATTTTAAGGAAGTAAGAGGTGAGAGAATAAACTGAATTTGAGATAAAACCTAACTTTCAAATGGTTAGATAAACCTTCTTTAGGGTTATGACAAAGGCATGGATAATGTGTGGATTTGGGGGGCAGGCTTTGGGGTTAGGGCAGAAGCAAGAGCAGATTAGAAAGAAGCTTGGGACCTTAAAGGAATAATAATAGGCTGATTTGTTTGAAGACAGTACTAAAGAGCAACACTGAATTTAGAGAGCTATGCAGAGATGATTCAATCTGGCCTACAGTAATGGTTAGAAGTTTTTATTTTATTCTAAGCCTTTGGAATCTCTTGAATAGGGGGATGATTTAATCGGAAAACACCAATTACTTAATCATCTCAAGATAGAAAAAGCCTATTATGACAGGCAAGCACAAATCAAATTGCAAATGATGAGACTCACTACATGATGAAACTGATTGTATGTTAAGTGGTGATGGATAGCAAGGGAGATGAAGTAATAGCTGTGAAGATCAATGACTACACCAAGAAGAGACCATAGTCCCACACTGTTACCTTTTCTCAGACCTTCAAATCAGTGAATGATGCCTAGCCTGCTGAATCTATTTACCTGAAGTCCAATCTTAAAAAATAATATTCAGGTGTTATTTCATGGGAACACCCATTACCATGATATTGCTTGTTAACACTGGGCCTCACCCACAGCTTTATTCTCACCTGTACTTCCTCTTATTTGCCTCTTTCTCTTCTGAATATTCTATTTTGTTCCCACCTGAAATCCTCATACAACATTTGTGGGAAAATACTCAGTATTTTGAGCATTTTTTGAGCCATTATTTTGAGGAGAAAGAGGAGAAGTTTGATTTTTTAAAAAATATAAATAATTATTATTTTTTATTGATTTCAGAGAGGAAGGGAGAGAGAATCATTGATCAGCTGTATCCTACATGCACTGGGTATTAAGCCCGCAACCTGGGCATGTTCCCTGACTGGAAATCAAACCCTGACATTCTGATTCATAGGTTAATGCTCAACCACTGAGCCATACTGGCCAGGCACTAATTCTTAATTTAGTTCTTTACACATAAAAATTCCAATCATGATTCTTCACATAAACTTTATCTTAGATATATTGTGTCTTTGTTACAGTCACAGTTTGGGTTCTTCTGGAAGCCAACTGAGATGAAAGACTACTAGGAACTTCTGCAGAAGATTTATTAGGAAGTACTATTGAAATCAACACCTGTGAAAGGAAGAGAAGGGAAACAGCCTTGGTTAGAATAGGCTTAGTTGTGATGCATTTTCCAACCATGATCTTGGCTGATCTCTCTGAGTGATCTGAAAGTGGAATAGTCCTTCAAAGCTCAGTTAAGATGGCTTGGCCTTTAAAGCTCCTGGTTGGTCGGTCATTGAGTTTGGGTCACTTTGGAAAGGCAGACTGGAGAGAGGCCTCCTTTTTAGCTAAGGCATCGCAAATAAAACTGAAAACGAATAGATAGTATTCTAGCGTCATTCTCAGCAGTTGAGGTAACACATTTTTCATTCCTGAAAAGAAATCTGAGCATGGCATCATGACATTCACCACAGAGTGGAAAAAGGTGCTAGTGAGGTTACCTATCAGGGTAAATTGTGACCATAATCACTGGAAATAAATATACAGGATAATGATAGGAATAGAGAACCAATACAGCTCGTGTTTATAAAATTCAAGAAAAACAAAGAGTTTTATTATGAGAGTTTTTAAAAATTTTCTATTCTTTTTTTTTCACCTCATGGCTTTTTCTCAAATAATTGGCCTTAACAGATAAGTCAAAAAACCTCAAAACATCTAATCAAGGGTGGGCAAATGTAGGTTAAAGCTGTGAGTATGCAAAACAGTGTTTATTCCTGTATTATTATTATTTTTTGGAAGTAGCCAAGAAAGGTATATATTTACAAAATAAAGAAGAAGGAAGAAAGCCCAGAGGGAATAGGAGGACAATGAGGGAGGATGGTCTCAAGAGTCACTATAGTAACCAATTCAAAAGGGAATATTGACCAATCAGAGGGATATCAGGGCACAGGAATTGCAGCCTTTATAAACCTTGGAAATAGGAAGTCGGTGGGACCCTTTCCCCTTCCCCACGTGGGAGTCCATTCTGTGGGACTCTTTCCTTCTGCTCAAGTGGGAGTCTATCCTTGTTCTTCAATAAATCTCCACATTTGCTATCCTCTGTTCGTGGATTCATTCTTCGACTCTGATGGACAAAGAATCTGGGTTCCAGTCCAAAAATTTCATTTCATATCCAAAATTAAACCTAAGGGAACAAGCACAGTGACTTTTATTATATAATCTATTAATGTCTCAGAATTAGAGAGTACAGAAAAAAGGAATCAAGGACCCAGCTAAGTCAATTTAGGTGTTAAAATATAATTAACACAATTGACGGGATATCAAATCATGTCTCAAATAAATATAAATTAAACACATGTTAAGTATTTCAACACATGAATTGCTGAATCAAAGAACATTTGAGAAGCTAAAGTTCTTATAAGATGACAAAATTGCTAGGTTAGATTAAAAAGCAGATGCTTAATGTTCTACAAGGCTATAAACTAGTATTTCCACGGTTATTTGCTCCATTAGACACAAATTGCATCTCTACTGAACAAAAAAAATCTATAAATTAACCAGTGGGTTCTCTAAGTCTGAGATATTTAGTCAATAGTAAATACAAAATAGAATGAAGTATATTATCTTAGACTCTAGGTCATTCTTGGATAAACTGAACCCCATAAACACTATTTATGTTGATGTTTCAGGTATTTTTTCTGACAAAGATTTAATGTAGAAGTATAATAAAATAATAAAAATAAAATAAAATAAAATAATATAATAAAAAAATAATAATTTATTTTAGAGTTCAAGAACTAGCTACATAAGGACTTATGAAGACAACTGGGATCTAAAGGAGAATTACCGAAAGTTGTGATTGAATGACAAAATACAGATTAAGAGAATCCTATCTAATAAAAAGGTGATACGCAAATTGTCACTCCATCACAAAGATGGCAGCACCCATAGCCACAAGATGGGGGTGCCCAGTCCCCTCAGCCCCGCTGCTGGAGTGTCCGGTCCTGTCAGCCTCGCCAGGGGGGAGTGGCGGCTGAGTGGCATGGCTGGATCCGCCCTCAGGCAATGAGTTTCCTGGCGGGTGGGCCTCTGGCCAGAGGCCAGCCTGGGGGGCATGGGACACTGGTGTTGTTGCAGGTCAGGCTTAGGGACCCCCCCTGACCCCCCCCCCGCATGAATTTCATGCCCTGGGCCTCTAGTGCTACTATATTTTAGCATTTAAATTCTTTAATTAAGCCTTTGAAAAATTCTAGTTAATAGTTTCCAGTTACAGTATACTTTGGCTCATGAGTATTTTTATAAAGGTATCTACACACTTATTTTTTCAGTGCCCAGATGCATTTTAAGGCGCAGCCATCATTCTGATAGGTATTTACCTTTGAGAACAAGGTGCTGCTCAGTTTTAAACCAGGAAATGAAGACAACGACGGCTGTGATTGGAAAAGGAAGAAGCAAATTGCAGCCTAGAGCATGACAAGGAAATAGAGAACAACTAATTTGCAAAACTACTAACTAGCCAGGAATGGAGAGTGGAATTGAACTAGATGAAAGAATATTGCGTGAAAGATATTGGTTGCGTGAGCACCCAGCATCTGTTCCTTCCACGCCCAGCCTGGTACCATCGCCTCCTCTCTGGCCCAGCCCTGATTGACCTTGCCCCATCGGCCCTGATCGCCGGCCAGGCCTAAGGACCCCACCTGTGCACACATTTTGTGCACCGGGCCTCTAGTCACAGCACAATCTCACATAGATCTCTCCCTTTCAGGTGCTCACCTGGAAACACCACTTTCCTCTGTTTATATTAACCTTGACAAGATTTAAAGAAATGCACATAGCCTCCACTTTATAATCTTAGATAGGATCTAAAAGCCAAGCATGCAATCTAGTGTATATTTTTATCAGTCTTATATTTCATTCTCTGAAAAAGCCAGAAGACATCTCCTCATCTTCCTACTACCTTCTCCACATTCTCATCTGAGGATGTCTTTTCTGATTCCCCTGAAATATAGAAACAATTTGAAGAGAATTACCTCAAATACCTACCATCAAGTCCATCAAGTTTAATGTTCTCTAGGTTTCTGTATTCATACTTTTCACCTTATTTTTTGGGTCAATTGTTTTTAATCCTACCTCAAAATCAGCTTTTCACTTCTGCATAATATCTTCTCCTGTTTTGCTGATTCCAGTTGTTTCTTCTTACTATTCAAGTATTGATTTGCTACCTCTCTAAGATCATTTCAATTTCTCACACACATATTCCCATCCCAAACTAAACAAAACAACAGCAACAACAAATCTCCAAACAAATTATCTTTTAGTCTCTAATCTCTTTCAATAACTGTCCCTTTTCTCTGTATATGGGAGTAAAATACACAATTATCTTTAGATACTACAACATGAAAATGGACTACTAGAGTGTCTGTTTTTTAACCCTGGCCCCTCCTAGCCACAGTCTATCATTGTAGCAACCAGAGTAGTCTCTGCTAATATAAATCATATGATACATTCAATTGAGCAGATTCCAAAAACAGTTTTCTGTAATAGTGGAATAAAGGCCAGACTCCTTACTATAGAATACAATTGTCTATATGGTCTGGCCCTTGCCTACCTCTTCAACTAATTTTTCTATGGTGCTCATTCTTGTCCAGTTAGTTTTTTTAGTACACTATGCTAATTTCTACTTCCAAATTCTTGAACATACTATTTACTTTGACTAGAACATTTTCCTCCAACTTTCTTATAGATTTTTCCTAAGCATTTTCAAGTCGCTGCTCAAATATCTCATTCTAAAAACCATTTCCTGAATACCCTGTCTAAAACAGCCCTTCATAAACACATTCAAATGCAAATACCTCTTCTCTCTTCATGTTCTGATGCTGCTTAATTTTTCTTTAAAAATGTATTATTTCCAGAACTTATACACATTACACATAAACACGGAATAAGAGTGATTAAAATTCCTAATCCATAGTTTTCCTCTGAAGTTTTCTCGGTGGGCTTCTGTAAATTTCAGGACTATAAAATCAAAGAAATTTTGTGAATATATGTGATACGGAAAAGTTGGAGGAAGGGACAAGGGATAAAAGTGTTGCACAGCGGAGGGCAATAAAGTAAAGCTAGTTAACTTTTGGGAAATATACAATAATTTCCCCAGCAGGGTCTCAAAGTGCTATGAAAATTTCATGATGTATGACATCTGATGTTGATTAAAAATATTAGCCCACTGAGGGCTCTATTGGCCAATAATAATGCCTATGCCTTTTCAGTTGTGTTTAATCAATTTTCTAGATTAGAACCTTCAAGTAGGTTTCCCTTATTCAGCTACATAACAAATTCTGGTATTCCTTTATAATGATCTCTGGGTATCTCTACATATTTTGTTTAATTATGAACATCAAATAAGTTACTAGATTTGGAAAACAAATTAAAATATCTCCAACAACTATATAACATACTTAAAATAATCCTACATAGGTTTTCAAAACCTGTATTAAAAAGTATAATTTGCAAACTAGAGTATATATCAAATGGAACAATCAACAGTGAAATTGTATTGCCTTAAATAAGTTTTGAAAATGGTGAATATTCAGCTACTTTCTCACTAAATATCTACTTCACTTTTAAATTTTTATCAATTTAAATAAAATGAAACATAACATGAATTGTTCTTTCCTTTCTTTTATGATTTACTACATCTATATTATACTTAGATCTATATATATTTATTTTTTCACAACAGCTTTTACTTCCAAACAAACATAAAATGGAAAGACAGTTAACTTATAGTATCAAATATATTGATTAACTTAAAAATATATTAGTGTCTTTTTTTAACTTTTGGGTTTTTTTTTAATGTTGGGTGGTTGATATTTATTATCTTATCTACTTGAAAAAATGCTGTTTCTCATATCAGTTCATGTGCAATATGTGAAATATCTGAATGAGAAAAAGTGAACCAGAAAAACAGTACCAAAAAATAAAAATAGTAACTATATATCAAACCATATCAAGAGTAATATTGGCAATAAAGTCTATTTCTCTCTCTTTCTGTATGTGTGTGTCTAGCTCTCTCATTTTATTTTTAAACTGGATTTAGAGTTGTTACAAAAGTCAACTGCTGACTGAGTTTTTTAAATCTCTAGGCTAATTAAGACATCATGTTCTATCGGTAACTTATTATATGGCTTTTATAACAATTCTCAGTCTCCTGTGCATGTAATAAATATTAAAATTAGAATAAAAACTCAGGTAGTTTCATTGTCTCTAATACCACTTACATAAACAGTTAATTTTAAAAGCTTTGAAAATATTACATAATGGAAATAATAATTTGTCACCACTTTTAATTATTCTAGTTCATTAATGTACCATTTTAGAAAGAAGAAAATCAGACTGATAATGCAAACATATAATAGTTAAATGAACAAAATTAAGAGACACATTGAGGAAATATTTTGGCGAATTGGAGTCAAAGTGAATATACTATTTTAAAATTCACAAGTAAGATGAGCAAAATTTTATTGTTACTACCATTTTTAATGTTCCACAAGACACACACAAAATGATATTATGACCAAGGTCATTTTATGGTGAAACTTAATTCTTATTTAAACATGTGTGATGATAAATGAAAATACAATTGTTGTGAAAGTTGTTCATGCAAAGCACTCCTTAACTATTAGTGATTGCCACAGAACCATCAGTTTATGCCCAGATGTCAGAATTCTAAATCATGATTATATTGCATAATATTTGAAAAATCAAGAAAAACAAATTAAAAAATCTGGCACAATGACTAAAAATAATGAGATAGCTAAGAGCACCCTAAATGTGGAAGGGTTTTTTTTTTGTTTTTTTAAGGAACCAGCAATCTGAACCCCAGATGTTAAGGAAGGTAATTCAAATTTATTGAGTGCCTGAGGCCCTGCACTAAGAACTTTCCATTTCTTTCATCATTTAATAGGTCTACCATTACTATAGATCATTATTCATATTTACAGAAGAATTAAACTACCAAGAATCTGAAAAATTTAAGTAAACTTTCCTAGCTTATAGGAGAAAGCCAAAGCTCAGGCCTAGGTCTGTTTCTGTAAAGACTGAGTCTTATAAGGACTAAATTCTTTCTCTGAGGGCTTCTTGGCAAGTCACATATGGAGTTGTACAGACCCATTGATATTAGTGTTGTACACATTCATATAGTGTCAGTATTTGTTGAGATATTCCATGGCACTTCATACTATCTGTACTTCAAAGCACTTGGAGAAAAATAAATCAAACAAAAAAATGCATAAATACAAACCAATCTATGGATAATTACTCCACTCTGGTATGTCTTTTACCATACTATATAGAATAATTTACTTTTGAATCTAAACTTTGTTAGGAACAAACCCATTAAGATTCCTAACATTTAAAGAAAGAAAAAGTAAAGATAACAAGTGCATCTCAGGTCTTTATTTACAAATAATAGGAAAATACTAAAAGCTGATTTGTCTCAGTACACTATCAATTAAAAATCAAACATATAAAAATACAGAAAATGCAATAACATTATGATTAAATATTGATAAACGGGTTGAATATTTTTAAACTTCTTATTTTATTTTACAGATAGACAAATACATTTTCACATTTTTTTTTTAACCTCACTGGAGAATATTTTTCCATCGAATTTAGAGAAGGGAAGGGAGGGGGAGAGACACTGAGAGAGAAACATGATGTGAGACACATTGATTGGTTGCCTCCCACGTGTCCCCACCATGGCCCTGCCTTCAACTGAGGTACGTGCCCTTGAAAGGAATCGAACCCAAGACCCTTCAGTCTGAGGGCCAATGCTCTATCCACCAAGTCAAACCGACTAGGGCAATTTTCACACTTTTAAATTCAAAACCAACTACCCCAGAATCCTGGCTAAAAATTTGCAAGGATATTTTAAAGGTAGTTTTATAAAAAGTACACACTAATACTTTGATAAAGAGTACACATTAGACAGTGATCAGTAATAGTAATTAAGCTGCAATGAACAATACAGTATGAATATTGATAGCTTTATCACTGAGTTAGGTATTTGGGTTTTAATTTTTAAATTTTTTCTTAGTTATTTATTTTTCTTTATTGTTATTGTTGACACTCTTACAGATGTCTCCATTTTCTCTTTCTTGCCCCCTTCAACCCAGCCTTCGACCCCCCCCCGATTCCCCCTGGCCATCACCACACTGTTGTCTGTGTCCATGGGTTATACATGTACTAGAGGCCCAGTGCACGACATTTGTGCACTGGGGGTGGGGTCCCTCAGCCCAACCTGCACCCTCTCCAATCCGGGAGTTGCTGTCTGTCTTCTGACTGCCCATTTAGGCCCAATCCTGTAGGCCTAAACCAGCAGTTGGACATCCTTCTTGCAATCCGGGACCGCTGTCTCCTAACTGCTCACCTGCCTGCCTGCCTGATCGCCCCTAACCTCTCTGCCTGCCTGCCTGATCACCCCTAACTGCCCTCCCCTGCTGGCCTGATCTCACCCCAACGGCCC
>NW_006291015.1:167961-172154 GCF_000327345.1 Myotis davidii
ATGCTCCCAGCGCTCTTGGTTTTCCCTTCCTGCTCTGTCTCCGTCCATGGCCTCCCACTCTGCCAAGTCCTCCAAACCGCCAGTTCCTCTCTGTTCTCTGCCCAGTGCCTATGTATGCAAATTAACCCACCATCTTTGTAAGGTTAATTTGCATACTCACTCCTGATTGGCTGGTGAGTGTAGTGGAGGGATGGTCCGTTTTCATGTTTCTCTTTTATTATATAGGATGTTCCTTGACTAATCCCTTCACCTACTTTCATCCATTCCCTTGCCCCCTCTCTTCTGACAGCTGTCAGACTATTCCAGGTATCCATACCTCTGTTTCTATTTTGTTCATCAGTTTATTTTGTTCATTAGATTTTATATTTAAGTGCAATCATATGGTATTTGTCTTTCTCTGACTGGTTTATTTCACTAGGTACATCTATGTACATCCATTTTGTCACAAAGATAAGATTACTTTCTTTTTTTACAGCCATGTAGTATTTCATTGTGTAAATATATTACAGTTATTTATCTACTAATCTTCTGATGGGCATTTGGGCTATTTCCAGATAGTGGCTATCCTATATAATAAAAGAGAAAAATGGTAATTGGCGTACAACGATACCCTTTTCATTGGCTAATCAGGGCTATATGCAAATTAACTGCCAACTCAGATGGCAGTTAACTGACAACAAAATGGCGGTTAATTTGACTATGTAGGCACAATGCAGGGAGGTGAAAGGGAAAGCAGGAAGAAGTCGCCTGCCACTGACAGTGAGCGGAAACCCAGGGGGCCGCTAAGAGCCCCCAGGGCCGCCTTTGCCCTGCCCCCCAGCCATGATCAGAGAATCAGGCTCCTTTGCCACCCTGGCCAGTGATAGCAGGAAGTAGGGGTGGAGCCAGCGATGGGAGCTGGGCACGGTCAAAGCTGGCAGTCCCTGGAGCTAGGGGTCCCTTGCCTGGGCCTAAAGCGGAGCCCACGATCGCGGGGCCACTGCCGCTGCGGGTCCCCGCTGCCCAGGCAGGACGCCTTGGCCAGAGGCGTTAGGCCTGGGCAGGGGCGGGGCCTGTAACCGCGGGGAGCTGGGGGTGCCCTGCCCAGGCCTGACACCTCTGCCAGAGGCCTCAGGCCTGGGCAAGGGACCGATCCGGTGATCAGCGATCGGATGGTGATGAGGGTCAACTCCTCTGGCCGAAGCATCAGGCCTGGGTGGGGGATGGAGCCAGCAATCGGAGGGCGCTGGGGGTCCCCGGCCCATGCCTGATGCCTGGGCCAGAGGCATCAGGCCTGGGTGGGGGGCGGAGCCAGGGATTGGGGGGATATGATGGTCCCCTTGCCTAGGCCTGAAGCCTGGGTCAGAGGCGTCAGGCTTGGGCGGGGGGTGGAACAAGCGATCAGAGGGAGATGGGGGTCCCCTGCCCAGGAATGATTCCTGGGCCAGAGGCCTCAGGCCTGGGCGGGGGTCAGAGCCAGTGATTGGGGTGCCAGAGGCGTCAGGCCTAGGCAAGGGGCCGATCCTGCGATTGGAGATTGATGGGGGTCAATGCCTGAGGGCTCCCAGTACGTGAGAGGGGGCAGGCTGGGCTGAGGGACACTCCCCCTCACCCCCATCCAGTGCACGAATTTTGTGGACCGGGCCCCTAGTCCTATATAATAAAAGGCTAATATGCAAATTGTCCCCTCTACTCTGAGTTCAACCAGGGGCAGGGCCAGCCGGCCAACCACCTGCAGCCCCTCCCCCAGGTCAGCCCATGCATGAATTCATGCACTAGGCTTCTAGTTGTAAATAATGCTGCTATAAACATAGGGGTGTATATATTATTTTTAGTTGATATTTTGGGACTATTAGGATACATTCTGAAAAGTGGGATCACTGGGTCAAAAAGAAGTTCTATTTTTAATTTTTTTGAGCAAACTCCATAGAGGCAGCACCGATCTGCATTTTCACCAACAGTGCACTAAGGTTCCTTTTTCTCCACATCCTTGCCAGCACTTGTTTGTTGATTTACTGACCATAGCCATTCTGGCAGGTGTAAGGTGATATCTCATTGTGGTTTTAATTTGCATCTCTGATGAGTAGTGACATTGAGGATCTTTTCATATGTCTATTGGCTAGCTGTATGTCCTATTTGGAGACGTGTCTATTTGGGTCCTTAGCCCGTTTTTAAAAAATATATATTTTTATTGATTTCAGAGAGGAAAGGAGAGGGAGAGAGAGACAGTATCATCAATGATAAGAATCATTGATCAGCTGCATTCTGCATGCTGCCTACTGAGAGTCGAGCCCACAACCTGGGCATATGCCCTTGATTGGAATCAAACCCAGGACCCTTGAGTTCACAGTCCAATACTCTATCCACTGAGCCAAACCAGCCAAGGCTGCCCATTTTTTAATTGCCCAATTAAAAAAAAAAGGATTGTTTGTCTTCTTGGTGTTGAGCTGTATCAGTTCTTTATATACTTTGAGATTAACCTCTTATCAGATGTATTGGCAAATATGTTTTCCTATACAGTGGGTTCCCTTTTCATTTTGTTGATGGTTTCTTTTGCTGTGCCAAAGCTTTTTAGTTTGATATAGTCCCATTTGTTTATCCACTCAAGGCCCCCTCCTTATTTCCCTTGCTCTAGGAGACATAATGGCAAAAATATTATTTTGAAAAATGTCTGAGATTTTATTGCCTATGTTTTCACCTAGGATTTTTATGTTTTTGCAATTTACATTTAAGTTTTTTGTCTATTTTGAATTTATTCTTATGTATGGTGTAAGTTTTCTTTCCCATGTACTTGTCCAATTTTTCCTAAGACTATCTATTGAAGAGATTTATTTACCTCTTACCATTTTTTGTCAAATATTAATTCACCATATAGGCGTGGGTTGACTTTTGGGTTCTCTGTTCTGTTCCATTGACCTATATGCCTTTTCTTATGCCAGTACTAGCTGTTTCGATTACAATGGCTTTGTAGCCTAATTTAATATCTGCTATTGAGACCTATCTACATAAAAATTAATTTATTTTGAGAAAGCATAAATAATTATATACATATTTTAAGAAAACACAGATTCTGAAAACACTTCATCTTTTTATGCATTATATAATTTTCCCTTGATAGGATTTAATAGGTTATAATCAGTCGACAATGATTTATTTTGTTCCTGCTAGTTAAATAGAGCATTTTATATCTCATCATTCAAAATATTATTTTCTTAGTGAAGAAAATAAAATTTTAATGTATTTTCATTATAATTAGAAAGTTTAGAATTTTTACCTAAATTCTCTTTCTAAAAATTTTATATTCAATAGTAAGTGGTAGTAAAATTACATTAAACTGATTCTTCATGAAAAATTAATGACAACTATAGGTAAGTTCTATAGCATTATAAAATAAAAGAGCTAAATCATACTTCATTAATAAACTATTAAGTAACCATATAACTGATTATTGTCTTTGTTGCTATAATTTTTATTTATTTATTTATTTTTAAATATATCTTATTAATTTTTTACAGAGAGGAAGGAAGAGGGATAGTTAGAAACATCTATGAGAGAGAAACATCGATCAGCTGCCTCCTGCAAACCTCCTACTGGGGATGTACCCGCAACCAAGGTACATGCCCTTGACTGGAATTGAACCTGTGACCCTTTAGTCCCCAGACCGACGCTCTATCCAATAAACCAAACCGGTTAGGGCTGTTGCTATAATTTTTAAATTATTATATATTTTTGCAAAATATTAAATAGACTTTTATAAAGAAAATGAGTGCCAAATTAATATGGACAAAATCAAAGTTACAACAGATAAAGTGAAAATAAAGCTAACTAAAATTATTTATATTTGTCATGCTGAAGAAAATTGGAGTATGCCGGGGTCCAACCCCAGCAGGTCCAGGGGTCCCCAAAGGTGTGGACGGAGTCGGCGAAGAAGGAATGACATGGAGACAGCGTTCAGTTGATCAGCAGCCTTGCCAGGATCTCTAGCCACAATCTCCAGCCAAGTTCTGTGTCATGTTCTCTTGCTAGGTTCTCCAGCCACATTATCCAGGTTCTCCAGCCAGGTTCTGTAGCCATGTTCTCTCGCTAGGTTCTCCGGCCAGGTTCAGTCGCCAGGTTCTGTAGCCGGCTTCTGCAGCCAGGTTCTGTCTAGGTTCTCCAACCAAGTTCTGTAGCCAGGTTCTGTCCAGCATCTTTTGCCATGTTCTGTCTCTAGG
>NW_006291015.1:172199-178353 GCF_000327345.1 Myotis davidii
TTAAGAGGTTTTATTCCCTCCCTAACTTCAGGGGAAAATCCCTACCTGGGGAAACAACCTTTCTCAGAGAGGTGACCTTGGTTAAAACACAGTGCCAAGAAGGTGAGCAAACATATTAAGAACAGTATGCCATATATGCCAGGTCCCTTGAAACAGCAAGGATGGACCGGCTCCTGGCAGGAGTAAACGTTGCCAAGAAAATGAATCATAAAAGGTTTGAGTAAGAAAACTTTATTTTCTATTGATATAAACTGGAAGTTTGTGTCCTCCCCAAAATTAGTACATCGAAACCCAATTCTCAGTGTGATGCTATTTGGAGGCCAGGCCTTTGGGAGGTAATTAGGACATAAGATGTAACCCTGATGAATGGGATTACTGCCCCTATGAGAGACCCCGGAGAGCTCTTTTGCTGCTCCCTGCACATGAGAACTACAGTCTATGAGCCAGGAAACAGGATCTCAGCAGACACATCTGCCAGTGCCTTGGTCTAGACTTCCCAGTCTTCACAACTGTGAGAAATGAACTTCAGTTGTCCATAAGCCACCCTGTCTATGATATTCTGTTATAGCAGCTGGAATGGAACAAGAATATCTGTCATTCTGATCAAATTAATAGGCAATTAGCCCGTTTCACATTCTCTCTTCCTCAAGCATCAAAACCATAGATCTGAAATAAAACGTAAAATTGAGACTGAAATTATTTTCATGCAAGCATCTCAGAAGTTGGGCTTCTAAAATAGTTGATAATGGACAAATATCAAATTATCCTTGTCAAGGATAAATTTAGCCTTGTAAACCAATTGTTATCCTGCCATCATTTTTATAACAGTTTTTAGAACATTTTCCCTGCAAAGATGTGGAACCATTCTCCAGACGTCTCTGATCCTAGTTTTTAGAACCATTACCTATGGAACAAAAGCATATAACCATGAGTAAAGACAAAGGCCAATTTATTTAAGAGTTAGTCTCTGCTGTTTTGAAATTTTCAGTTATCTTGACCAGTAAGCTGTGAGTCACCTAGTTATGTTGCACACACACATACACACACAGTGCTCACAATAAAAACAGTGACTTAAACCTTTGACTGTACAAATTCTTCACAAGGAGAACACATTATAATTTATTGGTCACATTTATCAAGTAAGTTATAGGAAAGCATCATCCAAATAGTAAGAATGGTCCTAGCTAGTTTGGCTTAGTGGCTAGAGCATCAGCCTGTGAACTGAAGGTTCGATTCTGGTCAAAAGGACATGTACCTGTTGTGGGCTAGATCCCCAGGAGGGGACATGCAGGAGGCAGCTAGTCAATGATTCTCTCTCATCATTGATGTTTCTTTCTCTCTCTCTCTCCCTTCCTCTCTGAAATCAATAAAAATATATTTAGAAAAAAATCAAATAGTAAGAATGACTGATATTTTTGATGAGTCAAAATTTATAAAGAAGAATGAAAGTTTACTAATGGACAATGGTGTTTATCCTTTCCGGTTATTGGCATATGAATGTTTGCTATTATAGGAACATATTTTTCTGATATCACAGTACCAGTAAAAACAAATTAATAAAATGGCCAATTTAGGATAATTTGTTCTGGGTGGTCCAGAATTATATTTAATCTAATTTGGGGCAGATTCTGAAGTTTTATTTTTATTCCATTACAGAAAAAAAAAATCCCCAAGATAGTGGAATGCTTGAGACTGTCATATAAAGTTAACTGTTCTTAAGGAGTGGTTGATAATAAGTAACTCATTCTGGCCAACCACAAATAAATTGTGGCAATAAATTGGATCAGTACAAAAATAATTAGTTCAATTGTTTCTTTTGCATTCCTTACCACTTATTGATGAGATTTAAGACTGATGTCACTTAGTTTCATATATTTTCACTTACTTACTGTTCTTAAAGCTAAATCCAAGTCATTTATCATGTAATGGGTCAAGATATCAGGAATTTGCAGCTCACGGCCCCTATGTACAAGCTGCACTGTTTTCTCAAATGCTGTAGTCTTTTCTAATTAGGCAAATATGAGGGATAGAATGTTGGCTGTCATAAACCTTCAGAAGAAAGTCCTCAAAAATTTATTAGAATTGTCTGGTATTAATATTTTTAAGTTGTGGCATATATGTATATTTTCAACATATTTAGCCTTTGTAGATGGAATCTTGGAGAAAAAAAAGAAAAGGATAAATAAAAGGATGTAATTTGTTATTTGAATTGTGTTATAGAACATAACGGTTTCTCTAAAAATGCCTCAACTAGAACTTTTCTGTAAACTGTCTTTCAGCATTTAGAACATTGAAATCAAACCTGAATATAGCCTCAGTCACCTCACCATGATTGTATCCTACTTTTATCTCTGGCACTTTTTAACATGTGGGCAGTTTCTTGAGAAATAAAAAGAAAAAAAACAACACCAAAAATTTTAAAACTAAAGGCAAAATAAAAGGCTTGCCTCAAGTATGGAAAAGCACGTGGGCTTTCTAGCGTGAAGGGAGGGTAGCTTGGAGATTGAAATAGCTGCTTCCAGCTCTCAGCTGCACACCCTAACTTGCCAGATGAAGTCCTGTAAGCATTTCACAATAGAAAGCATTTATTTTTCAACAAGTCAGCAGTTCATAGCAACTATCCCCCTATGCAGTCTCTTCAGGCTGCATCTAAATTATTGGCGAGTTTACTAACTTGCTGATAGCAAAGTTTTTCTGGTCTCAGGCTTCTAGAATGCAAATGCTCAACTGCTTCTTCTTGAGAGTAAAAGCTTTCTTAATTGCCTCTGATATATCATCAATAGACAATTAAAAGAGGAAAGAAAAGAGAAAGACAGGGAAAAAAAAGAAAAATACACCACAAAATCTCTGTGGGATGTATCACATAGCCTAATGGATCTCCCTCAAACAAGAGACAAAGCTGGGAGTTACAGATTTCATTTCTCAATACAAAATTTTAGAAGAAAACAATTGAAGATAATGACAGAATTGTATATTTTAAATGTTGAAATGCAAGTTTTAGAGATAGACTTGTAACAGTTTATTTCAGGAAATAATAATAATAAATATTTTCTTAAATATATTTCTTTAAACCCTGGTTGGTGTTGCTTAGTGGTTGGAGCGTCGGCCTCAGCACTAAGGATTTGAGGGTTTGATTCCTGGTCAAGGGCATATATATATTTTTAGTAAACCATACATTAATTCAGTGTTTTAGATACATTATTAGTATTATTTGGGCATGCAGATAAATAGGCACTACCATTTGACTACAGGCTTAATAATATCTGATATTTTAAAATACATAACATGAATATTAGCTGGAATTCTAAGTGTTTAGAGCATTGGCTGTGCAATGAAGGATCTTGCATTCAAATCCAGTCAAGGGCATGTACAAGGGTTGCATGTAAGGGTGTGAGATGGTGGCAACCAATCAATGTGTCTCTCTCAAATCTCTCTCTCTCTCTCTCTCTCTCTCTCTCTCTCTCTCTCTTCCACTCTCTCTAAAAATCAATGGGAAAAGTATCCTCAGGTGAGGATTAACAAAAATAATAAAATAAAATATATAACATGCCAAAAGAGGTTTAGAAGATAGAATGTCCCTGAATTCTCAACTCGTTGGGTATCAGTCAATGGGGGAATGACAGGGGAAAAGCCATTATATTAGTATCTCTATTTCATTCTACATCAAGGTTTCTCATCCTCGGACTTAGGGACCTTTTAAGCCTCACATTCTTTGCTGTGGTGGGCTGTCCTATGAGTCATAGGACCTTTGACGTCATTCCTGGCTTCAGCTCACAGACCAGTAGTCCCTTTCCCCAGGAGGTGACAACCATAAATGTCTCAAATGTTTCTAGACATTGCCAGGTGTCTCCTGGTTAGGGTTGAAGGAGTCAGAATTATCCCTGTTGAAAATCACTGCTCTAGTGAGTGGAAATTCAATGACACATACTAGACCAAAGGACAAAAAGATAGCTGTTGTGTTCCTAAGTTTTCAGAACATATTGATTCTGCAACCTACTCATTCAAAGACTGTATAAATAAATTATTTTTAGAGTTAGGGTGTGAAATGTACATTATCAATTTGCAGTCAATTGCAGTAGTTTGAGCTAACTCAATTAAACAAGAATTGCATATAAAGTGCATGAATTTTCTCTAAATTTTATTTTTGTTTTTGGAATTGATTACTTCCAATAATTTGAATTGGAGCATCTTTATAAATTATTGATCCTTAGTCAATGGATGGAGAACTGATGCTTATAGTTTGGTGATTTCCATGAATTATATTACATTTATTCTTGAGGAAATATTTTAAAAAAGGTTAGGTTGCTCAAATAATATAAGTCCAATTCACATATTGATTGGTAATTAAAAACAGAATTAGTTCTCTATTCTATTTATGTGTGGAGGATAAATAAACCTTCAAAAATCACTAAAAATAGTATTAACATTCATTCTCTGAACCCAAAGACAATCATGGTAAGGCTTCAAGAAAATTGAATTTACTCATGAGTCAGTATAGTATGTAAAATTCTATGGGTTTATACAGAAGTGTCTGTATGTGTTTTGGATACCAAATAATAAAAAAAATTACTTTTGATAGATTCCAGAGCAATATGTAATTCCCCAAACTCAGAAACTAATCCAGGACTGCTAATTTTGATTTTATGCAAGACCAAAATATGACTAAGAAGAATACTGTAGAAATATTTTATTCTGTCATTTTGGTTTCTTATGATTAAAAAAAGACTGTAATTTTAAAAGAAAAATATGAAGTTAATAATTCAGATGTTTTCAACATCTCTCAAATATCTAGCCTTGTGATTAATTAAAAACCTTATTTGTGCCGAACCGGTTTGGCTCAGTGGATAGAGCATCAGCTTGCGGACTCAAGGGTCCCAGGTTTGATTCCGGTCAAGGGCATGTACCTTGGTTGCAGGCACATCCCCACTGGGGGGCATGCAGGAGGCAGCTGGTCTATCTCTCTCATCGATGTTTCTAACTCTCTATCCTTCTCCCTTCTTCTCTGTAAAAAATCAATAAGATATATTTTAAAAAAACCATAAAAACCTTATTTGTTATATTTGAATGTGATTTAACCATAACTTCAGGCACGATTTAGCTCATTTTGAAAATGTAATACATACATATATTAAAATGTATACCCTTTCTATCATTCCTACAAAATTAGATTCTAAATACCTCTGGTATAATATGGACTCTAGGTATTTGAGGTTTTTATTGCAGTCTCATTCTTTTTATTGATATAGAAAAAAAATATCTTGCAAACCTTCCTTTAACTTATCTAACGGCATTATTTTTAATGGTTTAGAAATTTAGCCATTCTTTATTGCCACAGGTAGAAGTTTGGAGTATTCACTTGAGATATGCAAGCACTAATGTGTTGCTTATGTTTACTCTTTTACTCTTTTGTTTGACAGTATGACAATTTTCTTATACTCATCATTTAAGTTTAATATATTGTTCTCTTCATTCACATTCTTCTTTCATGACTAGATTTCATTACATAATGCAATTATCAGAAGTATCTATCTACTTCCAACCAATTTTTATAATCTTATTTTTTATAATCTTATCTCCTGCTGTTTTCTATTACCTGTCATTGAATAGCTAAGTTTTTATTTTTTCTGAGTTTTATTCTTTCTTCTGGTAATTATGTAATTATTTTCTTAAGGATAGTACTAATTCTCTACACTGAGTTGTTCCTTCTCGATGTTCTTACAGCCTCACCATCGTGCATCCATTATATAACCCAATGAGTGGATTTTTTAATTAAATTTTTTAGAGTAGAGATAATATTTAAATTTTTTTCTATGTTTATTTTGTAAAACACAATCTGGCATGTACAGATTACTCTCTAAATCCTAAATCAATGACAGAATGAATTAATGACTATGCAGTTGGTTTATAAAGTCACACCAAGTCTTGAAGATAATTTTTCGATGTTTAGCTTACATTTAAAAGTAATAGTCTGTACAAGCTATTGATGATGAATTAAAATATATTACCCATGTATTTTAGAGGGTAACTGCCAGGAAATTGACATATGGCTTGGTGAGAGAGCAAGGCAGACAAATCAAACTGAAGATTATAACTATAATCTAGGCAAAATATGATAAAAGATTGAATTAGGTAGCAGAAGTGATAAGGAAAGAGT
>NW_006291015.1:178399-180450 GCF_000327345.1 Myotis davidii
AATCTTGAAACAGTGTTTATATATATATTTAAAGCTTAATAAGAGCCAGGTAGCAAATTAAATAGCTTTCAAACTTTATCTCACTTAATTTCTAAGCAACTTTATGTTGTAGGCATTGATAATTCTATTTTATAAATAAAGTAGTATTTGTAGGTCACAAGTTAATTAATGTTAAAAGCTTAATGATAAATTACCAATTTAATTTCTAATGTTAAAGTTTTAAATAAGAGGGTCCAATTAATTTCTAGAAAAATTCATTAATCAATTTCAGCTCCCAATAGTTAATGATATCTAAATCTAAAACAATAGTGGTTATAAAACATATTAAACAAAGACTTATGAAGCAAAGGAGAGACATTTTTAACATCTGTTGATATAGGTAGGATTACAGAAGGCAATTTCCTTTATAACAAACCATGTTTTCTGAGAATCAACTTTGTTTCTATTTTCTCAGAATGACAAGTAGGTTAGACAGAAGGTGAGCTATCCATTTTCACAAACATGAATATTCCATAAATAATGCATATTCATAATGCCACACAATATGTTAACCTTTAATATGCAAATATATTTCCTATAAAATGTCTTCTAAATGATAGCAAAATGTGGAACTTCACTAGTCTTTGTCATGGATTTTAGTACACATAGAACTCTTCTTAACTTCAATTAGTTTTAAATATAGCATACAATTATCAGGAAATAAGTTCATTGAAATCCAGTTATAACCAGCATGAAGCTGAATCCATACTAGAACAATAAAAAAAAAATTGACCCATTTTCAAGACATTCTTCTATCTAAATAAAATATTCTCATCAACTATACATGTGAGCTATACAATGTTTGTTATGCTTAGTTTACCCAGGCCCTATGCTGGATATACTGGATTTTGCAGTTGTGGATCAGTGAGAAAAGATGACAAATTGTCTATCTAAGCACATTCTGTTAGAGAAAAAAAGCATTCTTTCCAGGAGAATTTATAATCCTTTGAGGACAGAAGAGATTTTTCTTGCTTAGAATGAAGAGAATTTTGATATGGAAGTGCTAGTGAACACTCATGCCTGCTATAAACATCGAATTTCAAACTATGCTAACATATTTATGTCAATTAAACCCATATTGTAGTTTATTCTGTTTGCATGTGTGTATTTATATATTTTAATATATTTTAATTGATTTCAGAGTGGGAGGGAGAGGGAGAGAGAGATAGAAATATCAATGATGAGAGAATCATTGATCAGTTGCCTCCTGCACACCCCCCACCAGGGATTGAGCCTGTGACCCAGGCCTGCTCCCTTGACTTGAATCAAACCTGGGGTCCTTCAGTCTGCAGGCTGACTCTCTATCCACTGAACCAAACCAGCTAGGGCTATTTGTGTGTTTTTAAAGAAAATCCTTTATCATTTACTTTATATTATAGATTTTGATGAAATCAAATGTTTTATTCAAAATACAGTAAACTTTATTGCTTCTCAAAATGCATCTTTGGCCCTGGCCAGCTTGGCTTAGTGGATAGAGCATCAGCCTGAGGACTGAAGGGTCCCAGGGTGGATTCTGGCCAGGGGCACATGCCTGGGTTGCGGACTCAATCCCCAGTAGGGGGAGTGCAGGAGGGAGCCAATCAATGACTCTCTCTCATCATTGATGTTTCTCTCTCTCTCTCCTTCTCCCTTCCTCTCTGAAACCAATAAAGAAATATATTTTTTAAAAATGCATCTTTGCACAAGCCAATGTTATGCCCAAGGAGCTGAAGATTGAATGTAGTTGGCTCTTGGCTACTATATTATTTTAGCATTTTCAGGATCACAGTTAGGTAGTTTATAATTGATCTCATTTCCCCCTAGGCTTTTATTTTATATTTAGGTATTTGTTAAGAATTAGAGAGATCATCTACACTAATAAAAGAAAAATATGGTAATTGGCGTACGACCGCTACCCTTTTCATTGGCTAATCAGGGTGATATGCAAATTAACTGCCAACTAAGATGGCAGTTAACTGCCAACAAAGATGGCGGTTAATTTGCATATGTAGTCACAATGCAGGGAAGCGAAA
>NW_006291015.1:181185-191077 GCF_000327345.1 Myotis davidii
GGGTCTGGGGGTCCCCTGCCCAGGCCTGATGCCTGGGCCAGAGGCATCAGGCCTGGGCTGGGGGCAGAACCAGTTATGGGGGAAAATGAGGGTCCCCTGCCCTGGCCTGATGCCTCTGGCCCAGGCATCAGGCCTGGGCAAGGGGCCGATCCTGCGATTGGAGGGTGATGGGGGTCAATGCCTGAGGGTTCCCAGTATGTGAGAGGGCTCAGGCTGGGCTGAGGGACACTCCCCCCCCCAGTGCACGAATTTTGTGCACCGGGCCCCTAGTGTTCTATAAAAATCTTATCTATCTCTCAAAAAAAAATCATAGCTCTGGTGCAAAACTGTTTAGATACAAACATTAATTAGAATAGAAGAATAGATGGAAGTTTCAGTATCTTTTTTTTTAATAAATCAAAATCCTGGTTTATTGAAAGAACAAAAAATTTATTAATTAGATTATCCAAGAAAAAAAATTAAAACCTCTTTGCAAATAAGCTTGAAAACCTGGATGAAATGGATAATTTTCTAGGGAAACACAGGCTACCAAAATTATCCCCATTAGAGAGACAACATTGAAATAAAACAATTATCACGGAAGAAATAGAGAGAGCTCTTAGTGAGCCACAGTGAAAAGTAAGCACCAGGAGCATACGGTTTTGCATGGGAATTAACCAAACCTTCAAAGTCCAGATAGTTCCAATGCTCTTCAAATTGTTCTATAGCATGGAAAATGAAGGGAAATTTCTTCATTGCCTTTTCAAAGCAAATCTATAATAATAAAAGTGTAATATGCTAATTAGACCAGACAGCCCAACGACCTTCAGGAGGAAGCCGGATTAATAACCTAAGCCCAATAGTGACAGTATTAAAAATACCTTTCATTAATATCAATACAAAAGTACTCAATAAAATATTAGCAAATAGACCCCAAACCACACATGATTATTAAAATGTACTTAGCTAGTGTGTGTGTGTGAGGGGGAGAAGTCAGAAAGATATCTAATTATGAAGTTAGAAACTCAGTGCTCCTGCCTGTTGGCTACCTGTCTTGGGAGTCAGGTCTCTCATCTAAGTCACACACCTTATTTCTGTGTCTTTCCACGGAATTCTGTTGGTAGGTAGGGTTAAACTTCATTAATGTGTGCAGTTACAAATTGTTGTCAGCTGGTACAGGTGGCCAGTTTCAACTTTCATGTTACATTTAGCATAAACACTTAACATTGCAGACATGTACGTTTTTGGCAATTAAATTATAAATGACCCATTTAGAATGTTCTTTATTGGTTGAATTATACTTTAATCCTAGCCATCTAGCAAAATAGTTATGTATGATCTCCAACAAAAATATATCATAATATTTTTAGTGTTTGAGATAATTTATGATTTCTAATAGAAGGAAAAAGAGGTTCGCTCTTGTATACATTTTTAATGATTGACTTTTGTATGACAAGGGCACATGACCAGGTGAATAAAGAGGAAACTAGTGTATTTCCTTTTCATTATGACTAATTTGAAGTAAAGTGTGTTTTGTAATGAGGTGCATGTATTTGGAGACATGAAATTGAAAGTCAGCTATTTTATAAACATTTTGGGTGAACATGGATGCTTCTAAAACAAGATTCATGACGTTTGATTAAAAACAAATAGAGGATGTTTATAATACTTGCACTTACTAAAGACATGGGCCACTTCTGGCAAATGTGACTATAAGCAGATTGTCTTTATGTTCTCTCACTTTAACCTAATAATATCCACAGAAACCAAGGTGTAGACTATATGATCTATTAGCTATTTGAAGCATGGTACTTACAAAAGAGAACAAATTTTTAAATAACAGAAACTAAATAAGTAGTTGGATTAAAAAGGAAATTTGGTAATGTTCAATTTGCTTTAAAGTTGAAATTCTGATTAACATGGAGCAAATAATAAAATTAATGTGCATCCTTCCTTAAATTAGATTCAGACTATTGGCCAACAGGTAGACAGTTAAGGATAGAAATGTTCAATGATTTGTTTTTGATGCTGTATTATTATCATATGTATTTTCTCATCTAAGACTGGCTCTGTTTGTACCTACAACCTGTAGTAAAAGATGCATGGTCAATAAAAAATAATAGAATGTGGCCCAGCTGGTGTGGCTCAGTAGTTAAGCATTGACCCATGAACCAAGAGGCACCAATTAGGTTTCTGGTCAGGGCACATACCCAGGTTGTGGATATGATCTCAGTTGGATGCATACGGGAGGCAACTGATCGATGTTTCTTTCTCACATCAATGTTCCCCTTTGTCTTACTGCCTCTGTCTCTATCTTTCTCTCTCTCTCTCCTGTTCTCCCTTCCTTTCTCTATAAAATCAATACAAAAAAAGAGTCTGCACTTGATATAAAAAAAATCCCTTGGTAGCTGCAGAGGATTGAGGATTCCTCAGTAAATTAATTACTTATGACTAACAAATAGTCTAGCTATAAAAGATGAAAAAGATGGACAATGATGAGAGTATTATTTGACTTGTATAAAATATTTTATTATTATGCAATAAAAAAATCAAGATATTTTAAGATCAAAGCTGACGTTAGCCATTGACCTACAAAATGGAACAGGCATTTGAATCCTTTGAGAAGGACCAGGCAATCATAGAAGTATACTAGAAACATTCATTGATCCTTCACTAAAAAGATTCACAGCTATTTACCAGGTTAAAGTGCATTAGGCAAAAGGAAATACCTAGACCACTTTAGGACTACTGAATATGGTGACTAAGCAGACATAAATAAGAAGATATCTATAAAACTTCATCATCCCCAATTAGAGAAAGGATTTATAAAGAGTGGATAAAATAAAATTCTTATTTTTGTACATCTCACAAGGTATCCATCCTATAGGTGTTTGGGGAGAAATACTGTGTTTTTTCCCCTTCCCTAGTATATAATTATAATAGATACTAGAGGCCTGGTGCACAAAAATTTATGAACTGTGGTGGGGGGGTGTCCCTCAGCTGGACCTGTGCCCTCTCACAGTCTGGGACCCATTGGGAGATAACCAGCTGCTGGCTTAGGCCTGCTCCCCGGGTGACAGATGGCAGGCCCTATCCCAAGGTGCCTGCCCCGCCTCCCCAGGTTGCCCACGGCAGGCCCGAACCTGCAGTGGGGTGGGCAGCAGATGTCCCTGCCCACCCCACTGCACTGGGTCCCCCAGGTCGCCCAGGGCAGGCCCGATCCTGCGGTGAGGCGGATCCTGCAGTGGAGCAGGCGGCAGATGGCACCGCCCCACCCTGCCACTCTGGGTTGCACACAGCAGTCCCGGATGGTGGCGGAGTAGGAGGCAGATGGCACTGCCCCACCCCGCCTACAGTATGCAAATTGAATGTCCATGTTTGTTGGGTTAATTTGCATACTCTTCTGATTGGCTGATGGGCATATTGAAGGTATGGTCAATTAGCATCTTTGTCTTTTATTAGTGTAGATTCTCAGTAGCTTATTATATCATCTTGTTGATTTTCTGATCTATAGATTAAAAGCCATTATAAAATGAGCTTCTAACCCAGCTGGTGTGGCTCAAGGGATTGAGTGTTGTCCAATGCACCACAAAGTTGCTGGTTCAATTCCCAGTCAGGGCATATGCCCCGGTTGTGAGCTCGATCCTTAGTAGGTGGTATGCAAAAGGCAGCCAATCGATGTTTCTCTATCATTGATATTTCTATCTTCTCTCCCTCTCCCTTCCTTTCTCTAAAAACTCAATAAAGTCATATATTAAAATGAGCTTCTAAGTGGAAACTTTTCACTCCCTAGGTAATATAGCACATCAGAAACAGTATGGCACCCAAGACAGTATTGCAATGATGAGCAACAACATTAAAGACGGAAACAATGCAAGGTATTAGTTCTCATAATATTTCTTTTATATTAATGTTACTATTTTAAAAACTGGATCAGTCTTGCCATAAATTTAAACACTTTGTGTAGGACCCAGAGCAAGCTGGAACTCTGTTGCAATCTTCTCTGTTATCCAGAGATGTTAGAGATATTTGAGGCAAACCATTGTGCTGTTGTGGTTCATCTTTGAAGCCTCAGAAGGAGAATTTTTGATAGATATTGAAGGTATTATTAAAGCAAATGCTTAACTTCCTGGGCAGAGAACTGGTCTCAGTTTGAAAATGAAGTCTCTGGAATAATGCAGAACTTTGAAAGTGAATCATAATGGGCCTGTGGATATTAAGTGACTGCAATCAGACTTTCCTATCATGAGCTGAATTATCAAGTCAACCAGACGTAGCAGTAATGCACTGCTAGGTCCAAAAAAGCATTACATGAACATTTGGCACAAAATCTTTGATAAACATTCCTATTGGACAAATGCCTGCCGTTCAGCTCAGGCTTATGGATTATGGAGCGATCACCTATGATCTCTTCTCAGTCAGGAGGAAAATATTAAATGTGGTTCACAGAAGGGGCAGAGCAATATGTTGCTGATGCTAGTCATAAATATACAGGCCCCATATTATGGTGGCACCCTGTGCTGGCCTGTGTCCTTGAATACTGTCCTTCAGATTGTAGCAAATGACCATTGACTGATAGTGCTGGATTCAGAAAACAGTGTGTAGTGTGTAGTGTGTAACATTAGCTTCTCTCACTATAACCCCTGAGGCCCAGTCTCAGAATTTATGCATTTCATCCCCACAATCCTAGGAGCTGTATAAATATCTATGGGATTAAACTCCAACGTAAGAGGGGTTCTTTTTAGAAGAAAGGACACTTCCAATGGAGACATATTAAGCAGGGTTCCACTGAACTGGAAGAAACCATCATCCCCTGGTCACTTTGGTTTTTCTTATGCTGGTAGACTAGTAGGCAACTTCAGGAGTTGCTACAGGGATGGCAAAAATTGCCCTGACTTCAATGGCATTCTCAAATTGTTTCCAGAAAATAAGAGGTTGTGTTAAGTCTGAAATGAAGAAGATTCAATGGGGCATTCATATCAAATGTTTTGTCCAGTAGCATGTACTTATCATTTTTATTCTCAGGCTTATCTAACCTAAAAATATGGGCCACCTTGACCAAACCTATATGGCACTCACAACTGGACATCTTGGAAATGAGGAAAACTTTATGTGCAATGTGTTTTTCCAAATGGGGAAAGGATGAAAATAGATGAATAAATGCTTCCACCTTTCCTTTTCAAAGAAATAGTGCTTTGGCCACATTTCTTAAAGCAACTAAGAAAATCCTATGGGATTTTGATCCAGGCATCTGAAGCAGTGGCCAATTTTAAAAAGCATCCTTTAATTCTATATCCTTTTGACCCTGCTCCCATGAGTCTCTATATCTTCTTTTAGAATCCCATCTCCAAATACCTCACCAGTACACAAGATTTTTTCTCAGGCTCTGGTTCAAGCCATCCTAGAATAATGACTCCAGTAGGAAAAATCCTTGAGACATATAATGTCAATATCTTAAGGTGGAAACAAACGTTAGAAGAGCCCAGCTGTGTCACTCAGTGGTTGAGGGTCAACCCATGAACCAGGAGGTCACTGTTTGATTTCTGGTCAGGAACATGCCAGGGTTGCAGGGTCGATCCCCACTAGGGGGCACACAAAAGGCAGCTGATCGATGAATCTTTTTCATTGGTGTTTCTATCTCTTTCTCCATTCCTCTCTCTAAAATGAATAAAAACATAGTTTTAAAAAAATAAGGAGAAAAAATACTTTACAATGGCATGAAAAATCACTTTATAATAACATACTTTATTGATGTATTTATTTGTCAACATTTATTAATTACCGATCACTATACAAATATTTATTGAACTAAGCACTTGCCAATTTCAGATGCTATTATGGTGAATGTGACATTATTTCTGGAATAAGGTTAAAGTATACTTTTAAAGTTATTAAAATTAAAAATGGACCCTTCTTACAATAAAAAATGAGTAATAGGACAAGAATTAGGATAAGAGTAAATAGGAGGATACTGGTTTTTTAGGTGCTCAATAAAGTAATGATAGTGGATTACTATATTGTTGACATTAAGAAGCCTATTTATTTTTGTTTCTCATGTACTGTCTATCTCTTGAACAGTACCATCAAATTCTATAGTTTTGGCTCCTAGAACTCAGTTTTAAAAATCAACCAACAGTGCCTCATTGAGTGTACTATTGAACATCTTTGTGGGGATAGAAATTAAGTAGAAAACAGAATCCACAAATTTACCCTATCCATAGGAACATATGATTCCTTTTCATAGCAATGCAGAGGATGGTCCTACAGAGAATAAAAATCTCGTTCTCATTTGAACCAGTTGTAATAGCTTACTGATTTCCACGTTAACTAGTAAGGTAAATAAAATATTTGACACTTGTTCATTTTTAAAATTTATTTTATTTATTTTCCCAGTACAGGGGTCTTCTTTGAAACATAGCTCAAGAGTGAATTTTTTTCTGATAAAAATAACTCTAATATAGATACTACTTAAAAAATTTCCCTCTTTTCTATCATTATAATGACAAGAATTTAGTTGAAGTATATCTGGGCACTTTAATTGATTTATTAATTTATTTTTGGCAAAAAAATAAGTGTCATGGCATCCATCATATTTATACTTCCTCATATAGGGTGGGGGCAAAGTAGGTTTAGAGTTGTGAGTATGTGAAACATATTACTTAATAATTATTGTATTACTTTCCATACAAACAACTGCAAACCGATTTTTGCTCTACCCTGTATAGTCAATAGCTTAATTTTAAGTTGAAAAGAGAACACATTTGGGAAAGAAGGATATTTCATTGAAACAGTCTTTGGAGCAGTAACATAAACATTATCAAAGGACAAAACAACGAGCAGCATGGTCAGTCTGATCTTTTGAAAGATCTCATTTTTCAAAGAGCTTCTTGGAAAATTGTACATCTAAGTATTTTTGTGCTACACTTAAAAACTGATGTTAAAACCCATGGTTTAAGTAATATTTTAGAAAAAATAATTTGATGCCAGAATACAAGAAAGATGGTTGATAAAGAACAAATTAGGAGGCTATAACACCTGTGAAGGGTAAAGGCATGGTTAGCCAGGACCTAAGCTAAGATGGTTCTGTGTAAAGGGAAACTAAGTTATCGGCATTAAAAACAAAACCTCATCAAGCTTATGAAATAAAAAGATACTAGAAATCCTTCCTAAAGCTGTGTCAGATATTTTAGTCTTACTTACTGAGCTAGAACAGTTGTAGTAACACTAACAAACGTAGAGAAGTCAGAGAAATCATGGTGATTATCAATTAGTAAACATGTAATACTGGTTGCAAAGTGATTAAATAATACCGATTGATCAAGCTGACTTAGGAGTAGAGGTATATGGAGATTTATTTAAACTGCACATTAAGTGTCCTGGAATGGAAGATTCCTTTTATAACTTTTTTAAAAATTTTTATTTCAGACCTTTACTAGTTTTGCTAAAAGAAATTGTGAAGGCTTCTCTAGGTGCCCCAGTATACAGAATAAGGAAAACCGCAGCCAAGAGAACATGATTTCAGAGAGCGCATTTACACAAAGAGCCTTCTCATTAGACAAAGAGGTAAGCTATTTCAAGTGTGTTTAAAAAGTAAGGCAAACAGCCAGAATTTTGTAAAGCAAATTGAAGGAAAACAAAGAATCCCATAGACAACTACTGATAAAGAACCAGTACTCAATGAACATGCTGTCTTGCTAAGGAAATTATGGCATTTTTGCTTATTAGTAATAAAAGCCTTGAAGCAAGAAGTGGGCATCCCTGTACAGTTGAGTGAGGCAAGAATGGGGCCCGAATAAGCAGATCTACATTGATTCAAATTAGGGTGGACCCGTATCCAGTTCTGAAGCACATCACTTACTATGTGAGCTTCCAGACTCTGACAGATACTAGCAATTTTTTATTGTATGCTTGATTCTTTTGCAAATATTTTACTTACAGTGCTCCGTGCTGTGAGTTACTTTATCTACTCACTCACACAACAGAAAAGTGCAATCATGACTGGCCCAGCAAAGCAGGTGTCCAGGCATATCGAGCCAATTAGGAACATTGTACCTAGAGAATGGGTTTTGGAGACATTAGTTGTCCTCTCTGTCCTACAAAATACATTAAGTTATAATTTATAGGGAAGATAGCATTCTATATGACACAGTAAAGAGTGAACCAAGGGGAACTTGATGAGAAAAAATATATTTATAATATCTAATAATCATTGGTCACTTTATTTATGTATATGGTTAAAGTACTCATTTATAATACTGGATTTGATTCTGCCAGCAAACTGGGATGTAGATCTTGTTATAACATCCTCTTTACAGTAAAAAGTATGAGAAAATGAGTGATATATTAAGTCACACCATAAAAAAGGCCAAGATTGAACTTAGTTGTATAACATCCAAAACCCTATCACTGAATTATATATTAAATTTTTTCACAGGTGAGATTTTCTTTGAAGTAATATGTTTCAATTTTATTATATAAAATGGACTTTTATATAACTTCACAAATATAATCTATATTGTTTTTATTGAGTTGCTAATATTTCACAAAGATTTACAAATAATAATTTTATTATATAATTATAATTTAATTGCATTATAAATAATCCTAGTTTCTATAAAATTAAATATGACCAAGTTTAATATTAAGAGAGATAAATATCTGGACAGGATTGATTTCAAGATCTTCTCTGTGTTTTCCTTCTTATTCTGATAAAGTGAGCCCTGAGCTTGGTGGTGGGAAAATTTGGAAGGTGAGAGAAGGAAATGAGGTTACAGAATTCAGCACTACCCTCTACTATTTACATGTTGCTAGAATAGTCTGCATCCCAGACTACAAATGTAAACATGCCAATTTTAAAGATTAATGGATTTTAATTTGAGTGCATATGCTTTTAATATTTTTTCTAAAGTCTAACAATCCCTTCTAATTAACAAAATATATACAAAGGGGCATACAATTTATGGAATATTTTTTCCCCAACATTAAAATTTAGCAAAATTCACATGATTAAGAATTGTTAAAATAATATTTCTCTAAGGTATTTAAACACAAAGCACTCATTGCCCCAGTTGAACACTCATGATACTTGCAAAAGAGGTGGGAGAAAAATGTCCTAGCTGCACTTGACAGATGAAAGTAAATAAGGGCAAAATTCTAAAATATCAGGCTATCAAACCATCTGGGTCTGGGGAATTTCAATGAAGTGGACACAGAACAAGTCACCTCAGTGATGATGGTGAGAAAATACCTGGGGGGATTCACAAGAAAAGGTTTAAATTACGGATTAGTTCTGCATAATAATAGTGAATGAGTTTTAGCCTTTGTTATAGAAAATAGGTTGGTTCCCAGATTACCTAAGGATGTAACAGAGACCTCCACAGCACAGATGGGAATCCTGAAGAAAAAAAAGGAAAGAAAAAGAAAGGAAAAAGAAAACTGTACAGTTTCATGGTCATTTTAGTGATACCTTTCATAATATATGAATAGAGCCTTAGAGAGACAATAGAATAGGCTAACTAACAGAAATTCTAACCCTTCCAGTTGTCCATAAGTGGCAAACTTCCAAGAAGCTCCTTAGGATAAAAAACACTGAAGTTCATGATGTCCAAACCTAGACAAATACCGGAACACAGCAACTTTGAATATTCTTTAATTTGCACAGATTACACAAACTTTTAAACTGTTCCACAATTAATGGTCTTAATCCAGAACCTAGATGTTTATTCATCTCCATTACATTTCCTGTTTGCATTTCAACTATGAAACACATAACTAAATTCTGTATGTTTTGCAATGTATACTTTAAATACAAATATGTATGTGTTAACGTAAAAAACCATTGAAACCTGTAAAGAATTTTTGTGAGTTTATTTGAGCCAAACTGTCGACATATGCCGGGAAGCAGAATGTGTTG
>NW_006291015.1:191272-194692 GCF_000327345.1 Myotis davidii
CATGCAATGATGATCTAATACTTATTTTATGTTGTTCATGTGTTTGAATATGTTACATTATAACAGATATATGAATGTCTTCTGTCTTAAATATATCATTGATTTATTTAGCTAATATTTATTAAGCGCCCATTATATAGTAGGCATGTTATAGAATAGTAAGAAGTTAGGAAAACTCCAGGACAAACGGAATAGGGAAACTAAGACAGATAGTTAAAAAGCAATTTGCGGTCACCTAGTAAATCCTATCTTCCCTAAACCAAGGACAGTTAAGAGTAAATGGTTTGCACTTCTCCTCCCCAATCATAGGGTAAATAGTTTAAATCATGCTACTCAGGGAGACAGATTAACAGGAATCTAATTAAGTGCCATTTGTCAACCACACCCAAGGACAGGCAAATTGAGAGAATAAATCTCATTTTTGTACATTAGCATACAGCTGATGAATATTCTATTGATCCGCCCCTAGACCTTCCCCTAAATGCCTCCCCTCTAAAAGCCCTGAAAACTAAGGTCCCAGAATGTTCTCCCTCCAGGGGGCACACCCATGCCATTCCCTTCCCCCTCTGTTTTCCTCTCCCCTCAGCACATATCCCCTAACCTCTAAGGGACCCCATGAGACTTGCAACAAAGGGAGCAATGGGCAGCAGCAGCTTGTCCTGGGCTAACCCCTGAACCTGTCTCCAAGTCCCTCGTTCCCCCTTTTCTCTGACATCCTAGTGGGCCATAGCAGCCCAGCCTAAGCTCTCCTGTTACATCTTCTTTGCCCTTCCCTGTTTCACTGTACTAAGTATGTTTTTGCTGCGGTCAGTAAGTTATTTCTTGCTTTTCTACACTTTGTCTCTTGATTGAAATCTTTCCCTCAAGAAGACAAGAACCAGGCACAAAATAAATTTTAAATGAGATTTTAAATATGCAATGATCATTCACTTCTTTATGATTGTATCTAACTTCCATAATAATACATATACTATTTTCACATTTAATAATCTGTAAATCAGCATTCTACTAGATTTTATATTCCATGTGTTTTATATGCATATAGAGCCTGTTACATAAAGCTCAATTTATATATTTAACAAATGGACAATGATGTAATATCATAACTTTGCAGGAATAATATGAATGTAATATAATGATTTATTCTTGAAATTTATCTGGCATTCTAATAATTTCTGTAAATTAGTAATTCTTAAATTGTAATACCTCAGTATTTATTTTTTTCCTTTGACTTTATGTTAAACACTCTAATATTTAGGGAAGGTGTAAGGCTTTCTGCTTTATTCACCTCATTCTATCCTGGAGGGTGAATGATATCATACAGATAAATGATAAATGTCAGTATCCAAGAGGATGGGATTCTTTTGGAAATACACAAGGCTCTACAAACAGATATGGTGCTCTCTTTGTAGTTCAATGAAGCATCTTCCCATTCTTGCTCTTGAATCCTTTCTAACTTAGGTAATTTTTTTTCTTTGATAACCTATGCAAAAATATGAGTCTACGGGTGGTTCCCACTTGGAAGGACAATCTCATGTTTGAAATATATCCTTAAACAAAAGTAGCATTAAAAAATAAAGGAGGGACAGAGTGACTGTTTCCCAATGTTTCTTTAATCTTTCTTGTTACTTACAAAACCTATATTAATCTCAACTTCAATTCAATAGGAATTTAAGGACTGACATTAAGATTTAGTATAGGTTTGTATAGAGGGCCAAAATGATTCCTCCCACCAGCTAGCTCTGGTTATTTTACTATAGAGAATATGTGGATTGTCTGGCTTACAGGAAATCCTATTCAAAACTCATTCTGCTTTGCATCGCTATAGTGTAATGACTGGACCATTAAAATTTTTATTTCTCAGAGGTCCTTTAAGACTATATTTAATTTAAATTTTGGCAAAACAATCAATGCCTTTATTGCTAACTTGAATTAAAACAGTTTATTTGGAAGAGAGATGGAGTGAGATATAAATATACCCATGACACTGGTCAGCTGAGGAAGAAAAGGCAGGATTCTAGAGTTAAATGCAGAAGAAGGAACTTCTTGCATCATCTGGCAATCTTTTGGGTCTTAGCAGGAGTAACGCCTTTGGCATCCTGGTCGATACTGAAAATTGGGAATCATTTCTGGCAGCCCAGGCTAGCATTTCCTTTTCAGTTCTCCTGACAATTGAGTAAATATTTTAAATAATATTTATTAAATTACTTTTAGCATAAAACTAGCTAGAATGTATTTCATTCTGTACGACTACACCCTGAGCTGTACCTCCAGCATTATAAGAGAACACACAATTGTATGAGCTTAGAGCCATATTGTGATTAGCAATATAATCAGCATGCCTTCTCCCTGTGTCCCTTTACACATCTTTGCTGGGAATCTGGTTCTTATAGCTAGATTAGGAGATTAATATTAAACCAGACATAAGCCCCAAGCAAATATCCTCTGATACATTATTTTATAGCTTGTCTTCATAAGGTTTTAAGGAACACCATAACAGCCCAGGACACCCTCCCTGCTTTTCTCTTTTGCAGCTCACATAATGTGGAGTATATGATTCTTAACAAAATCGTCTATTTACTCACCTATTTGTATGGAGTGTGGCACATTTACTGAATTTCAAAAAATATAATCCCTTTTCTAGTCTACTGACAGATACAAAATACTTTGGAAAACTTGAATCTGATCATTTGGAGTGAGTATACTTGCTAAAGTAATATTTCTAGGAATTATATCATATGATAATAAATTTATAGTAGTAATAGTTGTAAGAATTGCATTATAAACTAATATAAACTTGCAGCTCTAGTATTGTTTATAAAAATCTATATATATAAAAGCCTAAGCAACTGGCTGATCAGCTGACCCAGCCAACCGACCTGCCAGCAAGCCGGTAGCTATGACATGCATTGACCACTAGGGAGCAGATGCTCAATGCAGAAGCAGAAACCACAGGCATGGAAACATGGAATACACTGATGAATCTCAGGGGGAAGGGATGAGGAGGGAAGGTGGGAACAGATTAACCAAAGATCTTATATGCATACTAGAGGCCCAGTGCATGGATTAATACACTGGTGGGGTCCCTCTGCCTGGCCTGTGGGGATCAGGCTGGAACCAGCTCTCTGACATCCCCTGAGGGGTCCCGGATTGCGAGAGGGCACAGGCCAGGCCAAGGGACCACACCAGTTCACAAATCCGTACACTGGGCCTCTAGTCCTATCTAATATGTAATATATATAAATTTAGACATGTATAAAGACACACACGCGCGCGCGCGCACACAAACACACACACACACACACACACATTCCTGGCTGGTTCTGCTTTTCTGGAGGACCCTGACAGGCACAATGCAGCACTCTCTCTGCAGTCTATCTAATGTTCATTTACCTTCAGTGAGCTCTCTCATGTATTGCT
>NW_006291015.1:194823-196195 GCF_000327345.1 Myotis davidii
ATGGGGATAAGCGTGACAGGGGGCAGCGACCAAACCCCCTGATCGGCCCTGCAGCTCTGTGTGTGACAGGGTGCGGTGCCCAGCCCCACCCCATCAGCCCTGCCCTGAGTATGACACTGGCGGCGCCCCAACCCCCTGATCCACCCTGCTCTCTGTGTGACAGGGGGTGGTGTCCCAACTCCCCTATCAGCCCTGCTCTGTGAATGACGGGGGGAGCTCCCCTACTGCCTGATCGGCCCTGCTCTGTGCATGACAGGGGGAGCTCCCCAACCCCCTGATGGGCCCTGCTCTGTGCGTGATAGGGGGCAGCGCCCCACCCCCCTGATCAGCCCTGCTCTGTGCGTGACAGGGGGTGGTGCCGCAACCTCCCTATCGACCCTGCCTTGAGTGTGACAGGGGGCGGTGCCCCAACCCCCCAATCGGCCCTGCTCTGAGCCCGACCAGAGGCTGCACCTAGGGATTGGGCCTGCCCTCTGCCACCCGGAAGCAGGCCTAAGCCAGCAGGTAATTATCTCCCGAGGGGTCCCAGACTGCGAGAGGGCACAGGCCGGGCTAAGAGACACCCCCTTCCCCCGAGTGCACAAATTTTTGTGCACCGGGCCTCTAGTTATATTATAAACTAATATAACAAAAAATCATTATTTTAAGTGTTTTCACTTTTTGTTCTGCCTAAATTTTTTGTAGCTAATAATTTATGTGATTCAGTTACCTGCTTAAACATCCCCAAAGTTACACACTATGATATAGTTGTCCAAATCAGTTAAAGGAAAATGTGGTCTTTAAGCACAAAGCCTTTTAATTTGTTTTTGAAAAATAAGCCTTATAACAGTATCTGTTTCTGAGCTCATTATTGTAACAAGTGTTTAAAACATTAGTTTTATAACACTAACATCTCTTCACCTTTATTATATCTGCCTGTATATCCAATTCTGTGGAAAAAGCATAATAATTGTACTACATAAAATTAAACTGCCATAAACCAGACCTTTACAGATGTGCCTTACACAAACGGTGTAAACTGTAGCAATGGTTTTGTATAACATTTAACATCAACACCTAATCAAAGTTATTTTTCAGTTTTGTTTTGAACTGTGAAGCTATGTACATGCTCATTATCTGGTACCAAATTTCTTCCTGGATCCTGTGAGAGAAAAAATTGAATTGAGAATCTGTAGGAGAAAGCCTGCTGGATGAAGGCAAGTGGCAGAAAAGATTATGCCAATCCTACCAGTTAGCCGTAGCTCTTTAATACTTTTCTGTTTGATGGTGACCAGTCCCTTTGGACACATTAAAGGAATGTAAACACTTATAAAATAATTTATTTTTAAAAAATATATTTTTTATTGATTTCGGAGAGGAAGGGAGAGGGAAA
>NW_006291015.1:196228-226874 GCF_000327345.1 Myotis davidii
CCACACCCCTCCCCGCCAACTGGGGAACAAGCCTGCAACCTCGGCATGTGCCCTGACCAGGAATCGAACCATGACCTCCTGGTTCATAGGTCAACACTCAACCACTGAACCACACTGGCTGGACTAAAATAAACTACATTTGACTTACACTTTTTAAGTGGCAGATCCTACTGTCTGCTAATTTTATCAACAATACTCCCCTTATGTCTTGCTGTAGTTTTTTTTTTTTTTTTTTTTTTTTCCTATTGAATGATATGTTCTTTGGAACATGGCCTGTCTTTATTGCTAAAATAATATTGTTTAGGTAACTTGGACTTTTCCAAGATTTCGAAGAGATGGCCCATGGTAAATTCTCCAGCCCAATATGAAATCAATATCTGATTTTCTACTGCAGAGGACTAGAGACAAGATGTAAATGGCTATATCTTCCATTAAGGAGCACAGGATCTAGACGGGGCAAGGATGAAGTTGCTTGTCTTCAAGCATTCTTCTTTCTGGGTCATTAATCATCTCTTTTAGTTCTCTAGTCATAGAGGTACATTCAGCAAAAGAAGGCACACCAGACCCTGCTCTTACAACAGATGGCCTCTGGGGAAATAGGTGATCTCACTTTCTGTCGAAGTGTTCCCACTTCATCCTCTTTAATTCCCTACGTATGTTAACAGACTGTGTCGTGGATGTTTTTATATTGACCTACTTGCTGCAAGCCAGGGATCCCTCTAGTTTAACTATTGATGCAATCTCAATAAGAACTGTCTGAGCCACTCTCCCTGTTCAATCTTCCTTGAAACTTTAAAATCACCCCTATTGAAGTTTTATAAGATGTTTATTTCATGAGAAACCTCTCACAGACTGGCTTAGACATGGAGAAGAAATGTCCAAAAGTTTTCAATCTTGATAGTTGGGAGGACTTAAAAGAGCATTTAAATGATTCAGTCCTTTTATGAGACAAAATATATGCTTTATTTACAGACCTGCTATTAGTCTGGGCTGAACCAGTATTCTAGTCTAAACCCAATAGGCTATACTTGATATACCCACCATGTCCAAGTATATGTTAGTAATTTTCTATGTAATATAGATAATTCAAACTGCCTTTATAATAGCAGGTTTCACAATGGGCAAAAAGATAATTTGACCAGTTATATTCAGTGATATCTCTTTTTATATTATTAAAGGTGTTATTTGAAGTCAATTTACCAAAATTTGATTTTATTACTTCTCAGAAAATAGCCATTGTCACATTTTCATTTATAATAAAGTACCTTCCAATTACCAACTTTATTATACTAGAGATTATTGCCAAACATGAAAGTCTATTTTGTAATTTGTAAAACTTCCAAATGACTACTTCATGTGATAAAATATTTTTACTGAAATAACTGTAGAGTGATATTTTGCCTGAAATTAAGAATTATGGAAAAAGACTGAAATTCAAAATAATTCATAGCAATACATTATAGTTTTTGTTATTCTTTAATAGCATAAATATATATATAAACTACTAATATATGGTATTAGTCTAATGCATGGCCTTGAAAATAAATAACTTCTATATTTAACATTCTGTGGAGCACCACTTGGAATAACTTATTTGTAAAACTAAATTTGAATATTAAAAATAAAAATGTTTAAATAAAGACAAATTTATTTTTGATTATTCACATTATAAATTCATAGGTATATTATACTTATAAAAAGTTGTTTTATTTCAAAACCTAAATATTTTTATTGACTACCCAAAGTTCATCGCATTAATGATATTTCAGGAAAATATTTTACATTTATAACATTAGATTAATAAAAGTCAGAAATTTTGGGAAGAATTAGAAATGAGGATATAAGGAAAAATTATTTTAGTGTACTGAAAATTTGAATTTACTGCTTTTGGTAAGAAGTTGCTGAGCTCAGAGAGATAAACCTTAGCTCTATGCTAGAATTTGACCTAAAATATTTCTCATTTGGTTCTTATGGGTCAGAATCCCACACTCGAAAGAAAAGTATTCTGTTATCCAATTTGCAAGCAAACTTATATTTAGCTCTGATAGCAAATAGCTGAACAAACACAATTTCCTGAAATCCCAAAATTAAATAAGATGAGACAGATAGTAGGATTTCATTTTCTACATGGTGTAATAATAGTAGAGAGAGCAATATTTGGATGATGTTGCTTGATGAAATTACAGTACCTTTGAATGAAATACTTCACAAAAGATCATTTGATTCCAGTAGCCAGAATAAGGAGGGATAGATTAAAAGTCACTGCTTCTTATTAGCTGTTGACTCTCATGCAAGTTATTAAATTGCTCAAGTTTTGTATTCTCAGGAAAGATTTGGCAACTTGATTTCACAGAAACTTGAGTTTCCTCTCTCAATAAAATTGTGGGGGCTGAGGAAATGTATAACTTAAAAAAAATAATTTCATTGATAAAAGACTCATTTTTAGCCCAGCCGGCATGGCTCAGTGATTGCGCTTGGACCTATGAACCAGGAGGTCATGGTTTGATTCCCAGTCAGAGCACATGCCTGGGTTGTGGGCTTGATCCCCAGTAGGAAGCATGCAGGAAGCAGCCAATAAATGATTCTCTCTCATCATTGATGTTTCTATCTCTTCCCCTTCTCTCTACCTCTCTGAAATCCATAAAAAATATATATAAAAAACTCAGCATTACCTCGAGAATAAAAGGAGACAAACCTTAATTGAATAGCTACTCGGTATTGGGCACTTGACTATTTCCATTTTGGAGAGACTGAATTTTGCAATGGTTATAGTCTTTAGCAGTGCTATCCACTAAAACTTCTTGAGAAGATAGAAATGTTCTGTCTGGCTTGCCTTCCACAATAGGCACTAGCCACCTGTGTTATAAAGCACTTGAAATATGGATAGTTTGAATACTTAATTTTATTAATTTAAATTTATGTAGACACTCTAGCACCAGACAATCTCCATGTATCAGCTAAGTGTCACTTCCATAGGTCTCCATTTTGTTATCTAAGCAATGGAGATAATATATAGACCATAACTCTGAGTGGTTGTATGGTTTGAGTTTTTGAATGATGTGGCCACATCGTGGTTACTAAATATTTTTGCTATAAATCAATTCTCACAACAGACTATCACCTAAACATTATCATTCACATTTCACAGAAAATGAAAATGTGAGGAAGATAAATCATTTTGAGAAGGCTAAAAGGCTAATTCCAATGTGACCCCAATATTTGGGGGGCCTAGCAATCTGGATCTGTGCCAGCAAGCCCAGTGTACATTCTTGATAACCTATAATTAAGTCACTGCTTCTTTCCCAGAAACTGGTCTTGCAAGACCTGTTACCTAAATACAGAGGCCATAAACTATATACAGTGTACAGCCCCAGAGGGGGAGGTTATTAGTGCTGGCTCCAGGCCAGAAAATTAGATATGGTCTCAAGACCCCCAACACCTGGGCCTTTTTTTTCAATGCCCTCAAAAGGATTGGAACCATAATTCATATCTGGGGGACAAAGACACCAGAAAGATATAAAGGAGAAGCTCCCTGCATGTTACTTTGCTCAGACTTGGGAAATTATTCCACTGAGTCTGCTAGTGTAATAAAATTGTGCAACTCCATTTCTCTAAAGCGTTGCTTGGTTTTTCTCCGGTCTTCTACAACAATTTCACTTTGCAAGGGTCACAGACTATATAAGTAGTGTGACTTACTAATTATTCAATACAGTTTTTTCACATGGCCTGGTTATCAGCCAATAGTGATGGATATTACTACTTTTACTATCTTTAGTGGATTCTATGCTTCTTTTTCTGTGCATCATAGAATCCATGGAGTTCTTCCTCTGTACATTTCTGCAGTTTAACACTCAGTATGACCCTTTTGCATTCTATATTTCTGATTCACTGAGCTTATGATGGTATTCTGATGATTTTCTATCAAACCAGAATCCTGGTTAGATCCTGATATTTTATAGAAAATTATGAAACAGTTCTTATAACTTTTTTTTTTCTACCAAGACACAGGATTAGGGTAGCTCAGTAGGAAGCTTATTCAATTAAGAAACACCATGCAACATTAAGAATCACTATAAAGTTTAAAAATTGGACCTGAATCTTCTTTTCCCAAAGGCTATATAGTGTCTCATGAGAGTATATACTTATAAAATCTTGCCTTACCAATTTCTAAATCTTGTAAATCTTAACCTAGATTCAGGTGAAGCCCCTGATCAAGAACACTTTAATGTTCCTTTCTTCAGGTTTAAATTTTAAAGAGTTTTTTTCTTTATTTTTTTAAAAAAATATTATTTGATTGTAAAAGAATACTTAACAAGAGATCTACTCTCATAACAAACTTTTAAGTGTACATTATTGTTGAATATATGAACAACATCATACATCAGATCTCTAGAGCTTATCTTGCTGAAATGAAAATTTATGCACATTGATTATTAACTCCTAATGCTTTGCTCCCTGCAGCCCTTGCAACCATTATTCCACTCTTTGATTCTATGACTAACTATTTTGGATAGCTCACATAAGGGATAGATATCAGGCTCTATTTCTCTGTCTGTGATTGGCTGCCTTTGCTCAGCATAAAGCCATCAAGGCTCATCCAGTTGTCGCATATTGCAGTCTCCTTCCTAAAGACTAAATAGTACTCCATTTTATTTATTTACCACATTTCTTTATTCATCACCTCTTGGTGAACATTTAGGTTATTTCAATATCTTGGCTATTGTGCTGCACTAAACATTGAAGTGCTAATATCACTTTTAGATTTTGATTTCAATTACTTTGGGTAAATATCCAAATGTTGCATTGCTGGATCATAGGATAGCTCTTTTTCAATACTTTGAGGAACCTGACACTGCTTTTCACAGCAGCTGTCACATTGTGCATTTCTCAAGTGTTGAGAGTTCCAATTTCTCCACTTCCTTGCCAACACTGTTGTCTATTTCTTGTTTTTTTTTAATAGCCATCCTGAAGTGTGAGGTAATATCTCGTTGTACTTTTGATTTGCATTTCTCTGATCACTAGTCCAGTAGAGTTACTTTATCACATACCTGTTGGTCACTTTTACATTTTTGTTAGAAAAAAAAAATGTATCTTAAAGGTTTTAGCCCATTTTATTAATCAGGCATCATTATTATTGTTGTTATTATTATTATGATGTTGCTATTTAATTGAAAGAGTTTCTCATGTATTTTTAATATTAACCCATCAGATATGGTTTACTAATATTATTTTCCCATTGTATCTGTTACCATTTCACTCTGTTGATTGTTTCCTGGGCTGCATAGTTATTTTTGTTTGCTCTTTTAAACTTTGTTAATTTTGTTTGTTTTTAATTTGATGTAGTCCTATCGGTTTAGTTTTGCTTTTGTTGCCATATATGTGAACTCATTGCCAAAACTGATGTCATGCTTTCCCTTTTTTTTCTAGGTGTTTTACAGTTTCAGGTCTTAGTCGGAAATATTTTATTCATTTAGAGTTTTCTTTTTCTTTTTTTTAAAAATGGGATAAGATAAAAAGACATCCAAACTGGAAAAGATGTAAAATTTTATTTAAAAAAAAAAATTATTTGCATTTCTATACACTAACAAGTTATATGAAAAGGAAATTAGCAATCCCATTTACAAGAGCATCAAAAAGAATAAAATGCTAAGATTAAACTTAACCAAGGAGGCGAAAACTTGCATACTGAAAACACTGATGACAGAAATTAAGCCAGACATAAACCAATGGAAAGACAGGGATCTAATGAACAAAATAAACTGATGAATAAAATAGAACCAGAAGCATGGAAACATGGATCAGACTGAGGAATCTCAGAGGGAAGGGGAAAGGGAGGGGCGGAAGTGATTAACCAAAGAATATATATGCATATATGCATTACCTATGGACACAGACAATAGGATGGTGAAGGCCTGGGGTGTGGTTGAACCTGGGTGAAGGGGATATGGGGGGAATAGAGTGGGGGATCTGTAATATTATCAACAATAAATATTGATACAGAATTTTTGGACTGGAACCTGGATTCTTTGTCCATGGACAGAGGGTAATATAGCAAAGATGGAGATTTATTGAAGAACAAGAGTACAAACTCCCATGTGGGAAGAGGGAAGAGTCCCACAGAACAGACTCCCATGAGGGGAGGGGTAAGGGTCCCACCGACTTCCCGTTTCCACAGTTTATAAAGCTGCAATTCCTGTGCCCGAATATCTCTCTGATTGGTCAATATTCCCTTTTGAATTGGTTACTATAGTAACTCCTGAGGCCCTCCTCCCTCATTGTACTCCTATTCCCTCTGGGCTTTCTTCCTCCTTCTTTATTTTGTAAATATAGACCTTTCATGGCTACTTCCAGTTGTCTTATGGAAATGCAACTGAACCTGGCTTCCTTGTATTCTGGAAATGTACCTTCTCCCAGTCTGTAGTCCTGTGTTTTTCCATGGACCCCAATTCTAAAAATTCTCTGAGCCTGCCTATATTCCCCTAAAGTTCCTGTTTCAATTTTTTTTTTTAAAGAGAATTTGAATGTTTGCTGCACTATGTGTGTTGTAATCCCATAACTAATTCATTCTATGCATTATGTAGCACTTTAAAGATAGATTTGTTCTTATAAAATTTACATATTTTGATGTTAAAGAATATCTCAGTGAACAATATAAGCAAACAGAAATTGATGTTGTTGTAGTACTATGTCTAGCATTACAGGAGAAAGCACAGACCAAGTCTGGACATCCAGCTCTGTTGAAACAAAGGGGTAAGGGATTGTATGTCTGGTACTTGTCTTTACTCAAAGGAAAAATAAACTTTCTCTTATCTTCATGACAGGAGATAGTGTTACACTAGGAGCATGGTGCCCAAGGAAGTTTACCTCCTACTCTTGGCACAGAGATTGGGAGGCGGGAGCTATCTTCATTAGTGATTACATGTCAAGGCTCCCAGATCCTTGAGAAAGAGAGTTCTAGGTTATAAAACTGGCAAGAGGCTTTTAAAAACGATTTTTAAAAGATTTACATCTCAAATGGACAGAAAAGGAATTTATAATTATAAACTTTGTAAAGTAAATGCTTTAATAAAAGGGAGATCAGGCACCCAGGGTCAAGAAGAATGTCTAATTTTGTTCTTTTGAAGTATGGTACCTATTTGCTTTGTGTAACAATGGACAGGTTATTTTGATTTTCTGAATTGTATAAATCATCCCTTTCGATGATTGAATGCTTTATTGATTGAATGACTATCCCATTGATTGTGATCTTACTGGTTATCGAAGCACATTCTTCTGTACCTGGGAAACAGGACAGCACAATTACCCTAAATTGTTTTAGTGGCCACAGGTGGTGCGTTCCAGCTGCCTTAGTGGTCCCGAGACCAGAACAGCATAATTACTCTAAATTGTCCTGACAACTCAGTGGTTGGGAGACCCGAGGGCTCTAGATAACGTGTTTCTATCAACTCAGTGATCCGGACACCCAAAACTGTAATTTAGATAACATGCTTAAGTTTAACCCAGGTTACCCAAGGGCTCTAGATAATATATTTCTGTCAATTCAGTGACCCCGAGACCCGAAACTGTAATTAGCATGCTCAATTCTGCTTCTGTAATCTGCTTTTTTTTGCAAGCCAGTAATCTCATTCCAAACCCTGAGGTGTAATCAATACCTGTGTGATTTTTTGCCTATATAATCCTGGAACTGTGACTAAAATGGTTACTATGAGATTTGGGAATGGCCTCTCATAGTCCGGGACTGCAATAAACATGACTCTTTAATTCGACTTCTTGAGGCATCCTTCTGTGATTCGCGGGGTACATTACAACACTTTTACATGTAGACCAGTCACTTGAGCTGGGCACTCGAAGTGCACCCTTGTGTGGGCTATGTGCATTGTCCTATTGTAGTTGAGCCTTGATTGCTGTTGGTGTCACTGGGAGGAATTGACCTCCAGGCCAATTGGCTGTGGGACCAGCTGTGACTACAGTGGGAGAGCTGCTGTGCAGGAAACACCCTTATGGGGCAGGACTTACTTCAGTGGGTCTGCCCCTTGAGTGTGCTGCTTGTGGTTGAAGTGTTCCCCTGGGTGCACTGGCACTGAGAAGTACAAAGTCATCCATTGCCTGGGGCCACCTTGTGTTGGCTGCTACTTGTGTTAGACTTGGAAGTACCCAGACAAGGTCAAGTTGTGAAGAAAGGTAGGCTGGTGCTAATGCTGGGTCTTGGGCCTGTTATTGATGGGTTTGGGGCATGCTATGCTACCTGCTGCTTGTTTGAGAGATGTTAGGAAAGTCTGAAGCCTGAGACAGGACAGGCTATTCAAATGGAAGAGCTGCTGAAAATGGCTTGGGTGGGGCTGCAAGTTGGTTGATATGGGGAAAGGGAGGTTCTCAGGGAATCACCAGGGTGAAGTGAACAGTGTGAGCCTGGCTGATAGAAGCTCAGATATGGCTGCCAGTCAGCTCTGTGATGGGAGAGGTCTCAGCACTGGAACAATGGCCCCTGTGATCATCACTGTATGGGAGAAAGCCACCCCCTCCCCCACTTCCTACCTCCAGTTCCTACCCTGATGGCAGACAATCCAGTTCCTCCCTGTATGTCCCTGGTTCCCCAAATGCCACCACTCAGAGCAAGCAGGACCATGTAAATTCATGCCCCGTTCCTTTAAGTGGAACTGCCTAGGTCTTCAGCAGCCTCCATGTCACTCAGCCACAATCCCTGTTGGTTTTCACAGACTGAAGTTACAGGGACGTATCCTCCCAGCTCTGGAACCCTCAGCTGGAGGTCTTGTGTGGTGCTGGGACCATTGCTTCTCAAGGGAGGCCTCCACAGCTGAGATATCCCTCCTGATTAAAAAATGCCACATGTGGGTGGGTGTTGGGCCAGCCCATACTGCGCCTCAGCCCCTCCTACCAGTGTTGATGTACTTTCTTCTTTACTTCTCTAGTTGTAGGTTGGTTCTGATTCAGCCAGATTCCAGTTGGCTCTGAGTGATGGTTGTTCTGTATTTTAGTTGTAATTTTGATGTGGTTGTGAGAGGCAGTGAGTACTGGTATTTACTATGCCACTATCTTGGTTCTCTATTCAAATTTCTTTTTAACCATCTTTGCTCTTTCTACAAATGTTGACTGTATAGCAACTGCTATGCCTATCGCATCTCTCTTTTCTTTGTTTTGTTTAATATATTTTTATTGATTTCAGAGATGAAGGGAGAGGGAGAGAGAGACAGAAACATCAATGATGAGAGAAGATCATTGATCGGCTGCCTCCTGCACACCCACTACTGGGGATCAAGCCTACAACCCGGGCATGTGCCTTTGACCAGAATTGAACCCTGAACCATTCAGTCCACAGGCCAATTCTCTATCCACTGAGCCAAACAAGCTGGGGCTCATCTCTTTTCTTCACAAACCTTTCTTTGGAAAATAACTTTCAGCCACATAGTTTTGGATTACCTTTCTAAATTTATCTGAAACACTTTTCACTGAGATTATTTTATTAATCAACACAAGAGCTACACAAACTTAATAATTACCTTTAACAATCTCTGGTGACAAATTTTAATTTGATAATTATTATCACATCATAAAATATTTATGATACAAATAACAAAACAAGTGAGCATGGGCATAAACCAATAAAACTTTATTTACCCAAACAGGAAGTCAACAGGATTTGATCCTGGCATATAATTTGGTAATTCCTGCTCTAGACACTATCCATTTTTATGGGCAATGCAATAATACCAATTTCTAGTTTCAATACCTCCAAACTTGACTTACCCCACTCTTTAATAAATAAAGTGGTATTTCAGCCATGAAAACTATCTGAATATGACATTGATTTCCTTAAATCATAGTGACTTTATTAACATACTTGGTCTGGCTATTGCAGTTGGAACTTGAGAATGGGATGAATCTTTTCAAACATCCAGACAACTTCTAACTGTTTAAAGTAAGGATTCAATAACATTTTTTGTGACTCCACAGGGGGACTGAGGAAGGCATTAAAATTAGATGAATACATTTTTACATCTTCCAAGATGAAATATTAAAATATTCTCTATAGGATTTACTTCTGGGTTTTGAATTTAACAATATAGAAAATTTACAAAGCCATATAATGCATTTTTATGCCTATAGCAAATAAAATTTATTGAAAGAATAAAATAATATTCAAGTGCATGTGACCTATTAAACTAGGGAATAAATTAGTTGAAATATTTTTTAAAAAGTGAATTCTAAAGGCCAGTGCAAAATTGGCACAAGACCGAGAAATAGATCTGGAGGTAATATTAGAATTGTACATACTTTAAATCTTATCTCTAACTAAATAAATCAATAAATAGGACATGAAAAACATGTTATACTTGTCACAATAAGCAGACAAAAATAACATTTTATTTTGTTATAAAATGGAAGTCATAAGCTATTAAAATTATGATGAAATTGAAATGTAAACCTAGAGTAAAAGAAGTTAACAAGAGGCAAATAATTTGATCTTCACAAGTCCTTCTCACAAAGGAACAGTAAATGGTGATAAAGGTTACCTATAATGCAGGCAGGACAAGAGAGTGTAGTCAATACCAAAGAAGTCGTGCTAAAGCTTTTAAAAGAACCCAGCGATTTTTTTGCCACACCTTACTTCAGTCCACCAACCCTTTGCCTCCTTTTAATCTAGCAACAGAGGCTTATTCTTTGGAAGCTTGAAGTAGTTTCTGGACACCAGGTCCAGTTGAGAATGGTGGTAATATTGAAAGTCAATAAATTCAACATGGAGACCATTGAATTGATACTTCCCCTAGGCCCCATGACACCAATAGCCAGGTTTATACCTTTCAGAGAAGTAATTAGAAATTATCTTCTGGAGAAATTGATCACTCCAAAATTATCTACACATAGGAACACTTTCAAGTCCCTCAAAGAAATATCAGCTTACCTGCCCAATAAACCCACCAATCACCAGCCCCGCAAAGGCATATAGCACTGTAGCAGCATACAGCCAATGATTGCCAAATATTTGAGGAAGGTCTTCAACAATAACAAAAAAGAAGATTAAAGTAAATAAGCCTTAAAACAAACTAGTAGAGAATAGAATCAATGCAGAGTTTAAAAATGTCAAACTAAGTTGAAGTTAAAGAAATAACCAAGATGGCAGAATCAAAAGACAAAGGAAGGATACAGAATAAAGGAAATGATTTTGTGAAATTATATTTTTAAAAGTATAAAATCCAAATAATATTTATTTCAGAAAGAACTGTGATTAGAAAAAGGGAGCAAAAATTCCCCAAGGTGAAGGCAATAGATTTCAGAGGTCTCACTGAATTTCTAGCAATACAAATAAAACAAATACTCACTAGGGTATATTACTGTGAAATATCAGATCATTGAAAACAAAAGGTAAATTCATAAAATATTGGGCAGGGGGATAGATGTGACTAATGTACAAATAATCTGGAATAGTAATGCTTTTTTAAAAAGCCACCTGGGAAATTATAAACTATTATCTTAAAAATTATAAAGAAATATAATATTTAATCTAAATTCTAAATTACCAATTAAGATATATTTAATTAATTTAAATAATCAATTTAAGCTAACGTATCAATTCAGAGGGAAGGCAGAAAAAAACTGTTTGACAAGCTAATTCCACAAATTTTAATATCCCTTGCCTACTTTCTCAGAAAATTAAAAAAAGATATATTTAATGAACAAAAACAAAGAACCACAAGTAAAAAAAGTTAATGTATGGAATATCTGTATTGAGATTTAGTCTTTGAGAGATGCAGTGCCAATATCTCAAATTTGAAAAAAGAAATAGTTTTGGAAAAATAAGAAAAATGAATAAATAAATGCTTACTAAAAGAAGGGATTAAAAGCTATAATCCAATATTGGAATAATATGAAAAATAGGAGCTGTTAAATATGAGTTCTTGGTTCTCCTCATGTCTTCTGGTTCCAAAATTTATGACTTGCCTAAGAAGTTTATTCTAATTTAACATGTGCCTTGCAGTCATATTGGCACATGAGCACATGATTGACACTATATGTATTTTTGCTCCCATAATGTAATTCTAGAGTTCTATTGAGCAAAACCTTTAACAAAGGTGCTCTCTCAGATTATTCCACACATTAGGCGTTCATTGAATATTTGCTGGAAAAATGTGTTCTTTAGTTATATTAACGTTATAGAGATTTCTCTGACTCATCTCTTTTCTTATAGAAATATAAGGGTGGGCAAAAGTAGGTTTATAGATGTGAATATGCAAAATGGAGTTTATTCTTGTATTATTTATTCTTATATTTTACTAGAGGCCCAGCACGCACGAACTCATGTGCAGTTAGGGTCCCTAGGCCTAGCCTGGCTTCCGTCACATGGCCTCTGCCGCCCTGTGAGACTACATGAAACTCCCTGCCCCGGGGTGCTCCGTGATGCTCACAGCCCCTCGACTGCTCTGCGAGGCTCCTCCCGGAGCCCTGCCATGCTCTGTGAAATCCCCCCCATGTCGCCACTGCTCCAAGAGGCTCCTCCTGCCCCACCATGCTCTGAGAAATTTCCCCTTCCCCACCACTGCTCTGAGAGGCTCCACCCGCCCCGCCACTGCTCTAGGACCCAGGACTGACTTCCACTGCGGGTGGCCAGGACCCAGGACAGAAGTTCAGCCGCTCCCCAGGCCCCAAACACCAGAGCCTGCTGCGCACACAGCCTGGCGTTTGGTTGGGTCTTTGGTCATTTTGGATGTTATGGACACTGGCTATTTATATATATAGAGAGATATTTTCCATAAGAAATATTTAAAAGATAAATGTATAATATGCATATCCTATACAATTAAAGAGCAAAAATGCTAATTAGACTGGACAGTCGATCCACCTTCCAGATGTCCTTCCGATGACCTTTCAGATGAAGCTGGGGCTGCAAGGGCCAAGTCCCTTGTATGAATTTCGTGCATTCGGCCTCTAGTATGTATATAACATCTATGGTATAAAATAAAATTAACATGTGTGCATAATCTCATCATAATTATTATGCAAATGTAAAATTACCTTAAGAAAAGCATATTGAATGCAATAGTTGAGAATTTAGCTGATGAAATTTACACTGTACATACCATATTAAGTTTTCAACATGGGAATTATTGTGTAATATTTTTTTTTTACATTAGAGGGTACAAAAATATTGTTTTAGAGTCATTTCAAATAAAATTGTTTCTCTTTCTGGACACTGGGGGATAAAATAAACTAATTACTTAAACTGAAGGATTGGTGAAATAAAAATTGTTTTTGAATTTAGTTTGATTTTAGAAAATACAAACCAAAAGTTTTTTGTTGTAATAATTTTCAAAATGAGTCAGAAAAAAAGAGAAGGCCATCAGGAAGAGGACAAAATAAGTTCATAAACTTTACTCCTGTTTCTTAAATTTCTGCATTTATTTCCAGTTATTATGGCCCAATTTTTAAAATCTTGACAAATAAAATCTACATTAAAATGCCACTGAGAACATGCATTATAAACTTTCTTCTTTTCATTAAAAGGGTATTATCTATGGGATTTACATAAAGAGAATGTTCCTTAAATACAGGGTATTTGTAATGTATTAAACATTGCTCTGCTAAATGTCTCTCCAAATTTACTTGGTCACTTTGTAACAAGGATCTAAAAGGGTAGGGCTGGTCAGAGAAAGACTCTGCTACAGTGCTAATGAACATCAGGCCAGTTGCAATAATGATGTAGACAGTCTGAGTCAGAGAAACTATTTCTGAACTAGAGGCCTGGGGCACAAGATTTGTGAACTCGGGGAGGGCGGGTCCCTCAGCCCAGCCTGCACCCTCTCACAGACCAGGAGCATTCGAGGGATGTCTGACTGATGACTTAGGCCTGCTCCCCATAGAGGTGACCTGTGAGCTTATTGGGGGATGGGGCCAGTTGGCGAGCAGCCAGCCCTGCCCCAAATCGCCCCTCCGCCAACGCTAGTCGCCGCCTACCCTATCGCCATCCCCTCCCTCTGCCCACTGGCACCCACCATGGCTGGCCTGGTGCCACCTGCTCGCTAGCCCTGCCCCCTGCTGACTGGTTGTTCCACTGTTTGGTTGATTTGCATATTAGGCTTTTATTATATAGGATAGGATAAGGAAGGTGGCGGCTACAGTTTGTCTTAATTAGATGTTCACTCCTTGGGTGTGGGTTGTGGAAAGCATTTGTCTGAAAACATGGCTAGATAATACTTTAAATCTATTCTAAAAATATTCCTCTATAAATGGGTAATATATACCTCAAACTCATTCATCAATAAACATCACTTTGAAAATAAAAGAAAGATAATTTTAAGTATATAAATTATTAGAATATCAAAATATATGAAGAAAATAAAATTACAACTATGTTAAAAGATTCATAGAAAATTTTAAAGGAAAAATACTAGTAGTTACTTGTAGTTATTTTGTTTGTAGGATATGTTAAGGACATCTATTTATTATTTCTCATTTAAGCAATCTCTATTTTTTTTTCCAAAACTGAGCAGAGCAGCTTCTATTGGTGTAGGATAGTGATTAAAAATTATGTTATCATAGGTTTTAAAATGAAAACCTTTTAACAATAGCATATTATAAAACTACTTACTGCTTAGCCCATTCATTGAGTTAAACAAGCTATTATTGAAAAACATTTATTTTCTTTAGGTGTAAAGACAGATGCTTACCAAACCAAGTAGGCACATTTTGATTTGAAGATATACCAGTAACTAAGAAATCACCAGTCCTGAATTTGGCAATAATCCATGTTGCTAGCTGGGTTTTGAGAGCTTGTTACTATTTACTCTCACTGAGGTTTCAAAACCAAGGAACTCCCCTACAATCCCTGTGTTTTACAGTAAATCTGTGCTTTTAACTATTCTCTCTACTCCTGTCCTAGGACAAGGACAGTCTTTCAAAGTTTTAAAAATCGTTATTACTCTGTGCTCCACTTCCCTTTCTGACTTTTCAGGTTTCCCCAAAATTATCATTCTAAATCTTGTATCTATTCTTCCCTCTCTACCATCTCTTTCAGATTGGTACCCTCTAACATGGTCTATCCAGAATTCTATTTTATTTTTTTTCTAGAATGTCACATCATGACTCACTTCCCCAGCTGTATTTATCACAACCTGAAGACAAAGTATAATTCTCAAACCCCTCACAAGTAGATCTCAACCCAGATCCACAGCATCAACTTCATGAAGACTGCATTCTAAACCAGATAGTAGTACACTGATTTGTGTATGAAGAGGGTTTAAAAATATATAGCTACAATAAAAAAAAGAGTAGCATTTTGCTTCTAAATGTGACAAACTACGTGTTAGACTTTGGCAAAATTTATGACTGTACTAAAATCCAAAGAATTATCTTCACCTGTCACTTGATTAAAGAGATTTCTTAAATTTAAGTAGAAACCATTATGTGACAGCTTTAGAAATATGCAGGAGACGTTAAAGATAAAATCCAGGTAGACATCAATAATGGATACTTTGTGTGAGCTGTCAGAATGTTTGCATTGTTCTTACTGTCTTAGTTAATTTATTTTATATTATCCTTTTAGCTGTGTTACTTTATTTTTGAAATATTAAACATCTTAGTTTGTACTTAGAAGATATTGCTTCTTTTTGAAAATGCCTTTCAGAGGGAACTAAATATACTAGTATACTTAAAAATATGGGGTGTGTAATGTCCAAGTTGGAGAACATGTGCGGGAATGGACAACTCAAGTTCAGGCAAAGGAATAAAAACATAAGTCATAAGGTTGGGAAGATTTATTAAGTTAAAGTGAAAACTAGAGAATGAAGCTATAGAAATATGAGGAATAACATTGCTCTACATTTAAATATGGAAAAAAAAGTATTCCAAAATACCTTTCAAAGACAGTAAGATTGGAGACTAAAATACAGAGCAAATTGAAAACAGACTATGTGGTTTCAATAGTATTTCCTTGTCTTTTATCACGGGTGATCATAGGAAAGGGTCATATGAAAGAACTTCTGGATTGACTATACACTTTCTGTTAGACATCACTTGTAAGTTGTGATTTAATGCCGCTTGTATAAGGTCACTTTGGAAGTGGAAAGTTAGCACGAGTAAAAAGATGTTTTCCTCTGAATAGCATAGATTGCTTCTTTTAGGAGATAAAAATTATATAGACATCTCTACCCCCTTAGATGTTTACTTTTTGCTTTGATCACAAAAAGTTTAAACTTGAGCATGTTTAATTCTTTAACTGTACTCCTCCAACTTTAATCTTTACAGTTTCTTCGTTACAGATTTCACTGTGTCATTGAAGAAGTGTGTGGATCACAAATAATTAGATATTGACTGTGTCAGGCTCTTTTAGGCTGCAAGAATCAAATTCAAATAAAGGTTGTCCCAGTTGATAAAGATTTTTCATGAGGGTTAAGAAAAACTAGGTCATGGCTTCAATGGCCCCACGTGGAAATGTGAAGGAAGCCAGGAATGCTGCTCGGGACGCAGGAGCCCTGAGTGCAGCAGCCTTCTTTACTGGTCCGGCACCTCCCTTCCTCTGCAGGCAGAACACACTGCTCCCCGCTCCAGCAGCCCTGCTTGTGCTGTGATTGAGATACAGAAATCTTTTGTCTCCGCTTCTAACTGAGATTATTCTTTCTGATACCATCCACATCTCTCTATATTACTGCCTCTGCTTCTATGTTTTTTTTTTCCTTTGACATGGCCTCTGACAATGTGGTATATCTGCCAGATTAAGTCCTCTTCTTCTACTGGTGTTTAATTAGCTATGATTGTCTCATCCACCCAACAAGAAGGTTTGGGTGTACTTCATTCATGGGTGTGGGTATGTCAGAATGGTGAAGTTCTGTTAAGTAAAGCTCTTCTCTGTGACAGCACTAGGCTGTTGCTTAGGCTGTAGAAGACTGCCCTGCTCTCTGATTCAGTCAGCTGTGGCACTTTGTGGTTCAAGATCATTGACATGTCAGAAGCCCTTCTATCTACAATGTTCTCCAAATGTAAGAAAATTTTATGTAACCTTAATTCTCATAACTATACTGATCCTTGACACAGAGTAATATACATATTTTATTTTAAAAGAGCAAAATACATTCTTTTAATAATATAATTATACACTATATTGTTTTCTAGTATATTAATTTTATTTATTTTAAACATGTAGAACATATTATTTTACTCCTGTAGCAAACTGCCTTTTCACTTTGCAGTGAAGAGACAAATATGTCCAAAATATTCAGGAAATTTAATTTGAGTGTATAAATAAATTATTAAAAGTTAACTAATAAAATATTTAATTTTGTGATGTGACAAACTTAAATTACACGTTATCCTGTTTAAGAATGACTATTTAATTTTATTAATACATGATGTATCCAACTATTTACAAACATTATCTGAAGTTGTCAAATTTTGCAATTATATCAGACCGCACTATAAGAATGGAAATCATGCAGTATGAATTTTTTGGAATATGTCAAAGGTCTTTGCAAGTATCTTTTGTAGTATGTTAAGTTTTATGTATAACACAAAGATAAATGCTTGCTATCCAAATTCTTGTTTATCAACCATACTATTCAAAGAAGCCAAATATAAACTTAAAGAGAAATCACACTTTTAAAATAAATGTATTGTATATGTATATATTCCTTCATATTAGTTTTATCATTATATTCCCAGTGTTCCTAAATGAATCATTTAGAATTAGACCAATCAAACCTGAGTAAGATAAAGGTTTTTTTTTTTTTTTTCCTGAATTTTTCTCCTCCAGCCTTTACTTATCAAATTTTCTCACTATCTCAGGTACAATTTGCTTTCCTCTAAGTCATTGTTCTCACAGTTATGGTCATATAAATAATAATCTCAAGTTTTAGTCTCATTCCTAATCCAGGTTTTTCAATCTTTTGTGTTCACTATCAGAGATATTGATCTTCATATTGATGTGAGAGGGAAACATCTATTGGCTGCCTCCTGTATGCCCCGACTGGGAATCAAGCCCTGACTGAGAATCAAGCTAGCAACCTTTCGGTGTATGGGACCATGCCCAACCAAATGAGCCACACTAGCCAGGGCAGTGTGTCCTCTATTATAATACACATTATTGGATGCCTGTGCACAAACAATCTAGCTCCTTTTCTTAGTAAGAGCCAGCATATTTCCATCAAATATTCATAGTTCATCAAAGGTGTCCTTATCTCTAATAAAGGGGTGAATTAGAATTAGTCTAAATAAAGTATATCATTCCCATTTCCATGAGAAATGATAGGTTTGGGGTATTATAGTAATATTTTTGGCCAAATGAATGTAACAAGATATTTATTGTAGAGAGAGAGTATGTGTGATTATCTCACACTTAATAGACAAAAATAAGTTAGGTTTTATTTTTTCTTTTAAATTTTCTTTTTAACTCTGAATGTGGCTATTGTTGGTTGTAACACTTGTAATTACTGTATTTGTCTAACTATGAGACTAACTCAAAATATTACCAACCTACAAAAAAGAAAAAAGAAAAAAAGAGAGGAGATAATCAGAGTTTAAGTAGGAAGCTTAAACTAAGTGTAAAATGAAAAGAAAGGCATGGTTTTAAAAGACTGAATATACTAATTAGAAACCCCAAACACACTATTTATAAAAGGGTAAATTATGCAGTATCTCAGGGTTTCTGATTATTTTGTTATCTATTTAAGAACAATATGTCAATAAAATTTAGCATTCATGCATGTATTAAGAATGAGATAGATAAATCTTATTTCTGTCAAAATCTAGTGTCTGAAATGTATGGCCACTAACCGATCCTCAAATTATACTATGCTGTTGCATAGAAAAGGAAATACTCCTGAATTATTTATACAATAACCAGATGTAGAGTTTCACTGCATGTTTTAGATTATAGCAGAAACCTCCTTATATAAAATAACTAGGAGTCGTTCTTGTTTGGTTGATTGAAACCCTTTTTAACATGGAAAACAAAAAATGTCATATAAATACTCAGTAATATTTTGTTTTAATCAAAATATGAAAGGTAAATTTGACAGTTATTTAACACAGGGGTTTATTTAGTATTATCTTTTTATTTGCTTATGTTCATCTATACTATTTTGCCCAGAGATAACAGAAAAAAAGTGTGTTATCATCATCATTGTTGTGTACAAAAAAATTAACATAAACCACATGCTTTTAAAAAATATATTTTCATTGATTTCAGAAAGGAAGGGAGAGGGAGATAAAAACATCAATGATGAGAGAGAATCACTGATTAGCTGCCTCCTGCATGTCCCCACGGGGGATCGAGCCTGCAGCCAGGGTATATGCTCTGATCAGGAATAAAAACATGACTTCTTGGTTCATGGATTGATGCTCAACCACTGACCTATGCTGGCTGGGCTAAACTACTAGCTTAAATATATATATTTCCATCAAATATTCATAGTTCATCAAAGGTGTCCCTATATATATATAATATTTTCATTGGTTTTAGAGAGAACAAGGGAGAGGGAGAAAGAGATAGAAACATCAATGATGAGAAAGATTCATTGATTGGCTGCTTCCTGTACATCCCCTATTGGGTATCTAGCCTGAAACCTGGGCATGTACCCTGAATGGGAATCAAACCAGTAACCTCTTGGTGCATGTGACAACACTCAACCAACTGAGCCACACTGGCCAGTCAAATTGCTTGCTTTTACATCAATTCTTTACTGGACACATTTTTTAAAAAAAAATAAAAACAATAAACATAAGTACTCAACATATCAAGGGCCTTAGTCTGTATGCTTAAAAGGGAGAGTGTGCTGTGGTAGTTATTCTGGTGAGTCTGTGAAATGGAGGCTGGGGAAGAGATAGTCTACTGTAGTCACTTACACTTTCTTTTCTTTTTGAGTTAATACAATACACTTGCATTGGATTACCTAGACTTATTAATATAACTTACCTTTAAAGATACTTACATGCCATACCTTTAATGGTTAAATGTAATATGTTATATATAGACATTTATATAGACATTTATATAGAAACTAGAGGCCCGGTGCATGAGATGTGTGCCCTCGCTTGGGTCCCTCAGCCTGGCTTGTGCCCTCTTGTAGTCTGGGAGCCCTGCGGGGAGTGGGCCTGTGCTGGCAGTCAGACATCCTTAGCGCTACTGCGGAGACAGAGAGGCTCCCCCCACCGCTGGTGTGCTCGCTAGCCATGAGACCAGCTCAGAGCTTCTGGTTGAATGGCACTACCCCTGTGGGAGCACATTTATCACCAGGGGGCAGCTCCTGCATTGAGAACCTGCCCCCTGGTGATCAGTGTGTGTCATAGCGACTGGTTGTTTCACCGTTTGGTCTATTTGCATATTAGCCTTTTATTAATAGGTTGGGAGGGACTGACAGAGGTCAGAGGGGAGGGGGATGGACATAGATATAAGTGTAGTGATAGCCAGAGGTGGGAGGGCTGGGTGGAGGAGGGTAAAGGGGGGGAAATGGGAGACATCTATAGTAGTGTCAACAATGGAATAAAAACAACAATGATATACCAGTACACTACACACCTATTAGGAAAAAAAATACATTATGAACTACGTATTTACTACTTTGATAAAAGTAAAAAATTTCAAATGAAAGGATTTTTGTCAGAAAGGAGTGTTATTGAAATGTTTTTAATTTTTTTAAATTTTTATTTATTTATTTTTTATTATTTTTTTTTAATAGTAAAGTTAATGAAGCTTCAGGGTGCTGGATTTGTTCTGGGCGAGAGAGCAAGCAAGTTGCAACCAGCAGCATTTTGGATAACCTGCCTGAAATGATTTAAAAGAGAAAGGAACAGATTCCACAAGCCTAGAGTTATTTCTGATTTATTTTCTTATTCCAAACTAGAGGCCCAGTGCTAGAAATTTGTGCATGGGAGGAGGGTGTCCCTCAGACAGACCTGCACCCTCTCCAATCTGGGACCCCTTAGGGGATGTTTGACTGCCTGGGGGATCTGGCCTAAACCAGCAGTCGGACCGGACATCTTTCTCACAATCTGGGACTGCTGGCTCCTAACCACTTGCCTGCCTGCCTGCCTGATTGTCCCTAACAGTTTCTGCCTGCCAGCCTGATCGCTCCCTAACCACTCCCCTGCTAGCCTGATTGACTCGTAACTGCTCCCCTTGCCAGCCTGATCGCCCACAACTGCCCTCCCCTGCAGGCCTGATTGCCCCAACTGCCCTCCCCTGCAGGCCTGGTTGCCCCCAGCTGCCCTCCCCTGCAGGCCTGGTTGCCCCCAACTTCCCTCCTCTGCCAGCCCGATCGCCCACAACTGCCCTCTGCTGCCGGCCATCTTGTGGCGACCATATTGTGACTGCCTCTGCGCTAAGATGGGGCCTGGACAGGAGGGAGGCTTCTCCCTCCCCCACTGCTGGGTGGGACATTGTGGGGGAGGGGCTGTGGATCCCTAGCCCAGACCCACCCTCCCAGGGGCAGGTCACGAGCTCAGGCACTGCAGAGGCTGCAGGGCCTTTGGGGGTGGGAAGGGGCATCTGGGCCTGCCCCGCAGTGGGTCCCTGGCTTGGGTGTGCGGAGGGAGGGCAGCAGGAGGTGAGAGTAGGCGAAGAATCTGGCCCCCGGCCAGATAGGTGAGGAGTGAAAAACTTCTGCTCAGGCAGTGCCGGGGCCACAGAGTGGTGGCAGATAAAAAAGCGCTGGCATCCGTGGCCTCAATGCTGGTGTGTGGGGACTGAGAACCTGGCAGGGTGTGGGACGTGCCTGTCCTGCCTCTGCCTGGCACAGGCTCTTATGTGCTGCTGCCCCCGGGAGGAGGGTACGGGCTGGCCCAGTGGGCAACTGGTCATCGGTCATTCTGGTCATCACGCTTTTGGCCTTTTATTATTATAGATATTATAGGGCTACTTGGCTAATAAGAGCACATTTTTTTATGTGTACACAGAATATAACAATGACATAATATTTGATTTGAAAATATCCCATGAGGATTATAAAATTCTAAGGTGAGAGTACAATAAAGAAACTGAAAATATTTTAAGATTATCATTATTAGGTAGAATTAGGCTGTTTTTATTGTTATTTGCTTATTTGTTTCTCTTAGTATTTATACATTTTCAGATCCCTTATACCATATTCATTTATTCTTCTTTTTTGTTTGTTTGTTTGTTTTTATGCTCTACTTGTGGAATACAACATTTAGTTGGTTGTTTTGATTGCCATTTTAAAATAAACTCTGAAGAGTTATAAATATATACATTGTAGGGCCCAGAAGATAACTAATGAAGGAAAGATAAGATCAAATAAGAGCTGTTGGATTCATTTTTCTTCCTTTAGGCTATTTTCCAGAACTTTCTAGGTATTGCAAGTTGACACACTTATAATTCATTTAATTTTAAACTACACATCCCTTCAAAATTTTACAGTTGCCCAGTACTTACTATGTGCTAAGATATAGTAACTATACTATATTAACTTAACTATATTAACACATTTAATAGCCTCAACGTAACATATAAGGTATTCTTACATCTTCATTTTACACATGTGGAAACTTAGGCAAAGGAAGGTTAGGCAACTTTGGAGAAAATGTTGGAGTTAAGGTATACTCAGCCACTCGGTCTTTAGAGTGTGCACTACAATAAATATTGAAAAGCTATATGAAAATGAAATAAATTTATTTAAATTAGATATTTTAGATATTAAAGTGGGTTTGAAACTTAACCTCTCTTAAATTTGCATACAGATTTGATTAAGAAGGCAACAATATTTCAAATGACTAAATATAGTGATACCTCACTTTTATAGTCATGACATTACAGATAATTCAAGAGAGGTAAAAGGAAGCCTTTTGATTTTTGTATTATATAAATAGAATCTAAAAGCAGAAATTCAAAATGATGCTTCTAAAAGTAGAAAAACAAACAAAAATGTTCTAATAGTCACAAAACTGGCCTCTATTTATAGTGGAATACATGCAATATTTTAATATTAAAAGTTTAAAATTCTAATAGGTTGCACATAATGCATTGTTTCATGTAAGTTGCTAAGTACAATATTTAGATGTTTATGGCTAGCTTTGAAGAAAATAAACAATTGGTTATTATGTTTGTCTTCTGAGCAGAAAAACTATTTTAAAATTGCTTTAATGGGGACACCTGTAATAGTGTCAGCAATAAAAATAAAGGAACAAAATAATAATAAAATAAAGAAGTAGTTCAAATATTGATTTCAAATTGAAATCTTAACTAATACATTACTGAATTTCATTGATTATGTGCCCCTTAATTCTAGTTATAAAATTTTTCTAGTTGGAAATTTGCTATCACATTGAAGAGATAAGAAAATGAAATAAGAAGATAACCTTGTATTAGAGATTTAGTTGATAATGAAAATCAACAGAGTATGCTGTCACAAAGAACATAGCTATAAAAATAAAGTTCTGTTTTCTTGCCCTGGTGTTGTTACTTGAGAATGGTGCTTAATTTACCTGAGACCTAGATTCTTCATCCATATTATTATTATTATGTGCATATTCATGCCTATAGAAGTCTTCTTTCCTAAAACTTCTTAAGTCTTTTTAATGTGTATAAAATATTAAACATAGACATAACAAAAATAATTAAATTGGATTTTTATTTTTATAAAATAATTGAGAGAAAATAAATATAAAGATATGAGTTCTGTAATAAGAGTTTAGCTATCCTATAGTAAAAATAATTATGTTTGCCGTAACTGGTTTGGCTCAGTGGATAGAGCGTCAGTCTGCGGACTCAAAGGTCCCGGGTTCGATTCCGGCCAAGGGCATGTACCTTGGTTGCGGGCACATCCCCAGTGGGGAGTGTGCAGGAGGCGGCTGATCGATGTTTCTCTCTCATCGATGTTTCTAACTATCTATCCCTCTCCCTTCCTCTCTGTAAAAAAATCAATAAAATACATTAAAAAAATAATTATGTTGATGTAAAATGTTTTGCATATTGGCTAAATATTTTTAATGAACAGAATATTTAAATAAATAATTTTAACATAAAAATTAATTTTAGACATTCAAATTTTAGTATTCCTGTTGATCTGTGTTTTTTAATCCTTAATATTCAATAATTTATCATTCTAAGAAATAATTTAATTCATTTAATTAATCAGATTAATGTACTTGGCTTAAAGCAAAATATAAATCAGCTAAAATCTTGATAAGCATTCTAGTTCATTTGTTAATTAATAACTACATTAAATTTATTGATTGTGTGGGAGAGAAGGAAATTGAAAGAATAAGAATTTAGATAATTTCTCCTGAAAGGAGGAAGAAATACCATCAACTGTTTTAATATATAGAGCACTTTAAATATCAGGATAAGGGCAAACCAAATATGTTTATAAATCATAGGACTAGTAAAATATGAATATTTAAAAAAGAATTACAGGATTCTGTTGACTTCAAATTCCTTTGGTCAATGATACAACCCATACAACTTAATGGGCAACCTTGTAATATTAACAGGATTACATATATAGATCAATGAAGATAAAGTACTTTTCTATACCTTGTGGCTCAAACCATACCTGTGTGAGTCTTTCCTTCTAATTATTTCAGAAAAGAGTGACGATAAAGTAAAGTATAATCAGTGAAAGCAACCATGGTGACATGGGGGTTTGAATTCACCTTATGAAGTATGATGGAAACTCTCACATGGTAGTCGAGTAATATCTGTGTTCCATGTGGCACCAGATACATGTTGTACAGAAGTTCAGGGAAGGGAAGTACTAACAGTGTCAGGGCAAGTCTGTGATGCTAAGCAGATCTTTGATATTTAAATGATGGTGATAACGAGTCCAAGCAGCACTGCTGACATTACTGTATATACTGGTAATAGAAAAGTGTCACTGGTATCGCACAGATTCAACTGAAGTTGATAAAGTGAGGACTGGGGAAAGCAAAAACAAAACCTTTGTCTGGAGTGCCAGTTAAGTACTGTTGGGAAATTCCAGAAAGTCCCGGAGTGGGGATATATTCTTTTCCCATTGCTGCTTTAACAAATTGCCAAAAACTTGGAGCTTAAGACAACACCCACGTCTTTATTGTCTTTCAGTTCTGGAGTTCAGAAGTCTAAAGTGAGTTGGCAGCACTCTACTCTTTCCGGAGGCTCTCAGGAGGAATCTATTTCCTTGTCTTTTCCAGTTTCTAGAAGCTGCCCACATTCCTTGGCTCAAATCCCTTCAATACTTAGACCTCTGTTTCCATTGTCACATCTCCTTCTCTAACTCTGACTCTCTTACTTTCCTCTTTCACTCATAAGGATCCTTGTGATTACCTTGGTCCCCTAGGTAAGCCAGAATAAGCTCATCATCTCCAGATCCTTATTTTAACTATGTCTCCAAAGTCACCTTTGATATGTAAGGTAAGATATTGACAAGTTTCTGGCATCAGGACATGGATGTCATTTTTCTATATACCACAAAAGATGCTTTCTATTAGAGATCTTATGATTGATTTTCCCATTAGCAGAGGCAACAAGATCTTACAAATACAATTTTAAATTCAAAAGAAAAATAATATTTAGATGGATAAACAATATAAAGGGCAGAAATATTCTTACAAAATCTGGAAATAAAAAATATTTGCATAAATATATTAGTAGAATAAATGCACATTAATTCAGTTTATGTCTTTAAGTTAATTATATTTACCTCATGCAAATGATAAAACTATAATTTGTTTATTTTGACTTAAGTTATTTGTTTTATACCATGCTGGCTATAAATCCTAATCAAAGTAAGTTGCTGGCAATTTCAACAGGGTCCTAATATTTTAGTAAATACACTCTATGTGTATGCAGACCAGAGCTGAACTGCATAAAGGAAAGTTCAATTATAAAAAAGAAAGACTAAAAACTGAAAGCACATTCCCATACTTGTAAAAAAAAATATCCACAACAAAGAGGGGAAAAAATAAGTTGTTTACAGATTAATTTTAGTGAATGACGTTCATAAGGAACACCTTATATTTTTTAATGAAAAAAAAGTTTCCTATCTGTTGTTTATATAATCTATACAGTGGAAACAACTGTATGAAATCCATCACTGATGTCAACTATTAAACCCTTGTGTGAGCTTCTATGTGACATTATAGGACCTATTTCTCTATTAACATCTTGGCTCATTGGAACTCATTTGGAAAGGAAATAAACTGGGGTCATATGGATCTGAAACATAGGTTTCTAATAAAAAACACATGAGCTTGAGGAAATGATTTACTGAGCCAGTCTGTTTTGAGAAAGGAAGTGGAATTTCTGAGCCAAGACATTTAATGATTGCATAAACGGTAGAGCTGATCTGTTAATCCAAACCGTCAACCAAGGAACTGAACGTAGAAAAATGTATGATATTTGCTACTAGTGATAAACAAAGCTCTCTCCAATAATCCTAACATTGGACTTCTCCTCTGAAAATCATGTGTTAGGTCAGTTACAATACAATTAAACTGTCGTTGTTTTAGGTCTTTCAGGCTGATACAAATTGGAATGTAGAAGGTGGTGCAACATTTGTCTATATGTCAGTGGTTGCCTGTCAAACTATGTCATGCCCTCTCATTTTTTAAATTTGGAATCACATGAAACAGCACATTAAAACATAATTACATCATACTTTTGTTCTATTTAGTGAACAGATTTGAAGAGTGGGATAGGAACTGTGTCAAATATAATTTGTGACCACCATTTCAAAATCCTTTGGTCTTACCTTTTGCTCCAGCCACTAATAAAGGCCTCAGTTTTGCAACAGACATTGCAGACACACACTGTCAGCATGTCACCCAAGGCTAAACATATTGCCTTGGGGTTTATCTGATGCTGACACATAGATATCGTGAGAACTGTTCCACACTCACTCTGATACAACTTAGAAGTGACCCAGCAATTAATTGTGTAGGGTCATCCTTCAAAAGGTGAAGAGGAGACAATAAGTTTTCCCCTCTTCAATTCTTGGCAGTCTGTTCTGAAACACATTTTATAAATTTCTCAGACATTCCATACGATTCAGCATCAGTCATTTATTTTAGTGGTCAAACTAAATAGCATGTCTTAGTACTAACTTTTTTAAAAATATATATTTTATTGATTTTTTACAGAGAGGAAGGGAGAGGGATAGAGAGCTAGAAACATCGATGAGAGAGAAACATCGATCAGCTGCCTCCTGCACACCCGCTACTGGGGATGTGCCTGCAACCAAGGTACATGCCCTTGACCGGAATGGAACCTGGGACCTTTCAGTCCGCAGGTTGACGCTCTATCCGCTGAGCCAAATTGGTTAGGGCTTAGTACTAACTTTTTATTATTCCCTGCTTTCTCTCCTGGAGCCTAAATCCCATTTGCTGATTTTTTTTCTAAATAACCTACTTTCAATGAAAGCCTTTGTTTGATGTTCTCTCTCAGGGAACTAAGGTTAAGACAATATTCCACTGGAGATGGTTTAGCTAGAATGGAATAATGCAAAGTGCATGGCTTACTGCAAGATAAACCTGAACAGCAAGGCAAGTGCTGCCAGTCTGTGACCTTGATCTTAATATGATCATATATGGAATGGACTCAGTAATGCATTAGAGATATGTAACAGAGACCTGAAAAGAAGCCAGACAGATAATACATGGTAAGTGATAAATATAAAATATAGCTGACAAATATAAAATAAGACTTACCTATAATTTTGAATCAGACTTTTATATGAACTACCTTATAAATATTCTTTTAATTATAGCATAACACTGATATCCTCATTTTTAAAATCATGAGAATGGAATATTGGATACTAGGGAAACATACATATTTTTAATGATAGATCCCTAATGTTCCAGAGACCACTTATATTAGCTCATGTGTCCTATTTCTGCATATCTCTTTCCAGCTCTGCTTTCAGTGGTAACTTAAAATTGGTCATTGTGGGATTATTTACACTATGGAAAACGATAAACAGTACAAATTAAGGATTCCCCCTTCCCCCAGTGACATTCATCTCAAGAATGTCTTTCAATTATTTTCTGTGGTATCACTAAATTTAAGACACAAAGACAAAAGGATTTTAGAAAGTAGAGATATACTTTTAAGTAAATCCCTTTCAACAATTGCCCCTTTATATATTCTAGTTTGCATTGATCTCCGAAGCTACTGATATATGATACTCGATACTTGATACTTGATACTTGATATAAGAGAGTAAGGGAATGATATATGATATATAGCATTTAAATATGATATATATACATATACTTTTAATTTTTAAAAAATATTTTTATTGATTTCAGAGAGTAAGGGAGAAAGAGATATAAAAAACATCAATGGTGAGAGATAATAATTGATCGTCTGCGTCCTGAATGTACCTTACTGGGGATTGGGCCTAAAACCTGGGCATGTGCCCTGACGGGGAATTGAACTATGACCTCCTGGTTCACAGGTCAATGTTCAACCACTGAGCCACACCAGCCTGGCTTAAGCAATATATTTTTACTTCACTTAATCATTTCTCTAAAACATGAAGCTTTTACTCAGAAATGGTTTTATCTCTCTTTTAAATATATTTGAGTACCAATTATAAATTAAAAACACAAATAAGCATTTTTAAATCCCTATTAAGTTCTAAACTTTTTTTTCTTAATATATTTTATTGATTTTTTACAGAGAGGAAGGGAGAGGGATAGAGAGAGTTAGAAACATTGATGAGAGAAACATCGATCAGCCGCCTCCTGCACATCTCCCACCGGGGATGTGCCCGCAACCCAGGTACATGCCCTTGACCGGAATCGAACCTGGGACCTTTCAGTCCGCAGGCCAACGCTCTATCCACTGAGCCAAACCGGTTTTGGCTAAATTCTAAACTTTAAAACAATATTTAAGGTAGAACGCTATCAAAGTCTATCTTGTGTCAAACAAAGAAGCTAAGAAACAAAACAAAACATCTTTCCTCTGGTGATCAACTTCTCAGAAGGTACAAATTAGATTTAAAATATTATTTAAAAAGAACTACCCATGGGAAATTGATGATCTTAATTTATCATCATACCACTATTCTTAATATAGTTAATTGTTTGTCTTGAAAAACATCCTATGATTTTCATTATAACAGATGATAGAATATTGCTACAAAAATCATAACCCAGGAAGGTAGGGTTCTGAAACAAATACAAATATGACTTCCTATGAAGGTTAGTTGTATAGGAAAGTATTCATGATGCTCAGATACCTGGAATATTACTTATTTTTATGGCTTTGAGTCCAAATAAAAATACATTGCCCCTAAAAAAAATAGTCTATTAAAATATTATTTGAATATTTTATTCAAGTTTGGAAATATATGAGAAATATTGTTTCATAATATCACTGATTTATATTATCCTATATAATAAAAGCCTAATATGCTAAGTGTCTGCTCAACTGGTCGGCCATTCAACTAATTATGAAAGCATAATATGCTAATATATGCTAAGGCTGCTCAATTGCCCTCTATGATGTGTACTGATCACCAGGGGGCATACACTCCGACTGGTAGGTTAGCTTGCTGCTGGGATCTGGCCAATCAGGATTGAGTGAGAAGGGCTGGACATGCCCTGGAACTCTCCCATGTCCTCCCCAGCTGGCCAACCTCCCATGTCCCTCCCTGGCCCTGATCGTGCACCAGTGGGGTCCCTCATCCTGGCCTGCTCCCTCTCGCAATCTGGGACCTCTCGGGGGATGTTGGAGGCCCAGTTGCGGTCCAATCCCGCAAGCCAGGCAGAGGGACCCCACTGGTGCAAGAATTTGTGCACCAGGCCTCTAGTATTCTATATTTCTTCCTGGGTTGACCTGCATCTAGTTACGGGCATTATCATTGACACCTATAGAGCAGATGTCAATGGTAAAGGAAGAACATGTCTGATACCATTTGGTGAAGTTTCACAATTGTGGGCACATGTGATATGTAAGATACTTTTTAAAGAATCCAATAAATCATAGGATTATACTTTGAGGAGCTGATAGGGAGTAGAAGTGTTGCAGACATTTATTTTAATAAAAAATAAAATTTTCTGTTAACTACTTTCTGTAGAAATTATTTGGGGAATCTTACTGCTAGTAGAACATTTGCTCACTTGATCTTTAAAATAGCCATTTACATTGAGTATTATTATCCCTATCTTACAGATGTGTTAACTGAATAAATTTCCTCAGTCATATAGCTAGTAAGTGCCATAGCCTGGGTTCAAACCCAGGACTTTGAAATTCATGTTGTTAGCTATGATGTCCATTGAAAATCATGATGTGGACATGTGGTATACGTATAACACATAAGTAACTGAAGTTACTCAAGAACAGTGATCATTCCAACAAAGAAATACTGTACACAACTTTATAATGATTTCACTTGAATTTTCTCCTATTTTCTAAACTATGACAATAGCATGATAATTTAAACATCTGTACATTTTGAGTTTCACATACATTCCATTTTAGATTTAATTGGATTTTTAGCACTTAAAAACAGTATTCTCTAAAATAAGAAAATCAAATTAATCTACTCTAATAAAAGGCAAAAATGGTAATTGGTGTACGACGATACCCTTTTCATTGGCTAATCAGGGCTATATGCAAATTAACTGCCAACTAAGATTGGCAGTTAACTGTCAACTAAGATTGGCAGTTAACTGCCAACAAGATGGCGGTTAATTTGCATAT
>NW_006291015.1:227052-229585 GCF_000327345.1 Myotis davidii
TAAGATGCCCTTGCCTGGGCCGAAAGCGAAGCCCATGATCACGGGGCCGCTGCAGCTGCAGCTCCCTGCTGCCTGGGCCAGACGCCTAGGCCAGAGGCGTTAGGCCTGGGCAGGGGCGGAGCCTGCAACCACGGGGAGCTGGGGGTACCCTGCCCAGTCCTGACACCTCTGCCGGAGGCCTCAGGCCTGGTCAAGAGGCCAATCTGGTGATTGGTGATCGGAGGGTGATGAGGGTCAACTCCTCTGGCTGAGGCATCAGAGGGGTCAGGCTGGGCTGAGGGACACTCCCCCCCCACACACACCCAGTGCACGAATTTTGTGCACCGGGCCCCTAGTTTAATTAATAGAAAGAAAGACATTACTATTATTTGTTCATGTTATTTACTAAATACTTAAATAGAATGGTTTGCAAAAACATCACGTCATGTTATGCTAAATTATTTCATAATATGAATGTAGATCATTTTTCCCATAAAAGTTCATATGGATAACAGGTGTTATGCTAAACATATCTTTATAAAGCTCCTACATATTTTGAAAAGTAAATTAAAAACATACACACGAATGAGGAAAATAAGGCTCAGAATTTAGTTGTTTAGTTCAAGAGCAAATTGGAAGTGATTAATTTATTATATGTGCACACTAGATCTTAATTATTTATGCAAAACTTTTGAGATAGCTTAAAGCAATAAAATTAAATTAAGTAATAAAAAATAAATACAAGTAGCAAATAGGAGATGGGAAAAAGTAACTATGCCTACTAAATTTCACATGTGGCTTTGATCTTCTTAGAGGAAGAGGAAAAATAATAAAGAATCCTATTATTTGTTCAGTACTTTTGCTCATAAAGGAGGAAGCACAACAGTGCTTTAGGGAATATAAATATTTAAGAACTGAAAATTATGTAAGGTAAAAATGTCACAATGATTTTCTATAGTGCAGTAATATATACCTTCAAAAATAGCATTATAGTAACCAAAGTCATGAATATTGTGTTACTGAATACTGTGAAACCCCTTAACAAAAGCTAAGAGACTAATAAAAAACACCGTAATCAAGGTGACATTGTGTGTGAATAATTAAATGAATGTGGTAAAACTTGATTCAAGCCTACAATGTAAATATTGTGGGTCTCTTAGGTAATTTTCAGTTTCCAGAAGAGTATCAATTCTCTTATTCTGGTTTGGTTAGGTGTAGAGTAACCAGCAGTTCCACTTAATGCCTGGAGTACTGGTATTCTGAGTTGTTGGTAAGGGCACACCCATGCTTTGAAAATCACACGGGCAAATTGCAATGCTGACATTAGAAGCCACCCAGTGTTTTCAACTGAATGGAAAACTACCTTAGCCCCTGCCAAACAGTAGCTTCAGAGTGAAGCAAAATGTATCCTCAGGAGGGAACTTCGGATGTGCTCAAATAGGAAAACACGCAGAGTTCTCAACTCTGTAAATTATAGCAAGGAAGAAATAATTTTGTTCCAGAAAATTCCAAATTGGGACATTCAGTTATTCAATAAATAGATAACATTTCTATATTAAGCAACCAGTCTCTAAAATGCACTGGCTTGGTACTCAAGAAGCTCAGGGTTTGGTGGAAGTTACGCACAAAGCCATTATAACAATATAGATCGTAATCTTAGAAAAGACAGAGTGCTGTGAGAGCAGACAAAAAGAATGTAAATTTAATGCCCCATTAATGTCACAGGTGTTTATATGCTTTATAAGAGTGTAAGAAATTAACGTAAGTAATAGAAACAAATAAAAATGACTAATATGATATAGCATTATATAACACTAAGTGTGTTGTGTTTTTCAGGACAGTAACACATGCAGACTATATTTATAATATATTTATAATATAACTTCTACTCTTCCCTACAATAAAAGAGAGAGAGAAAGAAGAGATAATTCCTTCACTTTTTTTCTTTCACAGAAGTTTATGGTTTACTCACTCCATTGAGACATTTGCTCAGAATATTTCTTCTCTGAGGCCCATCTTTGACCAAAAGACACCCTTGCACCCTTTGTCCAGCCTCATCCCCTTCCACTTTCATTATTATTTGCAGCGCTAATCACCCACCAGATATAGCATACATTGGTCTCTCTCACACACCAACTCTAATGTAAGTTCAAAAAACAGAAGCTTGTTTTCACTGCTATTTCCAGCCCCTAGAAGAGTACCTGACATTTATTATTTCTTCAGTATTTATTGAACACATAAATTAATGCACCATCTGACCTTCTAAATGTGCCTAAATTATTTTCAGAAATTAAATAAATGGTTATTATATATAAAAAATAGAATAAGAATTGAAAATTATATTTACCATATTTAATAATGACAAAAACTGTAGAAAAGGATAATCTTGAAAATTACAAAATTCTCTCACTTTCTTCTAGAAGAAACCTGTACCTCATATTCTATGATTCCCAACAGCAAAACACTTTCAAAATTATTTTTGGAGAATTGCTGACAATTATTCTCATTGGCAAAAAGAAATAATTTCTTCCACATTGTCTTGACCCCCTCACCC
>NW_006291015.1:229610-232014 GCF_000327345.1 Myotis davidii
CATATATGTGAAGGTGTGTATATATTTGCAGGTGATGTATTGTTGGTGTGTGTCTGTATTATCATAGATTGGGGAAATTTGCTTCGAAAAGAGAATAAAAAATGGTGTTTAAATCAATGCAATTAAGCAATTACAGGAGGCAATCAAAACAAATAAGATGGGATTTGTCAATACACAGTTTTAGATTTATTTTTAATCAATAAATCACTAAAATGTGCAAATTACCCACATTAGTCTTTTTAAATGGGATGCACGTTCATGTTCAAGAGAACTTTGGGTTTGCACGGGATGAGGTCAAATTTCCACCTTAAGCCCAAATAAGCACAATGTACATGGAGAGGACAGAAATATTTGTTTCTCCTTCCCTTCATAGAAATAAACTGTTACAGAATTTACCAGGTGACCAAAAAATATGCAGGAGTATCAGAGACACCGGAAAAACCCATTTATTTTCAGATGTACAGGACTCAGGGGAGACTGTTTCTCTCTAAATCCTGAGCAAGCCAATATGGAGAAAGCTTTCCCTTTATATCAGCGGTTCTCAACCCATGGGTCACGACTCCTTTGGGGGTCGAACAACCCTTTCACACGGGTCGCCTAAGACCATAGGAAAACACATATATAATTACATATTGTTTTTGTGATTAATCACTATGCTTTAATTATTTTCAATTTGTAACAATGAAATACATCCTGCATATCAGATATTTACATTACGATTCATAAGTCACCACAAATGAGGAACTGTATTAAAGGGTCACGGCATTAGGAAGGTTGAGACCCATGCTTTATACCCTTTTGGTTTCTTTGTCCCCCAAATATGGGACTTCCACACCTTTAACCAGTGTTGCAAAAAGGCCTGTGTGTTGGGATGGGGGCTGTGAGACCACACCTAAAGGCCTGACCTGAGGCCAGCACTGATTACCCCATATGGGGGTTGTTCATGGTTTATGGTCTCTGTAAAATGGGAGTAGTACTTAGGTAAACAGGTCTTGCAAGTTCAGATAAGGAAGGGGCAGTGACTAGACTATGGGCTAACAGGAATGTGCATTAGGTTACTGGCACAAATTTAAATTTCTAGTCCCCCAGGAATGTTGTTTCCCCATCAAAACAGGTTCCAACATTCAGGTGCATGTTTTTGTTAGAGGGCATCATAACCTCTGGGGTAGAGCCTTTACAACTGCTTTTGGGGGCTGGAGCATGAATGTCATTTGTGTATCTCTCTAAATTTCTCACTGAGTGCTCTCACAACATTTTCTCAAATACAGTGGGGCCTTGACTTACGAGTGTCCCGACTAACGAGTTTTTTGAGATACCAGCTGTCTCTCGGTCGATTTTTTGCATTGAGTTGGCAGAGTAATTTGAGTTAACGAGCTCCTTAACGAGCTCCTTAATGAGCTCGGTCTCAGAACGATTTAAACTCGTAAGTCAAGGCCCCACTGTACTAGTATTTATTCACTATGTTCTTAACTAATAGGTAGATATATTAAAACAAAACAAAAAACACCTGTTGAAAACATTCAACTTTAGGAGACATGATTTGGAAAGTAATACTTACCCTCACTATGCTCTTGCCTATACCCCACCTTCTGAATGATAATGCAATGGTAAAGCAATGTTGCAGGTCCTGAAAGACTGGATTTGGTTCCTGGAACTGGATAATTGATACTTATGTTGCTGAGGACAAACAATTACCATGTACTAGTATGAACTTAGTCTTTTCTCAGAATTAAGTCAACACAAGAATGCCTATCTTATCTATTTGTCATCAATATTGAATATAATTTGGAGCTAGCACAGTGCTTGGTACCTGGAAGAGCATAAGGGGTCCCAGTTTCCTTCATTCTGCTTTTTTCCCTCTTTTCCCACGCCTACAAGCAGAATTGTGAAATGAACCATACCATTTGGCAGCATTCAAAATGCAACTTCAAGCTGGACACTCCCAGGATAGTGAGAAAATAGTTCCCATCAAATCAGAATAGCCCATGAGTGCAAGTACTTGTCTTTACCTCAGTGATCTATCCTATGTCATAGTATAAATACATATATTATCCTATCTAATAAAAGAGAAACATGGTAATTAGCGTACGACCGCTACCCTTCCCATTGGCTAATCAGCAAGATATGCAAATTAACTGCCAGCCAAGATGGCGGCCGGCAGCCCGGCAACTTGAAACTAACATGAGGCTTGCTTGCTTCAGTGACAGAGGCTTGCAACATTCTCCACCTGTCTTGCCAGACTCTGAGATTGCAGTTGAAGAAACATTGTAACAAATATAGAAGTTAAACAAAAAACCAGAAATCTGCTTTCAGTGAGCCAGGATCTCAGAGCTGGAGTTATACATTGTTTTGATTATAGAACCGAAACAAACCAGATACCTGCTTTCAGCAGCAGAGGCCTCAG
>NW_006291015.1:233618-235447 GCF_000327345.1 Myotis davidii
TCTGTGAAATATGGCATTGGTCTTTTAATGGGGATTACACTGAATCTATAGATTGATTTGTGTAGTACGGCCATTTTATTTATTTATTTATTGTTTAAAATATTACATATGTCTTCTTTTTTAATCTATAAATTCTTATTTTATTTTATTGATTAAGTTATTACATATGTGTCCTTATCTCCCCATTACACCCCCATCACCCCCACTCATGCCTTCACCCCCCTGTTGTCTCTGTCCATTGATTAGGCTTATATGCATGCATACACATCCTTTGGTTAATCTCTCCCCCCTTTTTTAAAATTAAATCGCTTATTTCTAAAATGTGATGGCCAAGATTTTATTAAAGATAAAATTGTATGGATATGGTTGCCTTCAAGTAGCATGTAATCAAATTCATATTTCAAATGCACAAGAACAATTGTAATTGTTTCATTGAATGGTGTAAATATATGAGCGATATATATTTTAAGTGTTCTTAAAATATTAAACGAAATATTCTCTGTTATTTATATCTGTATAATTAGGTTGATATTTTAAAAATTGGAAACACGGTACTAATTACTGCTATCGTCTCTTCTCATAAGTTAAATATTTGGGTTTTTTTAATGCATAAAAATTATATTCTTAAGTATAATTTTAACACTTTAGATGCTGGGGTCCAACCCCAGCACGTCCAGGGATCCCCAAAGGTGTGGACGGAGTTGGCAAAAAAGAAATGACATGGAGACAGCGTTCAGTTGATCAGCAGCCTAGCCAGGATCTCTAGCCAGGATCTCCAGCCAAGTTCTGGTTAGGTTCTCCAGCCAGGTTCTGTGGTTTATTGTCTTGTTATATCTGTATTTATACCAGTTGATTTTAACCCTGTCAATTTCTATTCCAAAGGTTAGGATGTTTCTTATCTCTATTCCAGGGAGTAAAGATTATGTAGCTTAAGGGTGATTGTTCCTAGTTAAAGTGATTAACTACATGCCTGGCATTTAGTTAAGGGGTTTAATTCCCTCCCTAACTTCAGGGAAAAATACCTACCTGGGGAAACAACCTTTCTCAGAGAGGTGACCTTGATTAAAACACATAGCACCAAGAAGGTGAGAAAACATATTAAGGACAGTATGCCATATACGCCAGGTCCCTTAAAACATATGCTGTGCAGATGTTTCTTCCCTGCAGCGACTGTGTCAAGCAGCAAGGATGGACCGGCTTCCGGCAACCATTCAGTGAGTTATTAAAGCCAGAAACTTGAGTGTCAACCTGTTAATTTCACTTCCAAATTAGACCTAAATCTATTCAATCCTCTCTATTATCTCCACTAGTACCATCCTAGTCTAAGACACCCTTCTTTCAAAGTTGGAATAGCCTCCTAATTGTACTTCCTGATTCTAATCTTGTCCCTTACACATAGCCCATTCTACACACATCAGCCAGAGTAAGCTTTAAAAGTGTAAACCAGATCACAACATTCTTTGATTTAAAATCTTTTAATGGCCTCTAATTGTACTTTGGATAAATCAGTTCTTAAAGAATCTACAGTACCCTTGAGGTATACAGTGAAGGAATAAAATAGAGTCACTATAGTCAAGCTGTTAAGTTACTACAATCAAGTAAGTTGAGGCATGAGGAAAAAATTCTATTTTTGTTTTAACTAGCCTAGAAACTTGCACTTTTAAATTTCCCAGTCCTGTGCCAATGCTTCCAGATAATTCTCCAATTATCTCCTGAAGGACTCCATATCCAGAACACTTGACATCCACCTGACATACATCATCCTGAACACTGGATGTGACCAGACACCCTGGTGCCCATCCTTCAGACCACCTGGCATCCATCATCTA
>NW_006291015.1:246280-247508 GCF_000327345.1 Myotis davidii
GGCTGTGGGTGGCAGCGCAACCTCCCGATCCGCCCTGCTCTGTGAATGACAGGGGGCGGCACCCCAATTCCCCAATCGGCCCTGCTCTGAGCCCAACCAGGGGCTGCATCTAGGGATTGGGCTTGCCCTCTGCCACCTGGGAGCAGGCCTAAGCCAGCAGGGCGTTATCTCCCGAGGGGTCCCATACTGTGAGAGAGCACGGGCCTGGCTGAGGGAGCCCCCCTTCCCCCCGAGTGCACTAATTTTTGTGCACCGGGCCTCTAGTTTTAAATAAAAGTAGAGTAGGCATGGCCTAGTCTGATGCTATTTAAAGAATGATAATATTTCTTTTTTAAATGAGAGCCCCAAGGATAATGGAAAGAAACTTGAATTTGAAGGTAAGATGCAGAGTCGTTCTGGCGAATACAAAGCAGGGCTACAGAATCACCACAACATGCTATAAAAAAGAAAAGGAAGACCTTCATGGCTTTATTTTGGGGGGCCACAAGGGCTATAATTTGATGAAGCAAATCAATAGAGCTGGTCCAGCCAGGACATATGGTATGTGGTCTTTGGTGTCACTCAAACTCTCTCACTTTTCCATTGTGCAAATCAAATATAAGTGGTTTGTCATTTCAAATATGATGCTTTGGGCTTGGATTATTACAAGTATGCTTGATATGGTCCAGATAATGTGTCTGATATTGCTGTCAGAGCATCATTTATGTGTTGAACAGAGAAAGAAATAAAATACAGACTGAATAATGTCCATCTAAGCAAATTCCCACTTTTGGGGGTCCTGACAAAATTTTAGAAAATGTGCCCCAATACATTGTATGGCTTTTTAAAAATTTCTTTATTGATTAAGTTATTACATATGTGTCCTTATCTCCCCATTACACCCCCATCACCCCCACTCATGCCTTCACCCCCCTGTTGTCTCTGTCCATTGATTAGGCTTATATGCATGCATACACATCCTTTGGTTAATCTCTCCCCCCCTTTTTAAAATTAAATCGCTTATTTCTAAAATGTGATGGCCAAGATTTTATTAAAGATAAAATTGTATGGATATGGTTGCCTTCAAGTAGCATGTAATCAAATTCATATTTCAAATGCACAAGAACAATTGTAATTGTTTCATTGAATGGTGTAAATATATGAGCGATATATATTTTAAGTGTTCTTAAAATATTAAACGAAATATTCTCTGTTATTTATATCTGTATAATTAGGTTGATATTTTAAA
>NW_006291015.1:248234-254940 GCF_000327345.1 Myotis davidii
GATAGTTAAAGTGATTAACTACCAGTCTGGCATTTAGTTAAGGGGTTTTATTTCCTCCCTAACTTCAGGGAAAAATCCCTACCTGGGGAAACAACCTTTCTCGGAGAGGTGAGCTTGGTTAAAACACATAGTGCCAAGAAGGTGAGCAAACATATTAAGAACAGTATGTCATATATGCCAGGTCCCTTGAAACATATGCTGTGCAGATGTTTCCTCCCTGTAGCGACTGTGTCAAGAAGCAAGGATGGACTGGCTTCCAGCATTTACTTTTTAAAAAAGTTATAATTTTAAAAGTATAATATAAATTAATTTAAGAAAAAATGTTAATTCTTTGAATTAGTAAATCTATTGACATATAAAATATTATTCTATATACATAATCTGAAATGATACTATTATGTTTTAAAGAGAGTTATGTGAATTGGACTTTCCAAGAAAATTTTACTTCCTTAAAATAAAGCAATTACATTGATAACTACAACAAAGAACTACATATAACAATAGAGAAAATTTAGTTGCCTGCCAAGGGGGTGAAGATATAAAAGCTAAATTAATGTCTAAGCTGTTATTTCCTTGAAATCTATTTTGATTGTATAAATTCAAGTTCAATCTACGGTTGTTGTTTGATTCAACTCCGGTTTCAAACAACTCAAATAACTCACACTTCCTCTCATATAAAAGATTAAAATTTCCATGAGTATGGTAATAGAAGCCTTATTTGCAAAACAGATGTTCCATATGAAAAGACAAGGATTTTCCAGAAGTAGTAATAACCATATGTTTTCATTTTACTATTAAATAAAAGTGCTCTTTTCAAATGTAATAATATATTTAATTTAAAACTCTTAATTAGAACTAGGTCTAAATTTCCAAATCATTTGGTATATCACCATTAAAAAGTTGAATCAGGTTTCTGATCACTTTGATACTGGTTATTCTTAATTCTCACATTAGCATTAGACTTAAGATTAAATGTACTTAAGACTAAATGTTATGTCAGTGGGACTTTACTGTGAAATTTAATAAATTAATCATTTTCTTCAGATTTGAAAAGTGATAAATAAAATTGGAGTCATAGGCTATTGATGCACGATTTAAGGATTAAGTTTTTCATTAATCAATTGTAAATAATAAATTATCATATTAGGTGTTGATTTCCTAGTATAAAACTGAAAGAATAAAAGTATGTTCTCCAGCTAAAAAAATTCAGCATACAGTGATTCTTTGATATCATATGAATGTGCAAATATATATTTGCATAAATGAGTAAGATGATATGGATTATATGCATACACAACGACAAAAAACATGTTGTCTTCTTGTATTTGGATGTAGGTATCTGTGTAGTAATGTAGAAATTGATTTATCTTCTTTATATCAACATATTTGTGTGTATGTATATATATATATGTATATATATATATATAATGTATATATACATAATTTTTTTTCCTACTATAGTTGTGAACCCTCATGGCATAAATCAAAGGCTCATCTTAGATTAACAGGTGGAAATCTTCTAAATGACTGTTATTAGGTCAAATTGAATATACACATGCACACGCAAACACACTGTTTGTGCACATAAGCATCAAGTCAAAGTTAAAAAATAATACTTGGAATAAGTATATTTGTGATTCACTTTGGGTTTTAGTTTTGAGTACACAGACACATCCATGTGTAACAAATAAATACAAAGCATGCAGATGTTGATATGCTCCTTCATAAATAAAGACAGATGACTTCAAGTTGCAAATGATTTCTCACATGTCCATAAACCTTCAGCATATGCCATTCCATCAACACACTCAGCTGAAGACTTTGCTTTCCATTTCCTTGAGAAAGAAAAACCATCTGTTCCTCAACCCTGCCTTTCCTTCAGCTATCAAGAAAGACCTGCTCTAGCTTCTTGTAAAAGCCAGAATTTTAATATGTGGAATAACTCAATATCGTTTCCCCAAATTCCCTTGCATCTGACATTTTCAATTTCTTCTCTATTTTCCCCAAATAAGTTAGACATATGCTAGTACTTATTTTGTTAAAAAAAGTATCAGTCAGGAGATGAAGGTTAATCAGTGAGGTAATCAAGGTTCACATATACAGTAATAAACCATGTGGATAGCATGCACCCTTGATATGAATGGAGGAGAATGACATTTCATCTCTGTGGCCTTTCTCTCAAAACTCAGAAAGCCATTTTAATCATGAGATAAACAGCAGGCAAATCCTAATTGCCAGACATTCTACAGGATACCTAACCAAGACACTTGAAAACTATCAAGTTCATCAAAAACAAAGAAAATTGGAGACATGACAGGAGACATGACAACAAAACATAATATATCTTGGAATTTAAGGAAGAGACATTGGATGAATCCAAAGAAATATGGATAAAATATGAACTTTAGTTAATAATTTTGTAATATTTGTTCACTAATGCTGACAAATGCACCATAGTGATGTAAGATATCAACACATAGAGAAATGATATGGGGAGTAAATGAGAATTTCTCTGGTATCTTTGAAATATTTTTCTCCATAAAAACCTCTTTTAAAATGTAGAAAAATATTTTTAAAATGAGTCTTATGAAATTAAAACGATGATGCCTCTCTTGACGTGAAAGAGACCATTGGGAACTAGACCAAAGCCTGAACCCCACTCCTTCTTTGTCCCAAACACAGAGCTAGAATCCATTTCCCAACATCTCTAGCAACATAAGGGACCATGTGCCTAGCTATCACTAATGACATGTGAGCAGATCATTTTGGTTTATACTGGTTAAGAAGCAGAGGTGCCTTTTGCATGTTATCTTTTCCCATCTGTTATGGAAATAGGAAGGTATCAGAGTTTCTAGAGGATGAGAGAGCCACATGGTATAAGATAGGTCCCTATGTTTCTGCTTCCTGGGAAGCTCCTCCCACATATACCAATATCACTCCCTTGCTTTCTTCAAATTTTTATTCAGTTGTTGCTTTTTCAGCTGTTGCTTAATTCAGTGATGCTTTCCCTATCATGGTATTTTAAAATACCTTTTCCCAATTCCCTCCCCCACCTTCCTTGCTTCTTTTTTTTCAAACCTATATCATCCTATCTAACAAAAGAGAAACATGGTAATTGGCTTACGACCGCTAACCTTCCCATTGGCTAATCAGCGAGATATGCAAATTAACTGTCAGCCAAGATGGTGGTCGGCTGCCAGACAGCTTGAAACTAACATGAGGCTTGCTTGCTTCAGTGACGGAAGACTCCAACGTTCCCTGCCTGCCGCTGCAGACCTCTGAACTGCAACTCTAAGCAACTATGTAACAAATATAGAAGCTAAACAAAACCCCAGAAAACTGCTTTAGTCCATGTTGGAGGATCGCAACATTCTAAGCAAAGGCCAGAAACCTACTTTCAGCAGTGGAGGCCTAAGAACTGGAGCCAAGCCTCAAAGCTAAAGCTGGCCCAGAATAAAAAAAGAAAAAGAAAAAGAAAAAAAGGAGCGGTTGGGAGCTTCAGTCGCCCGCCAGCCTGAAAACAGCCCTCAGACCCTCACCCAGACTGGCCAGGCACCCCAGTGGGGACCCCCACCCTGAAGGGGGTGTGACCAGCTGCAAACAGCCATCATCCCCTCACCCAGGCTGGCCAGGCACCCCAGTGGGGACTCCCACCCTGATCCAGGACACCCTTTAGGGCAAACCAGCTGGCACCCACTCGTGCACCAGGCCTCTATCCTATATAGTAAAAGGGTAATATGCCTCCCAGCACCGGGATCAGCGGAGACAAGAGGCCTCCCGGCACCGGGATCAGCCTGACAGGGGGCAACGCCCAAACCCCCTGATTGCCCTGCAGCTCTGTGTATGACAGGGGGCGGGGCCACAACCTCCCTATCCACCCTGCTCTATGTGTGACAGGGGAAGGTGCCCCAAGCCCCTGATCAGCCCTGCTCTGTGCCTGATTTGGGGGAGCTCCCCAACCCCCTGATCGCCCTGTGGTTCTCTTTGTGACAGGGTGCGGCACACCAACCCCCTGCTCGGCCCTGCTCTGTGTGTGACTGGGTAGAGCCATAACCTCCCCATTGGCCTTGCCCTGAGTGTGAGAGTGGCGGTGCCCCAACCCTCTGATTTGCCCTGCTCTATGGGTGATAGAGGGTGGCACCCCAACCCCCTGATTGGCCCTGCTCTGTGTGTGACGGGGTACAGAGCCGCAACCCCCCGATGGGCCCTGCTCTGTGAGGGACAGGGGGCAGTACCCCAACCCCCTGATTGACCCTGCTCTGTGCATGACAGGTGGCGGTGCCCCAACTCCCCAATTGGCCCTGCTCTGAGCCTGACCAGGGGCTGCACCTAGGAATTAGGCCTGCCCTCTGCCACCCAGGAGCAGGCCTAAGCCAGCAGGTCGTTATCTCCTGAGGGGTCCCAGACTGCGAGAGGGCACAGGCAGGGCTGAGGGACCCCCCCACCCCCAAGTGCACAAATTTTTGTGCACCGGGCCTCTAGTCTACACTAATAAAAGAGAAACATGCAAATTGGTGTCACTCTGCTACACCTGCAGGCCATGCCCACCAGCCAATCAGGAGTGAGTATGCAAATTAATCCAACCAAGATTACGGTGGCCATGAAGCTGGAGCAAGCAGGAGGCTGGGGTTGCCCCTGGCAATTGAGGTAGCCAAGCTTCCCACCTGCCCTGGCCAGCCCTGGCCTCCGTGCAAGGCTACAAAGTTTCAATTATAGACGATAAATAAACCCCAGATACTTGCTTCCCTCTGCTCAAGGAGTTGCTGAGAAAAAGAAAAAAAGGAGGGGCTGGGAGCTTGTGTTGCCAGGGCCTGTGGCCACCCTGCACACTGCCATCAGCCCCTCACCCAGGATGGCCACACCCTCATGGGGTGAGGGTCCCCACTGGGGTGCTTGGACATTCTGCAAACAGCCATCAACCCCTCACCCAGGCTGGCCAGGCACCCCAGTGGGACCCCCCACCCTGAAGGGGGTATGGCCAGCCTGAAAACAGTCCTCAGTCCCTCACACAGGTTGGCCACACCCTCCCAGTGGGGACCCTCACACCATAGTGGTGTGGCTGGCCTACAAACCACCACAGGCCCCTCTTCCATGCCGCCCCATGCCCCAAGGGAACCCCCACTCTGATCCGGGACACCCTTCAGGGCAAACCAGCCAACCCCCACCCATGCACCAGGCCTCTATCTATACTAATAAAAGGGTAATATGCTAATTAGACTGGAAGACTTTCCAGGCATTCTTTTGGACAAAGCCATGGTGGCGGGGCTGAGGTAGAGGCGGTTAGAGGCCAAGAGGGGAGGGCAGTTGTGGGTGACCAGGCTGGTGGGGGGCAGGGCTGTTGGGGATAAACAGACAAGCAGGGGTCCAGTTGGGTGCAAGCAGGTTGCCAGTGGGGGTCAGTTGGAGGTGATCAGATGGGGGGGCAGCATATTGGAGTGAGCAGGCCAGCAGGAGGGCAGTTGACGGTGAGCAGGCTCGCAGAGGAGGCAATTGGGGGCAGGGGGTAATCAGGCTGGTGGGGGGCATTTGTTGGCAAGGAGGCTGGCCACAGGGGGCAGTTGGGGGTGAGTAGGCCAGCAGGTAGAGTGGTTAGGGGCAATCAGGCAGGCAGGCAGGCAGGTGAGCAGTTAGGAGCCAGCAGTCCTGGATTGTGAGAAGGATGTCCAACTGCCAGTTTAGGCCTGATCCCTGAAAACCGGCACTAGGACATCCTTTGAGGGGTTCCAGATTGGAGAGAGTGCAGGCTGGGCTGAGGAACACCCCCTCCCCATCCACGAATTTTGTGCACTGGGCCACTAGTCATATATATACTATAATCTTTACATGTTTATTTTGCCTATGACAGTTTGTTTATGATTATATCCTGAGGAACTAGAACAGGAAAATGTAAATAACACAAAAATGTGTTAGACAGTCACATTTAAATATAAGTAATAGTTGAGACATATATAAGCCACAAGAGACAAAAGCAATGCTTCAGAAGCTCATAGAATAATTTCCCACACACTGATTAACTTCTCCCTAAGTGCCTTGAGAATTTTTGAATGATTGGTCTTATATTCTAATAGTGATCTTAACTATCTATTCAGGTGGCACTGTTTAATGAACAATAGATTGTGTCTATGACTATTAACATCATATTCTACCAGTCATAAAATGTTTCCTAATGGTAAATGAAGTTTTTGCAGAAATCAATTTAATTTTGTCAGTTACAGTAATTATTTAAAATGATGAATGATATCTATGTTTGTTTCTCTGTTTTCATAACCCTTCCAAACTTTCTAAAGCCGTACATTAAAGACTATTTTAAAGCACACCTTATTTTAGGCAATGTGGTAGCCTAATGGAAATATACACCGAGTGGCCAGATTATTATGATCACCTGATGTTTGTAGGCAAATTAGCTATAATTTCGCCCTGAAGTTGCTAGAGGGCCAGACCATTATAAACATCTAAGTATCATTGCTGATCAAGTTCATCCTATCATGTTGATGGCGTATCCCAATGGAGATGGCTTCTTCCAACATGACAATGTGCCATGCCACGGTGCTCGTATTGTGCAGGAGTGGTTTCAAGAACATAAGGGAGACTTTACCTTGCTTAGGTGGCCCCCACAATCACCAGATCTCAATCCAATTGAGCATTTGTGGGACGAAGTTAAAAGAGCCATCAGGCAGCTGGTTCCACAACCATCAAATCTCACAGA
>NW_006291015.1:254965-270718 GCF_000327345.1 Myotis davidii
CGATGAGAGAGAAACATCTATCAGCTGCCTCCTGCACACCCCCCACTGGGGATGTGCCCGCAACCCAGGCACATGCCCTTGACCGGAATCGAACCTGGGGACCTTTCATCCACAGGCTGACGCTCTATCCACTGAGCCAAACCGGTTTCGGCATAATATATGTAATATTATATGTATAATAATTAATATGGTTTTAGTGTATCTATACACATATATAATAACTATGTAAAATAAATGATTTATAATATATAGTTATATATGTACTCTTATCCATAAAAATGTAATTGTATATATTTGTATATACGTATATATATGTATATTTATCTGTTATCTTGCTCTTAAGAAAAAGGTAATGAGTAATTATAGTCACTTACACCAAGAGTCTCTGTGCAAGATTTTATGATAACATATGGATAGGGCACTTATTCATAATTGAGGTCAAGGAAAATTTCAAGTGATGACACATTGAAAACTGACTTTGATACTCTAGAAAATATTAGCTAATGAATAACTTGGACAGGGCATTTCAGAAAGTTAAAATAGTGAATATAACAAGTTGAGGACAAATAATGTTTTGAGGTGAAGGACTTCCCATTCTAGATAATATGGTTTGGTTATAAAAGTCTAACTCTTCTGAAAACAACAAGCACATTTGTTTGACTACAAACGCAGCCAGGAATTGAGGAACCTAATCTCTGGAGATAGAAGAAACACTGAGGTGAGCCTAATTTGCTACTCCGATTTTTTCTTTCAATCATTTCTTCACTAGTAAGCAACACTGTGCAAGAAGTTTACAAGTAGAGAGCTGTGCACAAAGCATTAGATAAGCAGAGCTTTCAACAGTATCATGAATTCAAGGGAGATAGTGCAGTATAAGAGATAAACTAGTGAATTTAAGGAGGTTAGTAAAAGCTTCACAGAAATGACATTTGAACTGAGTTTTGAAAATGTGTATTAATGTAACAAAGGGATGCATAACCAAGCCAACAGAGGAAAACAAGTAAATCACTCATGTGTTTCTAAAGTGAATAATAAATAGTCCTATAGTTTATCATGGGATTAAAGTGGCAAAGGGGAGAGGTAAGAAAAAAAGATATGATAAAAAATAAATTGACAGCTCTTGTGTTATGATAATTTTAATCTGTCATATTAATTAAAAGTTTTAAAATTATTAACATGCTATTCAAAGAAAATATTACATGGATACCCACTATTTATGATAAAAAAAATCCACTCAGACCTTATAAACCTGTGGGATATAATTATTAATAATAATTAAAATAGTCTAAAAGTCTGATTTGTTCATCTTTTCACAGCATAGATAGTTAGAAATATGTATATTTTAAATGGGACACATACTTGGCATTTTGATACTTATTTCTCTATAATATAGAGAAATACTTTTCTATTAGTTCCTATTTTCAGACCAGTCCTTGAGTTCTCTAAATAGAATAAAGTACCATCTGTTTATACTTTATGTATATAAAGTTGTAAGTATTCTGTCTGCCAACAATCTCATCTATAGTTAAAGAGACACGAAGCAAAGACCTTGAGAAGGAAAGACCATCTTGTTTAAATATCCAGTAGAACATGATGCAGCACAAAACACAGAGCCCAAGAAAATAATTAGGATATGACTGTAGCACTTGCTTTCCTTTTCTTAAGCAACAGCATTAGACTGCCTGCTCATATTGCTTTACTTTCTCACTCTGACAGTTTTGGTCTTTAGTGACAATCTGCATATATTTATCATGTAATTATGAAGCTTAATTTTTCTCTGATATAACCCGACTCCCTAGACTGCATTTTTCTCATTTTGGACATGATTAAGTTTCTTCTTGACTACTTCAATTTAGCAAAGTTATGCTGAATTCTAATTCTCTTCAAGATAGACTGTGCATAAACTAATATATATTATTTCAAGTATAGTCACTCCATAATGCTAAAGAATTCTCATTAAAAATAGTAAAAAAAAAATGCCCTTTTAGAAAAATTTTACATTGTCATGGATGAATGCTTGTGAGAATGAATTATTTCCCTATAAATTTATAACAGAGCTGTGATATTTTATTAGTTAAAGAAAATTAACTTCTTATGGTTAGTATATATCAATGAATTGATTTCTTGCTGTTTCTGCTGCCATTCCCTTGATTTTCTATTGAATATTATTTTTTCAGAATTATTTGATAAATAATAATATATTTGTTTAATGTATATAGGATTTTTATTTTCTGTTTACAAAGAAAAAAGAGGATAAATCATTAGAATAAAATTAAGATTAACAGGTACACTACTTGCTTTTTTAAAACTGTTTACCATTATCAATTTTCTAGAATTAGTTGGTTAGTTGAGAATTATTATGCACATTGCACAAAGGTTATCAATGAGTTAGTCTATTACTGTGTAGTACAGTAATGGTATACTATTGCAAATATTATGGCAGATTTCAGATTTTTCAATTACCTTTTCTGGAAGATGGAAGCAATACTGCCTATTTAAAGGGACTTTATAAAAATTAATATATCATCTGTAAATTATACAGTATATTATGTGGCACATGGAGGGATGGCAAGGAGACCCAATAGGGAGGGGTACTACGTGAAGGACTGAAATAAGGGAAAACCATATGATGTGAAAGAAGTCTAGGAAAGGATAGTTTCAAAGGTGCAATATGGACATTTTTTTCTAATAAATGCTCTGCCTTGTGCAATGTGATTTCCACCTGTAACCTTATACAATATCAGTAATAAGAAAGAAATTAGAAAATATTTGCAAAGATGAAATTTCTTAAGAAAACCAGTGAGAGACTAAATCTATCATTTTGGTACAAACCATATAGGTGAAAGAATACATGACAATTTAGACTTTCTGTTGGTGTTATTGTTAGTTTATTATGCTAAAAAACTCTTTTTACTTGGAAGATATTTTTTCTGGATATCTCATGCTCAATCTCCTGTGTCTGAAAGCAGAGAAACTAAAGAAATGGGGAACATCTCATCTTAACCAAAACTCTCAGGAGGGCTTGTACCTGGAAGCTGAGTTTGATAAGAGGCAGAGTAGCAGCCGACTAGGTCAGAGGAGGAGCTGGACTGCTGGCATCCAACACCCACAACTGCCAACCAAAGGCTTCCCAACTCTGACCAGCAGTGGGATAAAAATCAGATTCAAATCTGAGACAATTGAGGGGACATCACCATCTCTAAGCTTTAAATCACCCCCCGCCCCATGTCAGTATTGCTGTTGGTGGGCAGGGAGTTATCCTCCTATTCAGCAATGTTTTAAGAGTCATTAATTTACTCAGGCTCTGTTGGGAGGAATTTTGTGAGACAGACACTATCCTTGCCCTCAAAAAGAACAGCCTAATGGATTCATTAATATGGTAGGAAAAGCAAGAATCACTGGAATTTGGACATGCATATAGAATTATTAAGGAAAAATGTTGGTAGGCTCTCTGAACAGTGGGCCTTGTGAAACAGGTGTTATGAAAAATAAAGTAAAGGTATGTGTGTTCAAGTAACTTTGATAAACTGTGTTCAATGAAATTAATGGGTGTCTTTATTACAGGACTTTTCAGTGCTTTTAATGCGATGCTGTGTGTGACCTGTAACTCTCGCTGGCCAGAATCTTCTGGGAAGCATGTCAAAAAGACACATGTACCACAGACCTATCAAATCCGAGTCCTCAGAAGTGAGGCTCAGGAGAGTTAATTGAGAGATGTGAGGCATACAGCATCATGACTAAGCACACAGGTCCTCAGGAGATACCGCCAGGGCAGGAAAGGGGGATATAGATTCTTGGCTGTGTCATCCTTGATCATGGTGTTTATTATCTCTTTGCCTAAGTTTACTTATGGTCAAAACTGGGATAAAGATTATATATATATAGTTAACTATAACTATATATATAGTTAATGTTGTTTTGAGATCAAATGTGCAAAACTATGCATACAGCCTATAGAATGATTACTAATACATATCAGGTATTTAATGTGTCTATTTGTTGAGAAAAATCTATATTAACAAGTTGCATACATACACCAAATTATCATTGAAATGTGGCAAATGTGGCTATACATAACAAAAAAGACTGTGGAATATAAATATGACCATCATATAAATAACAATAAATTGAAGCAATTTGAATAATGAAGATAATGGATGTAGTGGGGTTAATAAACCATGAGGGGTGGTGCAATATACAGATCTTGTAACATAGAAAACCACACCCAAAACCTCTATGTTTATGTTGACCAATGTCACCCCAATAAATTAAATTAAATAATAGTAATAAATTCATGATCATTCTAAAAAAAATAAATAAACCACGAGGGGGAAAATGTAATATTTATTTATTTATTTATTTACTTACTTATTTATTTAGTTTATATACTAGTGCAATTATAGTGATTGCCACCTGATTTTTATTTTTTTAGATTTTAAGCCAACCTAGGATACTGACTTGAGTGCAGGTGCAGCAGTATGCTACAGAATAATAGGGGAAATTGGAATAAATGGCAGTCTTACTCTTACTTTGAATTTAGAAGCACTCCGAGAGAAAAATTTGTGTAGAAAAGTTACTGTGGAATCAGAAAATAGAGGAAAATGAATAAAAAAATGAGAAAGAGAAGGGGTCAACACAGTGTAATGCAATGGGAGTTACTGCTGCAGCTAACCGAGGTCACGTCTCACTGGGGACTTCTGGAAATGTGTTTAGAAGCCAGTTTAGTGCTGGAAACATATGAGAAGTGAAGGATCTGACATATCTGTCGATCTAGTTTTTTCCACCATATGGTAATCCTCCAGCAACTTCAGCCTGCCCCAATTAGGACCAGACGTGTCTCTGCATCCAGAGAATGTCCTCGGGCAGTGTCTTCTGTTTGTTCTGGAATGAGGCACTTCACTCTTCATTCTTAGATCCAAGCAAGATGGATGCCTGACAAGGCCCCACCTTTTAGTGAATACTGTATACCACAAGCTCCCAACACAGAAAAGACGTTTTCCCCACTTTGGGACCCTATATGAAACATTTTGTGAGTTTGGTTACGGTTAAGTATATGGGCTTTCAGGAGAAGGTTGTTGTGAGTGGAACCGAGCCCTCCATGTCATGGAATGTGAAGCAAAGAACAAAGGAGTGAATGTGAAGCTGGAAAAAAATACCACAACTTGTCTGTGAAACCAAGGAAAAAGTCTGAGTGGCTGCTTTTGTTGGACAGTGTGAGTAAAAAAAAAAATAAAAAAATTAAAATATATAATGGGAATAACAGGAAAAATGGTACCATATTCCAGAGAATGTCTATGAGAAGAAGAATAGAATTTATGAAAAGATGAAATCTGTTATTAGGACTTGGGAACTTGAAAACAGAAAGGAACAAGCTACTATTTGGACTAGATATGTGCTGGGAAGAGTTCAATTTTGCATAATAATTCTTGTAGTACATGTGCCTGAGAAGTTTTAAAGTTTAGTGTTGGAAGTGCTTGAAAGTCTCCAGGCCAAAAACAGAATGGAGCTTTTATAGAAAGAAAAGATGATGGGAAAGAAGAAAAAAATGATATGGGATTTGATCATTGAGGTTTTGGAGTGTGTTGCCCAAAGAACGGTATATTTGGAAGTCAAAGTGATATTAAGAATAGTTCCAGTAATAAAAAAATAATTTAAAGAGGTTTATTCTCTGTGGAGTTGAAAGAATTGGGGATTGATTCTGAGATTTAAATGGTGTTATATATGGGACAGGCAGGGAATTGTGTAAATATTTGCCAGAAGAGAATGTAAATTTGGAGTTAGAGGTGGAGTACACTAAGGATTCTTATAGGAGCTGAAGTTGGAAGGGCTCAGATGGTGGGAACAGGGCTTCAAGCCAGGAGGAAAGCAAGACACAAGCCAGAGCTGAAAGAAGAATGGAAACAAGCCAAGGCTATTACCAAGATAAAGTAGAATGAAAGTTTCAGAGACGGGAAGGAAAGAGAGATGGAGCCCACATGTGGCATTCGAGACTACGGAATGGAAAAGGATGGGAAGCAACAAGCTACTGCTGCTGAGTCCACAGAAGCTTTATTTTTCCAATAAGTAGAACTTTAAGATACATATCTTAAAAAATAAATAAAAATTAATGGAACAATAGACATTCCTTTAGTATATACCCTAAGCATACAATGGCCCAATGTGGAGGAAATGAATTTGATAGGATCACTATTCCTCAAAACTTTATTCTCCTTAATATTACAATGATGTCAGGTTTATCTTCTTCTTATTTTAGTTTATTTTTTGGAGATAAAATAATTTTATCAGCTTGAATTAAGTCTTTAAATATGTAATATCACTACAGTTAAAATAAGAGGAGTTTAAAAAACAAAAGATACTAGATTACAGTTAAATGAATAATTAGTTTTAGGGAAAAGGATAGGTTTCATTTTTTTTTTTTATTCTACCACTCATCCTTCCTCAAATGGAGATTCCTTGCTTCAAAAATTAGACACAGTTGAAGGAAAGTCCAAAGGAGAGACCAAATACCAATTTATCAATATTTAGTAAGCACCTAAGTATTTGTTCCAGTTTTAGATAAAGTTTGATTGAAAAATCTGATCAAGTTGAATGAGGTTTACTACTTTTTATTGCAAATCTAATTTACCAGTTGTAAAGGAAAGAGTCACAGAACTCTTCTTGAAAATCTGGGAGAGTAAGATGTGGAGCATCTGTTTACCATATCCATTCAAAAGGAAAGGGTGAAGTCCAAATAGCTGACTTCAAGGGAACCAGTTAAAAGTGGCCTAGAAGAGAATCAATATAAATTGTGTCTCTCCTCTTAAGGGAGTAGGCAGTGCTGGACCAGACATGGGAAAGAATGTAGAAGCTTAAAACCCGACAACAGGATTTTCACTCACTCATTCATTCATTTATTCCAATCATTCATCCATTCAATAAATATTTATAGTGTCCTATGTGCTAAGCATTTCCTAAATATTGGGGATGGATTTCTTGGAAGTCAAGATAGAGGCAGTCTCTACTTTGGGGGACTTTTCAACTCTAGTGGAAACAATAAAATAGTAACTAAGCAAGAAAATACCAGGAATTGGTTTATGCTATGTAGACAATGATTTGCCAGAATGAAAGAGTGACCAACATACTTCCTAGAGTAGAACAGACAGGTAGTTTACTCTGAGGGTGTGGCTGGTCAGCTGAGGCCTTGCTACTAGGCCAACATCAACATTTCTGTGAAGAGAATATTCCAGTCAAAAATTTTTTTTAAGAAGGGCTATTTAAACATGTTATGGCAAAGAAGTTTGATTAATTCTAGGGAAAAAAAGACAGGCGGGGCAATAGTAATTTAATGACTAAATAACAGGACATTATTTTATAAGGGCAAGCAAGAGCCATGCAGGTCCCAGTAGAAAAGAGTACTTTCTTTATATTTCATCCTACGTTTAATGGAAAACCTTTTTAAGTTGTAAACAGGTAAATGACATAAACTGCTATTTATAATAATTTGAGTATATGGTCACAAACTAGCTAATAGGTTAATTAAACTGACAAATTTTTCATTTCATTTTATTTAGATTTTTGTTAATCCTCATCCTAGGATATTTCTTTCATTGATTTTTAGAGAGAGTGGAGGGATGGAGGCAAGGGTTGGGGGGTAGGCGAGAAAAGGGAGAAAGAGATGTGAGAGAGACACACTAATTAGTTGCCTCCCTCGAGTACTCAGACTGACCAGGGCCAGGTACATGCCCTTGATCAGGAATTGAACCCTCGACCCTTCGGTGCACAGGCTGGCGCTCTAACCACTTAGCAAACCAACCAGGGCAGATTTTTCCTTTAAAACAAATGACACAATTTATACCAGAACATGTGTTTATATATAGCAGCACTTACCAAACAAAATGTAAATCATTCTCTTCAACTTTTTTAGGAAATGAGGAAAGAAAAAGTCATTTTGTTTAAAATTATCATTTTTAATGATAATTTGTCAATCATTGATTGTTTGCTTTGAGACTGTATCTCTGTCCTGCTCTGCTTGGTTTCAAAGCCTGATCCTTGTAAATTGTATTTCCTGGTTCCCTGGTGAACTAGATTTCAGTTAAATTCCCCGTATGATAGGCACTGGCAAAATATTTGAGGACAGAGTGTGAGGGGAAACCAAGGTGGTCTCTGCCCCTCTATGTCAAGTGGTGTCTTTTGCAGTCACTGCATGGACCCATGGAGAAACTCCGGCATAGTTATAGAATCTAGAATTTACCATGCTGCTAGAGCTCCCAAGTTATAGTAACATTCATGTCTCTCTTGGAACCTTGAGGTCTGTAGGTGCAGTACCTTAGACTGTTACAAATTTCTATGTCTCACCATCTTTGCCCTTTCGTCTTTTTGCAACTGCTATAGTTAGTTTCTCCTATTAATTTCCCTCTATTTAATAACATGGGTTGGTTTCTGGATTGTTTTTGTTGTTGCTCCTTCCTTCCTTCCTTCCTTCCTTCCTTCCTACCTTCCTTCTCTCCTTCCTTCCTTCCTACCTTCCTTCTCTCCTTCCTTCCTTCCTACCTTCCTTCTCTCCTTCCTTCCTTCCTACCTTCCTTCTCTCCTTCCTTCCTTCCTACCTTCCTTCTCTCCTTCCTTCCTTCCTACCTTCCTTCTCTCCTTCCTTCCTTCCTACCTTCCTTCTCTCCTTCCTTCCTTCCTACCTTCCTTCTTCCTTCCTTCCTTCCTGCCTTCCTTCCTTCCTTTCCTTTTTTCTTTCTCTTTCTTTCTTTCTTTCTTTTCTTCCTTCCCTTCCTGTTGCTGCACCTGAGTGATTTAAGTTCTTATTCTCTATCTGGCTTGTTTCAATATGATAGAAGAATTGTTTAGCTATTTACCTTATGCTTAGTATCATGCTTTACTTTTAAATGAGCATTTACAGTATTTGTGTTAATTTAATCCTTTAAAAAATTATAGGGTTCCCAGTGCTAAGTCCATCCAGAAATAAGGACATTAGACACTTACTGTGTTAGAGAATGGAACATTTGCAGATGAGACTCATTGGTCTGGTTGATTAGGGTCAATAATTTTGTGATGGAAATGAAAGTTAAATGGTAAGTAGGCTTCTGTACTATAATCATCAAGGTGTAGAAATATCAACTCTTCAGATAAATCCCCTGAAATTTTATCATTATTTTAACAGCTGATTCCTTTAATATATAAACAGGTATGGAAAATCTAACACTTTAAGACATGCTCTCAGTGATTCATAATGTATTCCTTATAGATTTTATCAGATGCTCTCTTTTTCTAATAAACCAGGGTAGTAAAATGGAAATGAGATTTTGTGTGGGTTTAAGATAATAAGGATTTTGAGTCGGCTGTTTGTAGCATGGAGGTAAAAGATATTGAGAGGCTACTAGAAAGTATTAAAACAGAGTAACTAGGTGGAATGCAGATAGCAGAGGACATGATAAAAGAGAAAGGGAGACTGAGAAACCCACTTAAGTAAATGTGTGCTCATCTGGCAATGGTATATATATTTCTGTAACCCCTGTCATTATTAACGACACATATCATGAATCATTAGCTTTTTATCAACAGATCCTATAACAGGGATAGTCTTATGTTAGTCATGGGTTATCTTCACTGAATGAATGAAGAAAGCAGGCAATTTATTATCCTACCTTTCTCCCTTTCTTCTTTCCCTCCATTTCCCCTCCCATTCCATCTTCCTTCCTTCCTTTATTTTTTTCTTCCTTCCTATATTCCTTCCTTTCTGTATTCCTTCCTTCTCTCTTCTAGTTGTAAACTAAATCTGAATATAAAGTGTCAGTTGAAAAAAGTTGAAGATATTAATCTATACAAAGTAACTTATATTTTACTTGGGGACTCTAGGAATGTGTGAAAGAAAAAAAAAACTTAAAGAAAATAAAATATTTATTGATTGAAAAATAATAAAATCTTTAGTGGTTAAAGTATAGACCCCATTAAAGACCATGCTTGGAAATGAAGAGCCTATCTCATGACATTCCAATGAGACCACTTTTGTGATGATAATGTTTTTATGTGTATGTATAATATATAAATTATCCATGGGTATTAAAAGTTTGGAAAAACTTTGTTATGAGCTTTTTCTAATTAAGTTTATTGGGATGACATTGGTTAATAAAATTATAGTTTATAAGTGTACAATTCTATGACATGTCACCTGTTTAATATTGAATTGTGTGTTTACCACAAAAAATCAAATCTTCTTTGAGCTTTAAACTCCAAAACTTAAAAGTAATGTCATAGTTCAGAAAACAAGCTTGAAACTGTAAGACTGCTTATATGCAAAATACAAAGACAGAAACCTTTCAATTTTATAAATTTTAAAATATTCACCTAATTGGGCATTTTGGTTTCCACATAAATTATTATCATGCAGCTAAGTTTTTTCTATAAATATCTGCAATTATTCTAGCATAGAAATAGAGAAAGTTTCATGTATAATGTAAATTATTTAAATATTTTATTGGGTAATTATAATGATTACAATGGAAGCTGTTATTTTATGGTCAGAGAATGCCTCCTAGCTCATAATTACTGCAAAATGATAACTTGGTAAGCTTTGTTCATTCTTATTAATTCAAGGAGCCAATAGTGACATTTGAAAATGTTTTCTTCAATTTGAGTCAATTTACCAAAGTCATCTATTTTCATAAAACATGTACTTGTTTCACTGAGAAGCTTTTCTCTCATCATTGAAGTTTTTTATAATAAAGTTTATATTTTTAAAATGTGATCATTCTAAGTCTGTATGCTTATGTATATTTAAATCCTGCTTTATTTCCTTCAGAAAAATACCCCTCTCTCATAGTAATATAGTTTTAAATAAATCCAAAGAAATTTAGTAAATTTACCAAAAATACCATATATTAAAACTTTTCATTCTTATTCAACAAAATTTTTGTTTTTATTAAAAACTATGTCCTCATGGTTAGCATGGCACTCTGACAGGTGTGTTCTTTTGCAAGGTTTGTTGTAAGATTGCTGTATATACTACTAAAAGAACATTTGAGTCTCGATTTATAAAGGCTTCTGCTTCTTGGCTCAGGTTCTGAGTTTGTACACTTTAAAAATAGAAGTACTTCATAAAGTTCTTTGATATCTTTTCATCAAAGAAACTAAGCAAGACCTATTTCATTTTTATTTTTACTTTGATTCATATTTTTTCAGCATTAGAACTGGGTTAAGCTCCTTGTCATATTATATAACAGAAATATCTTATCATATCCTGACATCTTGTCACCTAAATAATGACTCATGGTCCTGGTGAGCTTTCAGAGAAAGGTTCTGGCAATTATCAAATGTCTCAGCTCTTCCTTTGGCATTTCACAAAACTAAAAATCCATTTGATATATTATCTACATTTTTGCAGAAAGGATGGCCCTAGACACTCATTCTAAGCCAAACTGAGGGTTTCCATATGCTTACATAGGATGAGAATAATATGCAATATTCCATATGCTTCCAATTTATACATATGTTTAAAAATCAGAATATACTTACCTTGACTACTGCTTAAGGATTCCAAGAATATAAACAGAAATAGAAATGAAATATAAATTGGAAATATTGAAAACAGAGAAGTGAAGAGGTAAGGTTCATGGGTAGCTCGAGGAAAATCACTCTCAGCAGAAGTGACTGTTGCACAGCGTGTTTAAAAGCAAGTGGTGCAGCTGAGAAGGCTGAAGCAGACAGAACTGTGCAGAAACTGAGTGAGAGAGTTAGGGCAGAGGACCAGAACATGGAGCTCATGGTAGGGAGAGAACACCATGCACTTCATTTTAGTGAGATGAGAAGTTGTTAGAAGTTAGTGAAAGGCTGCCATTCATTTGTTCAACAAATATTTATTGAGCATCCTAATATGCATCAGCTGCTATTTTAGATGCTGGGGATATGGTAGTAAACAGTTTTATTTACGTCATATGACTTACAGATTTTTGAGTGGGGCACAAAAATTGGTTATATGGATAATAGGCCAATGTTAAGCAACCACCTCTCTCATATTAGAAAGTGACAAGTGCCATGGAGAAAAATAAGACAAGATAAAATGACTAGAAAGTTCACTCTGTATTGAGAGGTTGCTGCTATTTTACATAAGGTTGTGAGATACAACAGATATTTTTGCAATACCTGTATCCAATAAAGAAGAGATTTATTATAGGGAGGCATGATTAGAATCAGGTCAACCAATTAAGAAGGTATTATAATTAAAGACAGAGGTGAGTTTGGCTTTCACCTTGCAGGTCAAGGCAGGGGTGACAAAAAGTCAGGGGATTCTGAATTAATTTCAGAAGGATATTAGCCAATATGATTGGCTGTTGTATTGCATTCTAGGAAGAGACAAAAGGAGCAACCAAGGATGACTCCAAGAATTATAATAAAGCAACTAAATGAGCGGAATTACCTGAGATGAACAATATTAAGTTGAAAGGTAAACTGAAGGAGTAAAAATGTGTAAGTTTCAGTTCAGTGTAGCACATAAAATTTCCATAGAGCTTTAGACAGAAAAAGACTTAATAGAAAGGTAGATGAGTTGATTAGAAGGACTTAAATAGTGAATTATATTTTGAACCTCCAGGAATAATTCCTAGAAACTTTGAGAAATAATCTAAATGAGGTTGCTGCTATGAATTATTCGCTTTTCAGCATCATTAGAATAAAAATTTCTGATGCTGATCCAATCAGTACAACTATCTCCAGATACCAGGGGAGTTAGTAAATGGACATTTCATTGATGCAATACAGTGATTAGGAAGCCATTTCCATAATCATTAATGATATTCCCATTGTTACTCCACACTCATGATGCTGAGGAACAGCATAATAACTATCTTTGACAATAAAAACACTTAAAAAGAAGTAAAAAGGACTTACTTTTCCAAAACTGTTCTGTACTTAGAAGCTAATACTATCTAGTTTTTTACTTCCTTAAATAGAAACACACACCATGATTGCATTAGTGTTGTGGCAATCAGTGCAGACTACTTGCATAGTGGAGTATCAAGAGCAGTGGAAAATGCGATATTTGAAACATGTTAAGTTTCAGGTAGGTATGTAATACCTTTAGGAGATTTCAAATACAACTTTCATATATGAATTTGATAATCAAAAAGGTGGTATATTAGGAAAAGGTAATTTATAGGTAATATTGAAAGTCATGAGACAAGATGAAGTAATTTAAGGATTGGATAAGCTTAGGGAAGAGAAAAGCTGACCTTTCCCCAAGTGTCACAAATGATAAGGCTATTTTCACCGTCTACTACTATTGATAATAAAGCTTTTAACCACTTTTTCTAGTTCCTAATAAAAAGAGGAAAAATATGCCATATACAATACAGATATGAAAATTTTTAATATCAGAGAGAAAGCTGTGTCACCTCATAATAATTACATGAATATATATATATTCAGAGAAAATCAAAATTAGTTTTTATAAGAAATCAATTGTAAAGTTGTACTTCTAGTAAATTCATTTATGAGGAGTAGGATTTGATTAATATTCTGTATTTGTTATTACTTCTGAGTTACAAATTATTCTGTAATAGGGCCATTTAAAATAAACATTTACTTTGTACAATTTTTGTGAGTTGAAAGTGACTCAGCTGTGCAGTTTTGACCCAGAATGCCTCATGAGATTATAGTCAACTTGTCGGTCAGGGCTACAGTCCTATCTGAAGACACAACTGGGAAGGATTTGCTTACAAGCTTATTCATGTCATTGTTGACAGTTCTCAGTTCCTCAATGGCTATTAGCTGGAAACTTAGCTTCTTTCCACATGGGATCTCCAAAGGGTTACTCACAATACAGCACCGTGTTTTCCAATAGGAAGAGAGAACATGAGCTTGTGCTTGATTTCTCTCATTTTATAGTCATAGTCCCTTCCTAATAGACGTTCTTGAGGCCTTCTGACTCCAGCATAATATGTGAAGACAACAGAGTTATTAGACAGCTAAACTAGCTTCCACAATTGTTGGGAGTCAATAAATGTTGATTGCGGTAACCAGCTTTTAATATGATCTCTAATGTTCCCTTCCCTCGGTTCTTTAAACCTCTGTGTGGCCTGATCCCAGACATTCCTAGTATGAAGGCCACTGCAGGCAGGAAACTCCTGCCTGTAGTCCATCCATCAGTGTCTCACTCCTTGAGACAACCTTCACTATGCCTGTCAGTATTCATGATTTTGTTTTGTTTTCCAAATCTTAATTTATTATCCTATCTAAAAAAAGAGAAACATGGTAATTGGCATACGACCACTACCCTTCACATTGACTAATCAGGGTGATATGCAAATTAACTGCCAACCAAGATGGCAACTTAAACTGAACATGAGGCTTGCTTGGTTCAGTGACGGAGGACTGCAACGTTCCCTGCCTGCCTTGCCGGCCTCTGAGCCTGCAGTTTGAACATTGTAACAAACATAGAAGCTAAACAAAACCCCAGAAGCCTGCTTTCAGCGAGCCGGAATCTCAGAGCTGGAGTTAATACAGAGTTTTGATTATAGAACCGAAACAAACCAGATACCTTCTTTCAGCAGCAGAGGCCTAAGAGCTGGAGCCTCAGAGCTAAAGCTGGCGCAGAATAAAAAAAGAAAAAAAGGGAGCGGTTGGGAGCTTCAGTCACCCCCAGCCTGAAAACAGACCTCAGCTCCTCACCCAGACTGGCCAGGCACCCCAGTGGGGACCCCCACCCTGAAGGGTGTGTGACCAGCTGCAAACAGCCATCACCCCCTCATCCAGGCTGGCCAGGCACCCCAGTGGGGACCCCCACCCTGAAGGGTGTGTGACCAGCTGCAAACAGCCATCACCCCCTCATCCAGGCTGGCCAGGCACCCCAGTGGGGACCCCCACCCTGAAGGGTGTGTGACCAGCTGCAAACAGCCATCACCCCCTCATCCAGGCTGGCCAGGCACCCCAGTGGGGACCCCCACCCTGAAGGGTGTGTGACCAGCTGCAAACAGCCATCACCCCCTCATCCAGGCTGGCCAGGCACCCCAGTGGGGACCCCCACCCTGAAGGGTGTGTGACCAGCTGCAAACAGCCATCACCCCCTCATCCAGGCTGGCCAGGCACCCCAGTGGGGACCCCCACCCTGAAGGGTGTGTGACCAGCTGCAAACAGCCATCACCCCCTCATCCAGGCTGGCCAGGCACCCCAGTGGGGACCCCCACCCTGAAGGGTGTGTGACCAGCTGCAAACAGCCATCACCCCCTCATCCAGGCTGGCCAGGCACCCCAGTGGGGACCCCCACCCTGATCCAGGACACCCTTCAGGGCAAACCAGCCGGCCCCCACCCATGCACCAGGCCTCTAGTTATTACATCTATAATTAATATTATATTAAAAATAATATCAAATGTGTATATAATATTAACCAACACTCTATTTTCCTGGATTAAAGATGTCTTTGTAAGTATGAGCCCACACAGATACCGAGATTATGTGTATAATAATACAACGTTAGAGATTGATTCCAATATTCACAATGGAAATAGCTAGGGAAATAAACCCTCACGTTCTTACCTCAAGCATTCAATCTTTTTTTTTTTTTATTGTTGTTGATCCTCATATGAGGATATTTTTTCTTCTTTTTTTTTAAAAAAAATATTTTTATTGTTGATAGTAGTACAGATATCTCCCATCCCCCCTTACCCCTTTCCTCCTACCCTTCCTCCCACCCGCCCCCCAACCAGGTCTTCATTACTCTATTACTGGTGTCTATAGAGAATTTTTTTTATTAATTTTTGTTTTTTTTAGAGAG
>NW_006291015.1:270748-291967 GCF_000327345.1 Myotis davidii
GAAAGAGAAAATCAATGTGAAAGAGACACATTCCCCAACCAGGGCTGGGAATCAAACCTGCAACCCAGATAGGTGCCCTTGATGGGGAATTAAACCTGTGACCCTTTTTTGGCCAATGCTCTAACCACTCAGCACACTAGCCAGGGCATCAAACATTCAATCTTAACAAGGTTTATTTCTGTCTGAATGGGCAGCAGGTGATTAGACTTTCAATATTATTGGTTATTTTATTTCTATCAAATTCCAAAGTGATGTGAACATACTCATGTTTATTAATTTTAGTTTTATAAAGGGATTATGATAGACATGGATGATTTTGTGCTTCATTCTGTATCCTTTAGTCTTTCTAATGTACTTGGAGAGTTGAGAAAGTAGGAGGATTTTATCCCATAGTCCTAAACTCTATGAAATGGAATCGGTACATGGACCTGAGGGCGAAGAGTAAGATAATTTTAAAAAGAATTCCCAAATTAAATTAAAGCCACCTCTGTTTCATTCTCTTACACCGTCTATGCTTTCTAAAGCTTTCACCTAGTGTAAGGAGGAAGGAAAATCACTTGACATAAACTATATAATAAACGTGCAAGTGCAGATTCAAGACTTGTATCATAAAATTCTCTGTACTATCATTTCTCTCCACAAAAAGGCACTGGTTATTTTACATAATATCTTCCAGTTTCATTGTGTAGAAATATTTCTGATCAATGGGCATAATTCACATTGAAATGAGGAACTTCAAAGTGCTTTTCTGTCAGATAACTCCCTCTTAATATTTTCTTATGGATTCCATTTTCTAACTGTACACATTGAATTAAAACATTCATTATATGTGCCAGTTAACATTTTATTTCGGCTAGTAGAGACATTTGTAAAGAAAAGATTCCCGCTATGCCTGAAATAATTGGTTTGATGTGTCAGAGAAAAGTGTGAGCCTTAGAAATATGTCTGACTTAGGCAACATTCGATTTACTAATCCCAATTTGTTCACCTCCTGCTGCTACTTTATGGGCTTCAGAGTTTCCTAGACTTCAGCAACTTTAAAGATGTTTAAAAGAGTTTTCAAATGTAAATTTTTTTTTCATTTGGCAAGTTGTTTCTGGATTAAACATGCTTCTATTTCAGGTTGAGCACAATATAAAATGAGAGCTAGAGCAGCTCAGAAGAAATAAGCATAGCTATTAGACAACCTTGTTCAAAAGACATGATGCTGATACTGTAGACAGTGGATCAGGAGGGATAATATCCCTCCTGTTTTCCTTTTATGACTTCAAAGATCATATTACGTTTTATTTCTTTCCCATATGTTACAGAATATCCCAAATATACATAAATAATTCAGCACTCTATAAGATTAAAACTCTTTATGATATGTTTCAATGTTATGAAGAATTGTAACAGTCAAAAAGTTAGGCTTGAAATGAGAAGGGAGATGACAGGCAGAAGGTGAAAAAAATGTTAAATTGATACAATCTCTTTGGCATTGTTTCCATTTGCAGAGAATATCTATGGAAGCTCTGTCAACAAACATACCAAAGAATACCAGTTTATTTAAATTATATTTTGTTGTCTACATGCAATCATTTAAAAATCAGACCAAAGAAAATGGAAGAAGAGAAGAAGCACGCTTCTCATTTCTTGAAACAGGCTAATTTACTCACTTTCATTCAGGAAGACTCAATATTTGTTTAAGGTCTACTTCGTGTACACACATAATGTCGAATAAATTGGCCTCTGTCCCTTGATGACAATCTGTCACCCTTCAGGTTCATATAAGTATATGTCTCAGTAAATCTAAGTTAAGCCCACTTACATTTGGTATATTCCAGTCACCTACTAACACACTGTAGTCAGTGCTCTGTTCCTATTCTCTTTATTACTCAACTTTTACTTACTATGTTTCTACTAAAAGTTGGAAAGGTAAAATATAAAACATAAATATAAAATTATCCTAATATCTAATCTAGATTCTGACAACAGTGCATAGTAGTTTTGCTTCTATCCTCAGAGCTGTTGGAAATCAATAACTCCTGTCCATGAACCTATTTAAAAAATATTGCTTTATTATTAGTAGTAGTAGGAGGAAGAGTATATATATATATAATTTCAGAGAGAGGAAGGGAGATGTAGACAGAGATAGAAACATCAATGATGAGAGAGGGACCTCCTGCACACCCCCTACTGGGGATCGAGCCTGCAACCAGGGGCATGTACCCTCACAGGGAATTGAACCGTGAATCGTGACCCCCTGGTTCATGGGTCGAAGGACAACCACTGAGCTACATCGGCTGAACCCATGAACCTATTTTATTCTCTGTATCACTTTCACTTTGCATTTGATTGTTTAATCACTTAACTTTTTCTACTATCATCCTGTGATCTCCAATTCTGCAAGCCAAAGACATGGCAAAGGCCACGTTGGAAGAAGGACCTTATTTGTACCATCCTGATTCTCAGTTAACAGGCCAAATGGCTGTCTAGCATGCTTTATTGATAACTCTTTCAAAGTGATTCTAAATTGGATGCAACCATTATGGACTCACTGTTTTGAACAAAAACTAGGCTGGGGAACCTCCTCAACAGATCAGGTTGATTCATACTATTATTTAAACTAAACTTAAAGAGCAGAGTTCTAGGACTTCCACTATTAATTTATTTTTATGATGACTATGGGCAGTTTTCTCACAAACCATGTAAACATGACATCCTCAGCTGTTGGATTCAATATGCCTCTCCCTGCAATGTGCAACACACGTGAGAAGTTGGCTACAAATTAAAGCAGCACAGGCAATAGCAATAGCAAGAGAGGAAATGACCTAAGGGAACAGGCAAAACATTCTCCTCTGATTGCTTTAATCTTAGAAAGTTAACATGTGAATACATTTCACATTTCTGAAAGTGATACAAATGCAAAATGTACTTAATAATAAAAGCTATCTTTAACGAGCTCCATAATTTATTTTGCCTCAGAAATGTTTACAAACTTTACTTTGATCTAGTAAAGAATGAGGAAATTACTAAAATAACCACTGAAATGTGAAAACCACATGCAACATGGATTTGGTGTTCTCATAGCCCAGATATTAGAGGTCATTGCCTTGTCCAATCCCTCAGAACCTCTCCTTTATAGTCTGTGAAATCTCTGCAGGTGAATTCAGTCATAACACTAGCTTTGCTTCTTGATCAGCAGCATCACTGGCTCCCCAGCACACACACACACACACACACACACACACACACATACACGTGAGTGACTTATGAGTAGCTATGATCACTCAAAATATCTCAAGCATGGATATGAAAATTGTGAGCCACTTTTGATACAAATGGGCTCATATACAGAGTTAATGTCATCAATAACACTAAGAATTTACCAGGGGTGGAAAAGGCTAGAATCAGTAAGCAGGACTTCAAGGAGAAAGTTCACACATTCTTAGTTTAGAGCAGTGGTTCTCAGCCTTCCTAATGCCGTGACCCTTTGATACAGTTCCTCATGTTGTGGTGACCCCCAACCATAAAATTATTTTCGTTGCTACTTCATAACTGTAATTTTGCTACTGTTATGATCGTAATGTAAATATCTGATATGCAGGATGTATTTTCATTGTTACAAATTGAACATAATTAAAGCATAGTGATTAATCACAAAAATAATATGTAATTATATATGTGTTTTCCAGTGGTCTTAGGTGACCCCTGTGAAAAGGTTGTTCAACCCGCAAAGGGGTCGCGACCCACAGGTAGAACCGCTGGTTTAGAGAATAATCCATTTTAGACAGGCTTAAAAATGATATGGCTATTAGAAATAGCATTTTGAGCCTAACCAGTTTGGCTCTGTGGATAGAGCATCGGCCTACGGACTGAAGGGTCCCAGGTTCGATTCCGGTCAAGGGCATGTACCTTGGTTGTGGGCATATCCCCAGTGAGAGGTGTGCAGGAGGCAGCTGATTGATGTTTCTCTCTCATCCATGTTTCTTACTCTCTATCCTTCTCCCTTCCTCTCTGTAAAAAACCAATAAAATATTACAAAAAATAGAAATAGCATTTTGAAAGTTGAAGATGATAATTCTAGAATTTTACAGTCCAATACAGTAGCCAATACATTTTAAAAAAATGATGTTATCACTTCCTTGAGAAAAAAGTCATGTGATCTCAATGGATACAAAAAAAGATATTTAATACATTCAACATAATTGACAAAAAGTCTTTGTAAATTAAGAATTAAACATAACATTTTTACCCAATAAATGGTAACAACAAACTTACTAATAATATTATCTATATCATAAAAGGCCTGTGGTCATGACTCTGTAACGATCAAATGAGCAGCGACTCTTGTGGTGGGCGGGGCGGAGCTTGTGAGGCCTCAGCAGTGTCCACGGAGAGTGCGAGGCATTGCGGGGCAACAGACATGGCCCTGATGGCAGGCTAGGCCTAGGGGACCCTACATACACACAATTTAATTGTGTGCTGAGCCTCTAGTCCTAAACTAAAAAATGATAGACCCATTCTACTTAAAAACAGGAAAAAAGAACATCTCATTATCACCAAGTCCATTTAATTTTATATGGATGCTCTACAAATGAACTAAAATATAAGAAAATAATTCAAAGGCTTGTAGGAAAGAAGTTCAAAAAAAATCTCATAATTGATTTTTTGTTGATATAAATAGGACAGAATAAATTACAAAAATTTATGAAAAACAATAGGAGAATTTAACAAGGTGGTAAGACATCAATATTCAAAACTAAATTTCTTGAGCTCATCTATCATTCTTCTTCTCCTTTCTTATTCATTTTCCTTGACTTCTTGCTGTTCTACAAACATGCTAAGCTCCCTCCCACATCAATATCTTTGCATATGCTTTTGACTCCATCTCGATATGTCCTAGATTTTACATAGCCAATGCTTCCACTTTCTAGAGGTCTTTACTAAAATACCTCCTTCACTATTAGGCCTCCCTCCCTGCCTTATCTACCATGGCTGCCCTGCCTCTACCATTTACTGGGTGAGAATTCTCCATAAGCCTCTCTTATTTCTTCCTAAGTTGTAATAGAGGCACTAAATAATTTCTTTCCAGACTACTTTTGCAAGGATATTTGCATGGTGAGCAACCTTGGGAGATATAGTGTCTCTTTCTAGAACAAAGGACAACTTCGCTCACTATCTTGGAGGATACTATGAAATAAACAGTGAAATACATCTATAACCTGTACTAATAAATTTCAAATCTATAATATCTACTTTATTCACATCTCTCTCAAAAGTTGCAATCTTGCCTTATATTTCAGGCTCTGAATATGACTACTACTTTATCTTGAATTTCACATACATTTTTCCACCTTAATATTTTGTCATATCTAAGTATGACTTCACCTCCTGACCGCTATACTCTGTTTCTCACTGGTAATTATATCTTCCCCCTCTTCCTAATTCAAAATTCTGAATTAAAATTACTTATCCATATATGGAAATACATAGTAGAACAAGTAAAAGCCCGCCCTAACCCTGTATAAGGGTTGAGTATAGCAGTGAGGGAAACTTATATACCTTGAAGATAGAACGTTCTGCAAAAAGAAAAAGGACACACTAAATAAGCATCTTCAAAATCACTATTCAGGTAATTCCAGTATGTGAAATACAAGGAAAAAGATTCCATGAAACTCAGAGGCCAAGGGTCTGCTGAGTCCTCTCAACATGTGTTAGAGTTATTGTTTAAGTTTGTCTTACTTCTCATTTCGTGTTTTAATATTATGGATGATATAGACACTGATTGTTGTTTTTAGCATCTCCAACAATGGTCATCACAAATTATCGCACTCAATTTATCATGTACAATGAACTTAATAAAAAATGTGTAGTTTGATGAAATAATAAATTAATTTTGATCATAGTCATCAATTCTAATATTATTTTACTAAAAAAAATTAGCCTTCTCCTTGTATTTAATTTAGATGTCTTATTATATTTATTCAGATTCTTAAAATATTATTGAATTCATATGGAGTTGATTAAAATTTGGATCTTTTGTTACAACATCTTTTCCCAATTTCAATCTGGCATAAATTTATCAGTGAAACTTACAGACCTTAAATTAGATTTGGTTTACATGCCATTTCGAGGAATGTTATTGAATTCTCTCATCTTGTTTACATTCTATTCTGAGCTTTTACATGCTAAAACTTTCTGATAACATGTGAGGTGTTTAGAAAACTCTCAATCCAAACATGTTTTCTTGGTACTTTGACAAAATGATGTATAGCATCTGGTTTAAAAATATTTTTCAGTGCATTTTCCTTCATATGATAAATTTTCAAGATTTCAAGCATGTTTAAAATAAATTTGTTTACAATGTGTCAAGCAATTTCCTACTCTTCATAAGTGAGACGTTCTAGCATTGCTTATAAAAGAAGCACAAATAAATTAATAAACCACCCCATATTAAACAACTTGATAGTATTAAAAATTCAGTTGTTACAATGAATAGAATCAAAGTCTGATGGAAGAGGTTATCTGTAAAATGAGTCCTTATTAGATATTAATCATAAATTAAGTTCACTAGCAGAAGAATGTGTTGAAGTCTTAAGTATGTAAGACTCAAGAAATTCTAAATAGAAAAAATATTATGTTTAATATATTTATTAATATCATACTACCAAGATATAGATAGGTCAAGTAAATAATAGGATTTAACCTCAATAATGCATTTCATAATGATGTTAAATATTTACTGTAAGTCTAAGCTTTAACTTTTTCTTTTTGCATATTCATGAATTTCATATTTGGAAAGCATTATTAAAACTACCTCCTGCTCATAAGCTAGAGGATGAGATTCAAAACACATCCATACACCTGAGGGTTTAATATCCTAAGATTTTAGAGTTTAGAGTTTAGTTAAATAAATTTCAATATCACAACAATTATTAACTCCAAACATACAGATTAGAAGTCCCATTATATAGAGCCTTTGCAATCATTGTTCAATGAAGAAATGTAAATTCAATGTGGTCAGGGCATTTATGTTTCTCTACTGTATATACCACATCTAATACAGCATTTAAGTAAGGTAAATACTACTGAAATATCTAAAAGAATAAGTAAAAAATAGATAATTGAAGCTATCTAAAGAGTTGATTATACTCTACTGCAAAAAAGAAAAATTACCGTTGATCATTGCATTTTTTAAATATTAAATATATCTGTATTTATGTAATATAGCTGCTACTGATGGTTGAGATCATGGTTTTGTACTCACACCAAACTTTTACATAGGACTCAATGTATAATTCCTACATAAGTTATGCACTTTGAAGTTGTTGAATTAAAGTAAGAATCAAACTTTGGAAAATATTAAATTAGATATATTTTTTTGTATTAAACTTTTCTATTTATTGAACATAAAATTATTTTATTTCATTTGTTAGGCAAAAAATTATTATGCAAATTTTACTTCTATTTTCATTTTTTGATTTAACAGATTTAAGTACTAATTTCAAAAAAGATTGATTTAAAGAGAACATTAATATTCACATACTAGAGGGCTGGTTCACAAATAGGGGCCTATCAGGCTGGGCCAGCCAAGGGGAAGGGCCATGGAGGAGGAGGGCTTGTGGGGCAGGTTAGCTGGCTGGCCCCAATCCCTGGTCGAGCTCCCAGTTGAGAGGATAATTGAAATATTAAACTTTTATTATATAGGACAGTTCTTGTGTATGTTGAGCTTTATATAAACAGTGGATTGCAGTGCAGCTTGTTCACTGCATTATTATATTATTAAAAGAATATTTTATAAAATAATGGAACATTCACTTTAGTTGTTAGCTATTTAACATCTCCAGATTCCTCTGTTTCATTGAAAATACTTTAGGAACACAGAAAGAAATAAAAGTTGCAGTAATCCTGGGAACTAAAACTGCTGGGAAATCCCAGGAGAGAACCCAAAAGAAATTTCCAGAAACTAAATTATTGATGGAGCTACATAGAAGAGAAGCAGAGCCGTGTAAGAAAGAAATTGGCCATCCTCACTCCAATTGACCCTATTCCCAGAAAAACAAAGAAATTACCATTCCTACCAAAGGGAGCCTGTTTTCTGAAAATGACAATGTAATTTCAATCTTTCTGAGTGTCGTTCATATATACAGAAAATAGCTCTCATTAATTTCTGTCTTTCTTTGCTTAGCAAGAGGTTTGTAATTAACCACCACAGAATCTAGATGTGATCTAGATATAGCTAATTTTATATAAACTCAATTGCACAAACATTTTATTGAGGAGCCAATATGTGCTGTGATTATAAAAGAGTAACACTTATCCATAATACTTATTAGATATCTAATATTAACTTAACGCAGAGGTATGTGTATGGCTTTTTTATACTATTCCAATAAATTCCTAGAAAACATGTTGATGATTTTTGCCAAATAATGATAATAAGCTATAATATAAATAAATAGATAAATAGGTAAATAGAAAAACACACAACATGCTGGTTGGGGTAAGTCTGAAGATATGTAAGCAAGAAAGAGAAAGAACCAGGTTTTAATTACTGGATGAGCCAAATGTCCTACATTTTATCATTTTTCTTCCCTTGTAGGGTTTATGTAATTTTTGAAAGGAAAATTTATTTTTTCTACATTACACTGTAAAATATGTAACTTAAACACTTAAGAGACGTTTTATGTGCTATGTTCTATTTATACTTTTTAAAAGTCTCTAGAAAATATGTTTAAAATATACTTCTATTTTATACATTAAAAATACCTTGAAAATGGCATTCAAAAAAGCCAATTAATTGTAGTCTACACTAATTTTAGGCTACCTACTGAGCCTTATTAGACACCTCTCTCTCTGTAAAGGTTATAGGTGCTATGTGACCTTCGGTGTCTTTGAGAGACAATGCAGTATACTACTCTCTGACATCTGAAATTACTATTGACTTTTGGTTTTTAGGCAGCATTCTCTGTCCTCAACAAGCATAAACAAAATACAAACTCAACAAGACAAAACAAAGAATTATGTGTTATCATCTTCAAAATCAAAAGCTTAAAACATCATTTTTCCTGTTAGCTGTTTTTCCAGTGCTTTATAATTTTGTAATGAAGTATTAAGTATAGTTGAGGCAGATATAATTTTCTTCGTTATTATATCTAATAAAATAATTACTTTAATCCGTTCAAAGATAATATATCTATTGTAAAAGGGGAAAGAGCCTCTGTTTCCTACACTGTCAATGTATCATATTAAACACTAACAATAATCCATTTTCTTTACCTGAGAGAGAAAATGATATTTTGCTGGAATGATACAATGGTGCAATGACATTACAATGAAAATATGACTTTTTAAATGTCTTTAATGAAAAGCCAAAGATATTATTGGAGTATAAGATCGAGAGAATTTGTCTATAAGTATGGCATTTGGGTCTGTAATACAGGAAAGATTTAAAAAATGTGACATGGTAAATAGACTGTATTGTTGAAGTGATGAAAAACTGAAAAATTCATTGGAGTGTCCAAAACTGCCAGCTGGAAAGGAGACAGAAGGATATCAACAGTCTGCATTCAGAAGGAATCCTGATGTGTTGATGTAATAGCCTGGTAATGAAATGATTTGCCTGCCTCTACTTACAAAGAACTCTTTGATTCTTTGAAGTGGAATGCTTTGGAGATCACATAAACATGGCCTACCATAAAAACTGTGTCTTTAAGTGTATTCTATTTTCTCTGTAAACACCAATTCAAATAAATCAGTTACCAAGCTTCATGTATTTATTACACACATTATAATTTAAAAATTGTTTAATATCTGCTATTTGCTCTGCATTCAATTCAAACTACACTTAGGGGAAACAACAATAACTCAAAACTGAATAACAACCCTGTCTAGACTCAAGTAAATACATTGTCACCCAATTTCATGAATAGATAATAGAGTACTTGTTAGAAGCACACATCAGCGTAAAACCTTGCCAGAACTGGAAAATGTAGAAATAGCTGCCTGGGATCCTTTGAGGAGCTCAATGGAATATGAAGAAAAGTGGAAAGAGAATGAGAGAGAGAAAAAAGAGAAAGAATAAGAATATAGATTTCACTATGAGAGGAATTAGAAAATGATTAAGCCTAAATTATGAGATGTAAGTTATCCTCAAACTCTCTCGATCTAGCACAGCTGAATCAATTACCCAACACAACTAACTGAAGATCTGCCATTACTATCCTGGTATAGCAACTTACTAGTTCTGTGATCGAGCACGTTCCTGGCATCTCGTATTGAATGTCTTACTATGACCAGCCATAGCTCTGGGGATACAGTGGTAGACACAAGAAGAATGGTCCTTGTGATTATGAAGCTTACATTCCTATGGGGAGAAATAACACACAAATAGAAACAATGAAATAATTTTAGATAATTATTAATTCTGTAAAGAAAAACAAAACTGGGATAGAAAATGGCTGGTGGGGTGAAAAGAGATTGTTTATTATCTAATTAACTGCTTTAAGTAATTGTCATCTGGAGAAGTGTATCAGTTGTCATAAAGGTGGGGATATTCACCAATGTTTCTCTAAAGGGGTCATTCCAGCAGTCATTCCAGAGAGAAAAGATGACTCACTCCTGACTTCTCACTCTTCCCATCTCAACTCACCTCTAATAACTGAATTAATTTGAAACAACTTGGAAAATTACTTGGCATTAATATAGACAGTAGAAACTTTCTTATAAATGATATCAATCACTCTTGTCTTTGGGATCTTCAGCTCCTGTCCTTTTTTAATTAATTTATTGTTTTTGTTAATCCTCACTTGAGGATATTTTTTCCATTGATATTTCAGAAAAAAAATGGAAGGAAAGGAGAGAGATAATATATTTATATCAGATATAAATAAATGATACTTCGAACAAAAACATACATCGACCGAAATCAAGTCTGAGGGTGAAGCTCTAACCACTGGAGCTCTATTCCTGTCTTAGCCACCAACCCAAATGTAGCTTTCACATGACATTCGTCTTGTAATTCAGCTGTGAAATTATAAAAACACTATGGAATAGAGTGTACAGTGCATTGATTCTTTTTAATTTCAAAAAAATATCAATTTTATCATTTCCACAAATCACTTTAGAAGATATTTAATAAATAATATTAATTTATATTATTCTATGTAGGCAAAAATGAAGTAAAGGCAATGCCATAATTCTGCTTATGGAAGTAAAAACTCATATAGACCTTTCAAAAATGGCCTTTACACCACAATGGAAATAAAAATAAAACCTAGCTTGTTGTATTTTTGTCAGGTTTAATTGAGATAATCCATCTAAAATGTCAGTGCCTGACATATAGTAAGTGTGCAACAATTTGTTGGCCATTATTTTTATTAAAATATATTATTTTTGTTAAAATTGGTTTAAATAACAAATTTTAGTTGTTGTTTTCTACATTAAAAACTTCATTTGGAGGTATACGTCAGATATAAATAAATGATACTTAGAACAAAAACATACACTTCCCATTGTAACCTCTATATTACCGAAACATAAACTTCTGTTGAAAAATATCTTTTTTCAATCAGTCTTAAATTTATGTCACCTTTCTGCTTTATAAAACAAAATGTATTATGAGGAATTTGACTATTTTATATTATCTCTAAGGTTCTGTCTATATATAACATTTTCTAGTTAACCTATGACTCAAACAATAAAAATATTGGAAAAATTTCTTAGACACATGAAATATTTCCCATATATAAGTATTATAATAACACATTTTATTATACATAAAAACAAAATGCACTAATAGGGTGGTATCAGGGTGACTGCGTGGAGGCCTTTATAATGGTACAGATTTGTGGAATATTTGAACTATACCATAGGAATAGCTTAATCCTGGTTGTGAGAAGATAAGTGTTTCCTACTCTCCATTAAACGTGGCTCAAAGAAAAATTGGAGGAGAGCTTACTCAAGATAAAAGACCTGTTTGTGATCATGCAGTTATATAATAATTAACCACTGTGCCGGGCTGATTTCCCGAAACGACAAAGGACACTTTCACTATCAATGGTTATTGACTATGATGTGTGGTTAGAAATAAGAGGTTTTATCTACAATGACATACTGTTACTGTGGAAAATGTCATCTTTCTGGCTAATTTTGGTCACTCCTATTAATATTACTTACAAGAGACAGTCATTTTGAAGATACATGGAAGTTTCCATTTATTAATAGATTCTATGATTCAATTCCTTGTGTTCAGGACTAAGTTATGCTAAGTCTTGAGATTTCAGAATAACAATATCTGATTTCTGCACTTGGGAAATTTTCATGTTCCCAAGAAAAACAGATTAAATACAAAACAATGTAATAATGATAAAATCAATGAGTATATATAACTTGGTAATTGGATAAAATTTATCTCAGTGGACTAGATCAAAGAATGAGTTAGACTTTTTCAGTAACCTAATATTAAAAATGAGTCTCACAGGATAAACAGAAGTTTAATTGGTAAAAGGAATAATGGAGTGCTATTTGGAGATGGTGATAGAAGTAAGAATAGTGGCCCAGCAGAGATTTAAAGGAAAAGAAAGATCAAATGGGTAAGGCCGTATGGCCAGTACAGGAAATGTCACCTACTTAATATTTATTATTGTGGTAGAGAAAGAAACTTTACCTTCAAGGTTCGTTAGGCTGGTCTAATAATTTAGTCTACATGAGAGAATAACAAGTAAAATAAACAGATTTAATTACATGTGTACGCGTGGGAACACCACATATATGAAAGGTTCAGGGACAAAAAGTTAAAATTAAGTGTAGATGGCATTCTGAGTTAAGAATGAGATAGGCACTTTAGGCTTTAAAAGGTCATTTCAGGAGAATAAGAACAGCGGAGATTGAGTTATTAGAACTTTGTCCTACTCTAGAGATATGTCATAAAAGGTTATTTTAGATGGTAACTCTTTTTTTTAACATATTTTACTGATTTTTTTTACAGAGAGGAAGGGAGGGGGATAGAGAGTTAGAAACATCGATCATTTGCCTCCTGCACACCCCCCACTGGGAATATGCCCCCAACCAAGGTACATGCCCTTGAACGGAATTGAACCTGGGACCCTTCAGTCTGCAGGCAGATGCTCTATCCACTGAGCCAAACCAGTTAGGGTAATCTTGGGTGGTAACTCTCAGATGGTCAATGCCCTAATTTAAATTATTTAAGAGAAAAGTAAAAGTTTCTTGTGAGCTTGCAGGGTCTTGATTGTCTTAAGTTCAAAATAATTCTCATGTTAAAGTGGCACATTTTGGAGAGACTGTTCTGAATTCATAAAGTATCGAAGATGAATAAACTTTGGACAAAATCTTTTTCCAAAGGTTGAAACTTATACTTGTAGAACCTTAACAGGTAACTCACCATTTAAAAACACTAAACACCCAAATGAACCCCATATGCGTGACATTCTTCACCAAAAATGAACACAACAGCAGTCAGTGAAATGCCTAATAATAAAAGTGAAGACTACAGAAAGTTAAAACCGTGCAGTAAAAACAATTAGTCTTGCCATGGCCATCTTACATATTAGCATTAAAAGCAAAGGACACATTTTCAATTACTTTCAGTTGTTTCTATTTGGATATACAATAAAACAGAAACTGCAGTTTCTAAAAGAAACATTTAGATATCTGATGAGCATTTTGAATATTGTATTTAATCTTTTTTTGATCATTTACATTTTCTATTTTGCTCTCAGAATCTTTATTATTCCAGGAAATATTGAGGTCTGAACAGTACACTGTAATTAGTCAGTTTGTATGGCCTGTTAGCTCCATAATTGGCCTCCCAGCAGTACTTTTTGTTATTTAAACAATGTGGCTAATATAATATGCATGATGAAAATGTTGGTACTATTGTTTTGCAGCCTGCGATGTTTTTAACTTTTTCAACAAGATAACAGTGAAGCTTGGACTATGCCAGAACAAATGTCTAATTATATAGGGCCTGTATTTTATTTCTCCTTCTATGAATTTTATTAGTATATTCAGAACTGTGTGTTTTATAGCAACACACACAAGACTGTGGTCTACATGATTTTCATTCTAAGACCATGTATGCATTGATAAAGCAAATACCCTTCCCCCTACCCCCCACTCCCCACCCACAAAAAGGCAATTAAATGACATGGTCTCTATTCATTATGAATATATTTTTACCTGACTTAAATATCTTTAGGATATAGGATTGTACTTGATCATTTATTTTGCTGCTCCTTTAAAATGATTTTGACATACAAAGAGCCCTGTTTTTACACTTTTCTTATAACTTTTAAACTAGGAAAGTAAAAATACAGGTACTGATACAATAAAGAAAGGGAATCAATTAATGTCTTTTGTGAATATGTGCACACTGCTGAATGGCTTTTGTTCTTCTTGCATCATGTAATGATAATAATCACCTTTCCTAGCCTGTTTCATGGTTGAAAGTGCTTCCTTTGGTTGAATGTGTTGAACAGTAAGAAGAAAATGCAGTATCAGACATCTACTCTGCAGCTTCCCATTTGCTATCTTGGGTCACACAATAGTTTTACATCTGAGTATTTTCCCCTGAGAGTGGAAGTAGCTAATGGCAGATGCTGTGTTAATGGCTCTTTTTGGGTTATGACACATTTGGGCTTCCCTCTTGGCAGGGCACCTGGAAGAAGGGCAAGATTGGGCTGCAGAAGCCAGGTCAGCATGGAGCAGGATTCTAAGCTTCTTCCTCAACCTCAGTCTCCTGAAATAAAAGGATTGGCTATATAACCATGAAAAACTCCATTTATTTAGCATGACTCTTCTGCTTTCTGTCCATCCACTCCCTTCCTTATTCATTAAGGCCTTAGGGCATCAGATTCTGGACAGCATCAAACCGAAGAACAAAGCCTCAGATCTGTTGATCACAGAAAAAGAGTTTAGGTCAAAGTAAAGTTATCATTTTAAAAAAATATTTTTTTTATTGGTTTCAGAGAGGAAGGGAGTGGGAGAGAGAGATAGAAACATCAATGATGAGAATGAATCATTGATCGGCTGCCTCCTGCATGCCCCCTACTGGGGATCGAGCCTGCAACTTGGGCATGTGCCCTTGACTGGAATCAAACCCAGGACCTTACAGTCCGTAGGCCAACACTCCATCCAATGAGCTAAACCGGCTAGGGCTAAAGTTAACATCTTGACTTCGGTTGTGTTTCAGTCCTAGACCCATGAAAGCAGAAAACCCTACTGACCATATCCTCATGAATCTAAACAGAAAGATGTTATGGTTGACATCAGGAACTCATACAATAACCAACTACTTCTTACACTGGCCCCACCCAATCAGTAGGGTCTACACTACAACCTCAACTCCTTTAATCACCATGATTAATAAATTTTTCTGTATTAATACTTTTTTTCATATATCATCTATCCCCATACACGTCATCTGAGAGCCAGGTTTTAGAACACAAGCTCGCCTGTGCTCTGGGTTTGCACCATTTCCATAAATAAATGTTACTTATCTTTGCTGCACACTCTTGTTCTCATATTATTGGGCTTTGATGTGTGCAGACAAGGGAACCCCTTTAGTTCAATAAAAACTATATCTTCATCCTTCTCTCTTTTCTCAAAGTTGTTACATTAAAATTAGAGCTCTATCTTTATTAGAATATTGGCTCCTAATTCTGAGCAAAACAATATCTATTTTTCTACTTTATGGCTCCACTGTTTATGTCAACACATTTTAATAAATCAAGTCATCCTTTTGGCTAGGTAGTTCTGAAAAAAATAAAAGCAATACATGGTAAAGTTTAAACCAAAACATACTCATTATCTTAAGTTAAAATTATCCAATGTAATTTTTAAATGTCTCTTTTATTAAAAAAAAGAGAGAGAAAAAGATTTTGTATAAAATTTCCTGAAACAAAGCTTATTTTACTCATTCCATAAGGCTAATTACAAAACAGATTTATGGAATTTATATTATAGTATATATCTACACACCTATGCAATGGTATGGAGTAGAATGTCTTATTCTATTTTATTCTAAAACAGTGTTATTGGAGAGGAACCAGGCCTGGAGTGGGTATGCTTCAAGCAACCCATGGTGTGTGAGTTCTTGACTTTGTGCAGGAGAAATTTCACAATATGAGTCCAGGTGATTTTGAGAGTATGTTTACTAGAGCTGGGGACAGAGAAACAAGGAAGTGCTTAGGATAGAAGAAACAACAGGAGACAGCCGAGGTGGGGGTGTTTTCTTCTTCTAACAATGTTACAGAGAGAAAAAATGAGCCTAAGTAGGTATATGTATAAAATATATATTTATAAACCCAAGATTAAAAAAAGCAATGTATTTAGGTAGCTTTTCTGTTTATTTTGCTAACTTTTTTCCCCACTCTTTTTATTTTGATAGTGTAATCCTTGTTTTTGGAAATACCATGTCATCCTCATGAGGTATGAAAAGTAATTCTTGCCTCCATTTTCTAGCTATTGTGATACATTAGTCCATGATCATGTGACTAGAGATGAAACAACCACAAGACCTTGCTTGTGATTGTACTTCTGGGAAAATCTCTTTTTAACTACTATGCACATACTTGAATAGGACATAGACAAAATTTCTCTTTAGAACAGGTGCTGTTTATGCATCCCGATACCTACTCTCACAGTAATAGGGGACATTTGTTTTTCTTAAAAACTTAAAAATTATCTGTCCTTGATTACCAGTTTAGGGATTTAAATAACAATTAAGTGCCATTAAAACATAATGTATTAAAATATTATTGACTACATTCCCTAATCTGTACTCTAAAGCCCTTTGACTATGTTTTAAGTACCAATTTGTACTTTTAAATCTTTTCACCCTGTTCACTCAGCCCTCCAAACCCCCACTCCTATTGCAACATCAGTCTTTCTCTGTATCTATGTCTGTTTCTATTGTGTTTGTTCATTAATTTTGTTCTTTAGATTCTACATATAAATGAAATCATATGGTATTTGTCTTTCTCTGTCTGACTTATTTCATTTAGGTAATAGTGGTGTATAGTACCAGGTGGGTACTTGAAATATCTAAGGCAGTGGTTCTCAACCTTCTGGCCCTTTAAATACAATTCCTCATTTTGTGACCCAACCATAAAATTATTTTCGTTGCTACTTCATAACTGTAAAGTTGCTACTTTTATGAATCATAATGTAAATATCTGATATGCAGGATCGTCTCAGGAGACCCTGTGAAAGGGTTGTTTGACCGCCAAAAGGGTTGACCCTGTGAAAGGGTTGTTTGACCGTCAAAGGGGTCATGACCCACAGGTTGAGAACCACTGAAAGGGATCACTTGGTAAATTATATTATTGTCTAACTGTATATTGTAGAACTGAAACTAATTTATATATATAAAAGCTTAATATGCAAAGTGTCCCCTCGAGAGTTCAACTGGCTGGCAGTTGGATTGCTCGCTATGATGTGCGCTGACCACCAGGGGGTGGCACGGAATGAAAGAAGGCCCTGGCTGGCAACCGGCAGCTGCTAGGGACCCCACCTGTGCACAAATTTTGTGCACTGGGCCTCTAATATAAAATAATATTGAATATCAACTGTAATTGAAAATTAAAGTAAATAAATACCTACATATCATACATACTTAAGGTAGCTGCTAGTATTTTTAATGTCTGAGTACTTTATAGAGTAGTAACCAACATAAGAGATTTCTTACAATTATAATATTTGCAACTGGAGCCCGTCCTTGTGGTTTATGACTCTGACCAATAGGTCTTGGTGCTCTGTCCTTCCTGTTCTAAGCTTTCAGTGATTCCCATTTTTGTTTCCACTGGCTCTAAAGTAGAACTAATTTTCCCCATGAAACGAAAATACATCCTATTGAGTTACACTTTAAAATAGAGATTATATTTATTGCTTCCCTCAGAGAGAAGTAGTGTTTCATAAGTGTTCTTAGGTGACAAAAGTTCTTTATTACCCTGAAGATGTTCGAATCCCAAATTTATCTTTAGATTCAAGAGAGCAACTGTCACACAGAACTTCTTCAATTTAAAACAGATTTATACATTTTAATCGTTCACTAATGCACATGGGTCTGGCATGTTGGCTATGAAAAACTAACTGATCTCTCACACAAAATTGTATGCTTTATCTTTTTTTCTTTAGGTGGACTAATGTAAATATATGTGTGTGTATATATATATTTTTTTTTTTCCTCATATTTGCTTGAACTTACTGAAGGTTCCTAGCTATAGTCAGCAAAATTTAGTATATTGACTTTTTTTTTCTGAATGTCTAGAACTCCATTTGGTAGACATGCAGTTCAATTCAAGGTACAGGTTTAAACAGCTACTTTGCAATAAGCAACTCTCATTAAAGAGATATCATAATCCTTACAGCCCAATCTAATTTAATTCATCCATCCCACAATCTAGTGTAGCAATTGAAAATCTTAACCCTAATAGAGAGCACACAGCTATCTAATTTTTAAAACAGGAACACATTGGCTATTTGACAAGAAACATACGTCAATTTGCAGGTATTGCTAGAGGTAGAGCTTCCAGGTGATGCCACTAGGGTTGTTTTGGTACTTTGTATTTCTCTTCTCTGCTTGCTGTTACTTCTCTCTGCATTTGCTTCCACTCTATTACCCTGCAGACTCTCCATTTGTCAATAAAACAGTTACATACTCGTAATTTCAATTGTAAAAGCAGGAGAGTTATATTTCCAGCTTTGACAAGGAAAATATTAGGAAATACTGCTTTTGGCCTTGATCACATTATGCTCCAATCAATTAGATTACATATCCACCATTTCAATCAATCACTATGCTAAAAATGATATGTTATCTGTGACCCCCTTCTAAGGCTTAAGAATCAAGAAAACATAATAAGCTGCTACAGCATGATATAGTAAGAATAACAAGTTTCCCCCTAACAGGTTTGGCTCAGTGGATAGAGCGTCAGCCTGTGGACTGAAGAGTCCCAGGTTCGATTCTGATCAAGGGCATGTACCTTGGTTGTGGGCACATCCCCATTAGGGGGTGTGTAGGAGGCAGCTGATTGATGTTTCTCTCTCATCGATGTTTCTGACTCTTTATCCCTCTCTCTTCCTCTCTGTAAAAAATAAAATATATTTTAAAAAAAAAAAGAACCTCCCTCTTAAAAAAACAAATGAATGGTCTAATATAAGACTAGAGCCATTAGCAATGACAATTGCTTCGAGTAAGTGCCATTATTTCAATGATCCAGTCATTTCTTTTCCTAATGTTTTTTGCTTTTTTTTTAAAAAAAGAAGGTAATACATTGCCTTCAAACAGCTCTCTGAAATATAACTCGGAAAGCTTCAGTGATTTTCTTTCATGTCCTAATCTCAATCCCCGTGTTTCTTTTTGAAAGTCCAATTGAAATAGGGCCCCTTGGACATGTTTCTCTCTCATCGATGTTTCTGACTCTTTATCCCTCTCTCTTCCTCTCTGTAAAAAAAAAAAGAAAAGAAAAAAGAATAATGAGTTTCTCAAAAGACTGGTAAAAAGATAATGTGCACAAGGCAAAAATAAAAGTACATACATATACATGCTCAAATACACACATATATAAATAACACAAGTCTTTATCTACTATCTTGATGCTATTTTAAGTTTCTTGATGTTATTTTAAGATTTATTAGCATGCTAGGTCATGAATATGTACCTCCAAAATAGTAAGTGTGTTATCCACATATCTCTTCTCTCACATATTGCCTGACTATTCACACCTGCCCGCTGAGTATGCTTAAACTTGCTCGGACTCTCTCGAAGTAATTTGTTCTCAAGAACCACATCATAAGAGCTCTACAGCTGTCTTGTCAAACATGCTAAGCATGAAAAACATGCAATAAGTACAGAAGGAAACTGCTGACAGGAAAAAAAAATCTGCTTATTACTTCCTGTATATTAAAAAAAAGTTAAGAGGCTCAAAGTGAACCAGCCACTAAGAAAGTACCTCTTTCTCTGAAAGATATCTTTCTTACTGTTTCCTTATTCCCATAGTTTCATAAGCATCCTTTAGAAACCTTTAATTTAGACTTTAGAGGAGAGAACAATTTTCTCTGTTTATATGTAAAAAAACATGAGTGCAGGTTTACTAGTCGACAGATAGTATGTGATTTACATTCTATGAATGTTTTTAAAAGCATGAAAAAATAAAGTGCATGCATCTAAACCTACAGAGCAGCAAGAGTCTAAATGTATACAGCTACGTCTTGTATAGACAGAGTAAACATTGATGTTACATTACAATTAAAGCTAGTAGTTTAAAAATCATCAGGTCTTTGCATTATTTATGATGACTGACCCACTGAGGTAAAAATGAACATTAAAGTGGTTCAACAATTTTCATTCCAAAGATAAATTATATCAAATGAGAAAATTAGGAATGAATTATACTGAAAAAAATATATAACCATTGTGTACATTTTCCATTTCTTTACTCTTCTCATCAAAATAAATCACATATACAATCACATTTTGAGATGATAACAAAAACAATTTGAAAGCGTTTATAACGTTTGGTAAAGAGATGCTTCTGAGGAATCTGATAGTCAACCCAAGGACAATAAATATAGGATCTGTGTGAAATGTGTATAAAAGTGAACATTTGAACCCACAGACATATGGAACCATCTGACTTTGTTTCTTCTTTCAGAACCCTTAATTGTATAGTGACTACCAACTGATTCTTGATTAAATTATGCAAGAAGTTTAAAAAAAAAACTTCAGCTGCTCTCAAATTGTATAGCAGTAATGACTATTATGATGGCAAAAGTATAAAATATTTCTTTTTTATTGATTTCACTTACATAACTCTAACTGTATTGTCATAAATGACTACAACGTTCTAAAATATAATCAAACTAGAGGCCTGATGCACGAAATTTGTGCAAGAGTAGGCCTTCTTTTCCCCGGCTGCCAGCACCAGCTTCCCTCTGGCACCCGGGTCCCGGGCTTCCCTCACAGCCGCAGCTTCATCCAGAAGGCTGTCTGGATGGACGTCCAGTCTAATTAGCATATTATGCTTTTATTATCATAGATATTATATATGTATATATGTGTATATATGTGTACATATATGTGGGTATGATAATTACTTATATGCATTAATATATAGATGTCATAATTAACAGCTTCAGAAAAATGCATAAGAACCTAAGGCAATGATTGCCTCTGGGAAAATGACTGGGCCCTGGGAGGGTAGCAGGCATAGG
>NW_006291015.1:301148-302905 GCF_000327345.1 Myotis davidii
CACATTGTTTATAAAAATAACTTTGTGGGTTCTAGAATAGCAACATTTAGTTTCAATGGAGAGACTGCCTGGCCTTGTTTTATTTGACCAAAGATTTGCATAAACAAAATGATCGCCAAAAAGGGAAAAAGGGCACGCACAGCTGTGGGTAGAAATCCTAGGGATGGATGATCTCTTTTTATTTGACCTAAGAAAAATATTTTGAATTATACTGAAAAAAAATATATAACCATTGTGTACATTTTCCATTTCTTTACTCTTCTCATCAAAATAAATCACATATGCAATCACATTTTGAGATGGTAACAAAAACAATTTGAAAGCGTTTATACCATTTGGTAAAGAGATGCCTCTGAGGAATCTGATAGTCAACGCCAGGACAATACATACAGGATCTGTGTGAAATGTGTATAAAAGTGAACGTTTGAACCCACAGACATATGGAACCATCTGACTTTGTTTCTTCTTTCAGAACCCTTAATTGTATAGTGACTACCAACTGATTCTTGATTAAATTATGCAAGAAGTTTAAAAAAAAAACTTCAGCTGCTCTCAAATTGTATAGCAGTAATGACTATTATGATGGCAAAAGTATAAAATATTTCTTTTTTATTGATTTCACTTACATAACTCTAACTGTATTGTCATAAATGACTACAACGTTCTAAAATATAATCAAACCAGAGGCCTGATGCACTAAATTTGTGCAAGACTGGGCCTTCTTTTCCCCGGCTGCCAGCACCAGCTTCCCTCTGGCACCCGGGACCCGGGCTTCCCTCACAGCCCTGGTTTCATCCAGAAGGTCATCTGGAAGGACGTTGGTCTAGTTAGCATATTGCACTTTTATTATTAGAGATATGTCTAACAATAATAAGAAATATTCCTCGAGAATATAAACCATAGAAGTTAAAATCCAAATTTTCAAAAACATACTTTTGCAAAATTTTCAAATACTTTATAATAAATTTGTTGATCCTAAAAAATAGAATGTGATAAATATAAACATATGTATTGCATTCATGTGTGCAAATATTCTTATATATAACTATAAGTATATGTAACTGTGTGTATGTGTGTGTATATCCAATGCTAAAAAATGAACATGAAATAAAAATTAATGTGTGTGGTGATCTAATTCTTAGAACTCCAGTGTTTACAGGTAATCCTCCTTGTTAGACAAGAGCCTCTCTTTCCTCTGAAAATCCTTTTTATTATCCTGATGCTTGCTACTCAGTGTTTAAGTCTTCTTAGTTAAGGTCAGTTTATAGCTAACTTCATAAAATAGTTCTATTCCTCTGGTAGCAAAAGTAGCCTTAAGATGAACCGTAAAAACACACAATTATCCAAACTTAATGGTCCCTGAGTCAGCACTACATGTATTTAGTGAATTGGAGATTATACATACACAGAAAAGCATCTAGAGATAATAACACATGTTTCATAACTTTCTTTAGTAATCATCTGCGGTAGGCACAATAATAACCCCCTAAAGATATGTATGTCCTAATCCTGGTAACCTGTGTACTAGAATTATGTACCAATATTTTATTTTATATGGCAACAGACTCTGTAGGTACGATTAAGCTAAGGATTTTGAATTGGGGAACTTATCTTGAATGACTTACAATCTTTGAAGGTGGACAAGACATGTGGGCATCCTCTAGAAGCTGGACAAGGAAAGGGAATGAATTCTCCCCTAGAGCTTCCAGAAAGAAGTGCAGCTGATCTACTCCTTGATTTTAGCCTACTGAGACCTG
>NW_006291015.1:303135-305278 GCF_000327345.1 Myotis davidii
CATCATGCAACATTTCTTAATGCTACATTCAATTTGGTACGCCCTCTTCTGAAAACTCAGCATTCTCTAATCCAGTCAGTTTTAACTGTATATTTTTCAGTTTCAAATATGTCAGAAATAATTATTAGTAAATGACATATGCAATGCCAGAAAATAGATAATACACTAAATCCTAAATCCAAAACTTTTTAAATATCTTTCTGGTCCTTTTAGCTCACCACTCATGTCTGCATTGTATGAAAGGAGAAAATGTCTTAGTTATCACTTTAAGAAACTTGCATTTACTTCAGTTCTTTATTGAAAGCACTTGCGTCCTTTAAGCTTTGGAATATCACTGTCTGTCAGTAAATAATAATGGTATTATATAACACCATCTTATATAAAATAGAAATGTCTCTCTATTTCACATAAAAATCCAGAAGTAGAAAATTCAAATTGTTTTTCATTATGTTCTACAAATACTTATGGATGTAGACTCTTATGAGATTGCCCCAGTAATGGTTTTAATTATCCTGCCCCCAAATAGTGGAATAAAATCCACTATCACATCCACATTCCAGGTAACAGGATACAGTAAATACTAAGGAATAACAGAGGGAAAAAATGTGAATCAATTCCATTCTATGGAAGATTTCCAGAAGTTTCCTTACAGCATTCTACTGCCATTCCATTGTTCAGAACTCAGTGATACAACTATCCATAGTTGAAAGGGATTTGGAAATTCTATCTCTACTATTGATGAATATATTCAACTAAAGGCTTTAAAGCTCAAATTTCCATGCCACCAGGAAATAAGGGAGGAACCCATATCGTAAGAGACTAGCAGTCTTATCAATACCATAGGGAGAGAGAGAGAATCACATTTTATCCTCATAAAAATCTTCTGTGGCAGAAAACACTACATTCCTCATTTTCTCAATGAGAACAGTCAAATATATAGAGGTTGAAATAGATGTTCAAGATTACATAGCTAGAGGGTGATAGAGAAGAACTTAAAGGCATTCTTCTCTGAATTAATATAATATCTGCCCTTAAACAGTAAGTAATATCACAACATTTTATAATACTTCAAGCAATTAGATTGACCCTCACTATTTCAGATTATTTTATTTTAATAGGTATAGATTTGTTTTAAATTCAATTTGCAGGATACTTTACAGTCCTTTATTATTTTTAGATGTCTAAGTCTTTCATTAAGTTCTTAGGATAATTTTTTTCTAGAGAATCATGTTTAAAACAACATATAAATGTTTGTTAATTTAGAAAAATATATATTATTTGCTTCAAAATAAACTTATCCCCTCGGCTGCATCCATGCCATTGGCACTTTATTTCTAAGCATTTATAAGCAAGCATAACTGAACAACTCAGTATATTTAAGTTCATACATAATTAGTAGTTATCTCAACTACTATCATTTTCAAATACTTTAATTTTCATATTAAATAACAGATGAATATAGTATATTTTTTCAATAATTATAAATTCTAAAAATGGAGAAGATTAAGTTGTCAACTTTAAACAAAGCCTATTAAAAAACTAAGTATTCAATGTTGAGTGGTAGAAAAGTCATACAGGTGTGTTATTTTTTCCAAGATGCTTACAAAAGCAAATATTTACAAATTAACTACTATTTTAAATAAAAAAAAGCTTATATATGTCTCACTGCCTCATCATGCTAGATGGCCTATCAACATGGAGATAAAATGTTAAAGATGACTTAAGACTAGAATGGGATGTATCACCAGGTAAAAAGATTTTAGAGTATAGATCTTGAAGAACTTGGTATACTGAAAAATACTTGATACGTTTTTCACTATAAAAAGTTTTCATGAAATTTTGAAACAATGGATATTGTTTCAAATACTCTAATATGGTATCTGCAGACTCAAAGAACACAGTATGTATCTTTTTATATTAAAATAAAAGCATTTGAAGAATTATAAGAATTAGTGAAGCATAAAAATAAAGAACTATAATTAATAAAAAAAGTCTAATTATATAATAAATGTGAAAAATATGTGTGAGACACTTACCGTATTTGCCGGCGTATAAGATGACTGGGCGTATAAGACGACCCCCTAACATTTCCACTCAAAATACAGAGTTTGTTATATACTCGCCGTATACGAATACCCCCTCT
>NW_006291015.1:305752-314040 GCF_000327345.1 Myotis davidii
AACGGTATGTGGAATGAAGTGGGCGGGCATCGGGAGGCCACTATGGCACGGGGCAAGCACTATGGGCAGTCTATCTGAAGTGTACCTGGCGTATAAGACAACCCCCCACTTGGAGGCATATTTTTCAGGGCCAAAAAATCGTCTTATACGCCGGCAAATACGGTATGACAATGTCTAACTCAAATGCTCATTGAGTTTTCTCTGGATTTGATTACTATCACTAGGAAGAAGACAAAATATTTACCTTATCAAAAGCCATACTACTCTTTTCAGTGTTATGAATATAAATTCAGTACATAATGTAATTGATCTATTTTTCAGTGAAAACAAGATGAAGTATTGAACAAACTTTTCCTCAGTAAACATGTAACTTATTATATGTACACTTGAAATATGTTACCCATAATAAGTAGTTTAAACAGATACATGACAACATAAAAAACAAGGAGCTGGATGGGCTTAGATACTATCTTTTTGCTTAAATGAAAGAATGTTTTCTCTACTTCACATAGCAATATAGATATAGAAAATCCAGGATTATGTTTTATTATGTTCTATAAATCCTCAGGGATGTAGACATTGTCCTAGCCATCCTGGAGTATGGTCTTAATTACCTTGTTCCAAAATAGTGGTGCAAAATCATTAGCATATCAGCAGTTTTAGGCAACAGGAATCTAAACTATGTTGGGTCAAAGAATATTCCATATTTAATATTTGAATTTTAACTTACCATGATCTACATTCCCTCTATGCACAAGTGGAATCACTCTCCTGGAATACAATTTGAATTTTCCAAGGATTCTCAAATAAGTTGTTAAATAGAAATAAATATGTTGGGTATAATATGGAGGATTAATGGTTTAAAAGTCACCTTCTACAAATGATTTATACGCTTTTATTGCTATATCTTCAAAAATAAAGACCTAATATGCTAATTAGACCAGAAGGCAGAACGACCTTCCAAAAGGACCTCCAGAACGACCAGTGGGCGGTCTGCGAGGCAGCCAGGGCCGTGAGGGCCTAGCCCCTTGCACGATTTTCATGCATCATGCCTCTAGTTAATTAATAAAAACCTTATTTTTATTTAACCTTATTTTTCATAGCTATATTTCTAAATTTTTACTTTATATTATACCTATTTATATGTCTAATTAAAATATTTATTGAACAATTAATTTATTCAACCTTCTAATAATTTTATCTGTTTATCATGGCCCCCAGAAGACTGTGTAAATGGGTTACATATACTAGTCACCTGGGACATGACCTCTAAACTAAAGCAACATCATTCTACAAGTTCCATCATAATAATTGTTCCATTACCTGATTATCTTCTATGTGTCAACTACTTCATTAGCTATATTTTACATATATATTAGGTAATACTCAGGACATGATTGAAAGTTAAATAACTTGCCCAGGATTACATGGTTAGTAAACAAAATAAATGTATTCTGATCTCCAAGTTTCTTTTGGAAAATATATAAATAAATTATAATAAATGCCTTATTCAAAGAATAAAGTTGCACTGCAGTAAATTAAAATTTATTTTAAGAACAATTATCTTTACTATAATTATGACAAATATAGCCAACTTCATTATAATTTTTAGTTTTGCTCTTAAACACAATTCAAAGCACATTTTGCACAGATGGAAAGCTATTAGATATGAAAGCTATAGATCCATAAAATAACAAAGAGAGACCCCATGTCATATTGAAGCTAAAGAAGAATTGACTCTATGAGAAGCTTTTAGAAAGTGATTATCTGCATCTGTAGGTATTTAACTTTCTGCCAAGTTTCTTAACTTCTTTTGTTTACTAAGGGTACATTTTAAAGTTAAACATCTTGAGAACTGGCGCCACAGTTTGTGACATTCAGCAGTACTTTGACATTCTTTTGGTTTCACCAAGAAACTGGTTATCTGCAATTTCATAAACATAATAGCATAAAATCATATTTTACTGGTTTATTTAATAATCTTGTGTCAATTTTAAAAATAGAGTAAGCTAGAGGTCTGCTGTTTCAGGATTTTTATAAGTAGCTCACAGCAAGTTGATATTGTGATATTGAAGAGTATTTTTTAATTGGTCTCCACTTACATATTTAGTTTTCCTATTTGATGATAATTTTAAATTAAGTTGGCAATGATAATGTTCAAGATGTCAGTGTATTATAATTTTCAATAATCTTTTTAAAAACTCTGATTTATTATCTCATTATTACAGGGGAATCATTTATTTCTTCTTTCACTTATCAAATATTCTTTAGACACTTTCTGTGTTTCAGCTATTAGGAAAAAAAAATTACCTGTTAAGAAGGTTACATAGAGGCTATCAAGTGGCGACAGATATGTAAGTACTGGGTTCAAATGAGAAAGCCAATAGAGAATGTATCCAGCCGTGGGCAAACTACGGCCCGTTTGAAATGAATAAAACTAAAAAAAAAAAAGACCGTACCCTTTTATGTAATGATGTTTACTTTGAATTTATATTAGTTCACACAAACACTCCATCCATGCTTTTATTCCAGCCCTCCGGTCCAGTTTAAGAACCCATTGTGGCCCTTGAGTCAAAAAGATTGCCCACCCCTGGATAGACGGTGGTTCTTTTAACTTTGATTGGATGTCAATAATTTTCTAGATATTTTTCAACTAGACTTCCTGGATTACCATCCAAGAATTACTAAATAAAAATCTCTCAGAATAGGGATCAAGCAAGTCATTTAAAAAAAAAATTGGTAGATGATAATGTTTCCATCAAATGTTAAGGAACACTTTGTAGAGAAAAACAAGAAAGGAGAGGAGTACTCTTCAAACAATAGTACTTAGGTGTGTGATTGTATAATGATCAAGCAATTGAGAGTAGGAGGGAAAAATAAATTGAAAGAAAGAAAGAAAGAAAGAAAGAAAGAAAGAAAGAAAGAAAGAAAGAATGAAAGAAAGAAAGGAAGGAAGGAAGGAAGGAAGGAAGAAAGAAAGAAAGAAAGAAAGAAAGAAAGAAAGAAAGAAAGAAAGAAAGAAAGAAAGAAAGAAAGAAAGAAAGGAAAAACAAAAAACTTGAGAGAATGTAAGCCCATAAAAACAAGGATGTAAAAAGTTTGAAGAATGAAAAAGGGTAAAAAACCCAGTGGGTGACTCAGTTGGTGGGGGTTCCTCCCATGCATCAGAAAGGTCGTGGGTTGGATCTTCAGTTGGCACATACGGAGACAACTCATCAATGTTTCTCTCACACAATGATCTTTCTCTCTCTTCATCTCCCTCTAAAATCAATAATAATATTTTTAAAATATGCTCAGATGATGATTAAGAAAAAGGGATAAAATTTTATATCTTGCTGAGAACCCAAGAATTATGAGAATTAAAAAAGGCTAAGGGATTTGTACTTTCTGAAATAATTGATTAGCTTTATTTTCACTGAACTCAGGGGGGAAATTCTGGACTCAGAAAAAATAAAAAACGGAAGGCATGTATGAAGTTCACAAGTATATCTAGATAGCTTTATAGGTTTAAGAGGGAAACATATAAGTACACAATTGATAGTCTCATTATTTTTCTATGAGATTTTAGGCAAAACAATATGCTTAATCTGACTTAAAGAAAATCTGATAGTTTCTTCATATAAGTATTAACAATGACAAAAACTTAATAACAATAGAAAAATAGCAATATACCAGGTGTACCAGTTAATAATGTGGATTTTTTTTCAATAGATGGAGTTACACATATGTTGATATATATGCAATTTGATATGTATACTATTTTGTTATATTGAAAGCAAACTTCCAAACTTCATATGTCAAATTATCTGAAATATTATAAATATTTTTATGCTTAAAAATGTCGAATTTTGTGCCAAAAAAAGAGCATTTGCGGAAAGTTTTAACTCATTGCTTTATTTTAAAGAAAAGTGCTACTGAAAGTTATCGTATACTTTGGGAAGCTTATGGTGAATATGCTCCATATCAAGATACTTGAGAATGCTGCTTTAAGTGATGATTTTGATGTGAAAGACAAAGAACGTCCAAGTCAATTTGAACCATGCTTTGATGACAAAATGATCAGAAGGGGCCAGAAGACATGGCAAAGTAATTTTGCTTCATGATAACACACCATCACACACTTCAAAACCAGTTAAAGACATGTTAAAAGATCTTGCCTGGGAAATATTAACCCACCTGCTGTATTCACCAGACATTGCTCCTTCAGATTACCACTTGTTCTGATCAATGGCACACACACACTTTCTGAGCAGCACTTCAAAACACGAAGAAGTGGAAAATTGAGTCTCAAAACAAGAAAAGTTCTATTGGACGGTATCCACAAATTACCTGAAAGTTGGGGGAAATGTGTAGCTAGCGATGGACATTACTTTAAATAAAGCACTTTTGATGTTTCTCTTAAAATTATTGTGTTTTCTTTGATTACAAAATCCACATTATTAACCGGTACACCTGGTTAGCAAATATTTATTAATATTTTTATGCCAGATGTAGGATATCATATCTGTGCTGTTATTCAATGATTATATATCCTGGTGGATTACATGAAGTTTTAAATTTGTCCAGGAAAGCTTAACTATTTAGTGGTACCACAATTTAAACCCATGTGGGTTTTACTCTATTATCCTCTTAAATCCTGCTTTAGATACATTTCTCACTGTTTAAAGTAAAATATAGCTTTAAATAAAGTTTAATATGTTTATGAAACATAGAGATCATGGCATATAAAAGGCAAGATTAATAACATACTTAAATATGTTAATAGCATCTAGGATTGCCCTTCAGCCTTAAAGAGTAAGTCTTAAAAATTAAGTTTATCTGATCCAGTGTTCATTCTGCACTATTTTTCTGGTACTTACTAGACTAACCCTATCGAATAAAAGAGTAATATGCAAATTAACCATCACTCCATCACTCCCTCACTCTGTCACAAAGATTGCAACGGCCATGGAGCTGGAGTGAGCAGGAGGCTTGAGTTGCTGCCGGTGATGGAGGAAGCCAAGCTTCCCACCTGCCCTGTTGGCCCTGAGCTCTACTCAAGGCTACAAAGTTTCAATTATAGAAGATGAATAAATCCTAGATACCTGCTTCCAGCCGGCCTGGACTCCACTCAAGGAGGGGCTGGGAACCTTTGAGGTGGACCAAGGCAACAAAGTTTCAATTAGAAGTTAAACAGAAGTTAAATAAATCCCAGATACTTGCTTCTAGCCCATGGGCATGGCCAGCCTGAAAACGCCATCAGCCCCTCACCCAGGCTGGCCAGGCACCCCAGTAGGACCTCCCATCGTGAAGGGGCTGTGGCCAGCATGAAAATGGTCCTCAGCCCCTCACCCAGGCTAGTCAGGCATCCCAGAATGGACCTCCACCCTGAAGGGAGTGTGGCCAGCCTGAAAATAGCCCTCAGCCCCTCACCAGTCTGGCCACACCCCCATGGGGTAAGGCTCCCCACTGAGGGGCTTGACCAGCCTGCAAACAGCCATCAGCCCCTCACCCAGGCTGGCCAGGCACTCCAGTGGGACCTCCACCTTGATCTAGGACACCTTTCAGGGCAAACCAGGCATCTTCCACCCATGCACCAGGCCTCTATCTTATATAACCCGCCTCCTCGGCAGCGCTAAGAATATCCAACTGCAGCTTAGACCTGCTCCCCGCTGGCAAGTGGACATCCCCCAAGGGCTCCTGGGCTGCCAGAGGTATTTCTGACTGCCATCTTAGGTCCACTCCCCCCAGAGACCAGGCCTAAGCCAGCAGGTGGACATCCCCCGAGGGGTCCCAGACTGCAAGAGAGCACAAGCCAGGCTGAGGAATACCCGCACCGAGTGCACAAATTTTGGTGTACCGGGCTTCTAGTTGATAAAATATTTGCCAAATTTTCTAAAGCTATTCACTTAATATTACTCTGTCAGTATCAACTAACAAATCACAACCCCAATTAAACATTATATGACAGTTAATCCATTTCTGGACGTAGCAACTGAATGTCACTGTCCTAATTGCCTACAGTTAAAACCCAGGGCCCAGATTTCAAATGGACACTCAACGTGCCTGGAAATTTTAGTGTAATTTACTTTTATATTCGCATTTCCTTCTCTAAATTCACTATTTTATAACCCCTTTAGCCTCTTAGTGCTTCCTACTTGCTTTTCAATCCTACACCTGATGTGTATTTTTTAATCAAACTTGCCCACTGTTACTAACTTCAGTCCCCTTACTATATGAATGTTATGAGCCTAGCCTTGTCAATGACCAAACTCTCCATGTGTGCTCTAGATTTTCTTTTCTCTCACCTGATGTCTTCTATAATTATCTCCTTCCCCCTCATCATTAATTTTTCCCTCTTTATATGCACTTCCCCAATACACAATCATGCTAGCAATTCTATATTGTCTCTTTTAAAGTAGAAAACATCCTTGGACCCCTGCAAACATCTCTAGTTAACCACTCTATTTCCACGTTTCCATTTCATAACAACATATCCTATCTAATTAAAGCGTAATATGCAAATTGATCATCACTCAACACACAAGATGGCTGCCCCCATGTGGACACAAGATGGCCAGCAGGGGAGGACAGTTGGGGAAGATCAGGCCTGCAGGGGAGGGCAGTTGGGGAAGATCAGGCCTGCAGGGGAGGGCAGTTGGGGAAGATCAGGCCTGCAGGGGAGGGAAATTGGGGGCAATCAGGCTTGCAGGGGAGGGCAGTTGGGGGGGGCAGGCCAGCAGGGGAGGGAAGTTGGGGGCAATCAGGCTGGCAGGGGAGCAGTTAGGCATCGATCAGGCTGGCAGGGGAGTGTTTAGCGGAGCCAGCAGTCTTGAATTGTGAGAGTGATGTCTGACTGCCTATTTAGGCCCGATTCCACACCGGACAGTTGGACATTCCTAAACGGGCAGTTGGACATCCCTCAAGGGGTCTCAGATTGGAGAGGGTGCAGGCTGGGCTGAGAGACATACCCTCCCCGCTCTCCCCACCCCCCCATGCACGAATTTCAAGCACCAGGCCTCTAGTCTGGTAATAACTGTTCATAAGTTCTTGTTTCCAAACCATTCTCTCCTCAATCCATTTCAATAAGGCTTTGATTCCCACCACTCCACAGAGGTTTTCTTGTACAGTCAACATAGATGTCATGTAATCAAATCCAGTTATCAATCCTTGGATCTTCTTATTTGACATGTCAGCAGCATTTGATATAACCCTTCCCTCTTCATGAGACAGCAAATTTCTGGGACTCCATATTCTCTTGGATTTTCTGCTACTTCATAAACCATTTCTTTTTACTCATCAACCCTGGATTAAACTGTGCTGATCAAGTTTTAAAATGTTACAGAGTCCTAAGGCTCTGATATGAATAGCCTTTTCTTTGCCATGGAAATATTCTCTCCAGATTACATCATCTTATTTCGTGGTTTCTAATTTAACTGAGATTGGTGCATGATTTCCAAATCTCTATTTTCAGCCTTTACTTGGACTTGTGTATTCTATTTTCTATTTGACATCTCCAGGTAATACACAATTGATATTTCACAATAACTTACTAGTAGTCAAAACAAAACTTCTGCCAAGCAATTCTCTCTCTCCCCTTCCCTCAAATTATTTCTTTCCAGTTCCCATCTCTGGGTGAGTTGTGACTTACCCAGATCAATTTATGTCCTGAAAGCTCTAATCAGGGTAAGTTCCATATAAAGGTGTAATATTTTAAAAAAAATTTATACTATAATTTACTAGGTTTAGATACACAAAGACTTACCATAGTGTCACAGTTGCCTACAGCATTTAGTACAGTGCCCTGCTCTACAGAACTTGCAGCCTAGGAACAACAGGCTATATTACATAGCCTAGGTGTGTAGTGGGCTGTACCATCTAGGTTTGTGTAGGTGAACTCTATGATGCTCGAACAATGACAAAATTGCCTAATGACATTTATCAGAACATATCCCCATTGTTAAGCAACACATGGCTGTACCAGACAATTCCTGGAATCCAGCAATTCCTCCTCTGGCTATATATCTGAAGAAAATAAAATCAGTATCTCACAGTGATATCTGTGTTTCAATGTTTATTGCAGTATTATCCACAAGAGCTTAGATATGGTAATAACCTAAGTGTCTGTCATAGATGAACGAATAAATGTCATACTTTTTAGCAGGAAAAGCTATAACCCAATAGCTTAAGCCAGAAAATTGCTTGTTCTTTTGACGTTGTACTGTGTTTTTCCATATCAAAGATGTCTTTACATGAACTGTTAATTCCAGTTTTAGTAAAGTTGTCATCTCTCTCTGTGTAGATGCCAT
>NW_006291015.1:314402-317033 GCF_000327345.1 Myotis davidii
GAGCCCAGTGGCAGAGTGTCCCTCAGCCCATCCTGCACCCTCTCCAATCTGGGACTCCTCAGGGGATGTCTGACTGCTGGTTTAGGCGCCCAGGAATTGGGCTTAAACTGGCAGACAGACATCCCTCTTGCAATCCAGGACTGCTGGCTCCTAACCATTCGCTTGCCTGCCTGCCAGATTGCCCCTAGCTTCCTCTGCCTGCCAGCCTGATTGCCCCATAAGCACGCCCATACCAGCCTGATTTCACCCCCAACTGCCCTCCCCTGCTGGCCTGATGGCCCTCAACTGCCCTCCCCTGCAGGCCTGGTCTCCCCCAATTGCCCTCCCTTGCTGGCCATCTTGTGACGACATTGGGGTGGCCATCTTGTGATGACGTGAGGGTGTGAGGGTCAATTTGCCTATTACCTCTTTATTATATAGGATGTGAAAGTGCCAGGGCTGACCAGCAAAACCTGAGTGATGGATGAATGATTAATCTGACACATGATTGCTGTGAAAGAGAGGGCTTAGGGACTGCCTGGCTATAGGAACCAGATAGCTTCAATTGCTTGCCTCTTCAGGCTTTTATTGTAACAGCAGTTTGGGATAAAGTTTATCTTTTAAATACAATCACTAGAGTAAGTAATCTTGGGAGGATATAATGGTAGAATTAAGAAATGAGGGCCCACCCTAACTGGTTTGGCTCAGTGGATAGAGTGCTGGCCCCATGGGCAGAAGGGTCCTTGGTTGTGGGCTCGATCCCTAGTAGAGAATGTGTAGGAGGAAGCTGATCAATGTTTCTCTCTCATTAATGTTTGTAACTTTCTGTCCCTCTCTCTTCCTCTCTGTAAAATCAATAAAAATATATTTTAAAAAAAGAAATGAAGGCCTATGTGGAAAGTTTAATAAACATGGAGAAATTTGTTCCAGTGGGGGGATGGTAAGGAATACAAGATGTGACTTAACAATTGGTTTCAAACATGAGAAATAAACTGTGAAACTTACAGTATAAGAGAAGTCGTTTAGGCAAATTAGTAAAGTAAATTAAATTTGTTTTTTACCTTCCTCCAACATAGTGTTCCCATAAAAGCTACTAGTGAGTCAATCAGTCTTATTCTTGACTTCTCTGTTATTCTAGTGGAGCCTGCTCTTCCAAACAATATCCAAGATTCTGGAAATATTGTACTTGTTTCCTCTTATACTTAAAATCTTAGACACAGTAGTCTTAGATTTTAATGCCAGGCCTAACTTTTGATAACTTTTCTAAGCCCTCAATTATGTAATAGTGGTGATAATAGTGGTACGTATTTTAAAGGATTACCCTGAGGATTAAAAAATATCAAGTATTCATATGTTGATGTCTAAGCATAGAAAGTATTCAAATATTACCTAAATGTTATATAGAAATAACTATGCTATACAAACTTAATCTATCTATTAGAAATAGAACTAACTTGATTTCTCTTCATTTGGAGATTTTGATACAATTTCTCAAAATTTTAGATAGTGCTGTTATGAATTTCAGTCCAGGTATTGTGACAAAGTTGTTACCTGTCTCAGATGCATTAACATTTAAAATGGATAATACTTGAACTCCAAAAAATGATTTAAAAAATTGAGACTCAGAGTGAGATATTTGGGAGACCTATGAGGAAGAAGCATCAAATTTTCAGCTACCCCTGAAATCAATTACATATTTCAATGCTTACTAAATATCTACTAATGAGGACTATCACCTCATTATAGATGGAGAAAACCCTGGCTGTAAACTTAGGAATTAGAACATGGTAGAAAAACATGTTCTTTAAAAGAATATATGTATTTTGTGGAATAGAGTGTTATTTATGCTGCATAATGAAACTCCTTTTTTTCCCATTATTTTGCCTTGGGATCCCTGAGGTGCTTCCCCCTTGGCCAGAATAAGGTGAGGAGAGAGAGAAAGAGAGAGAGAGAGAGAGAGAGAGAGAGAGAGAGAGAGAGAGAGAGAGAGATGTTCTTCTGAGGAAGTGAGACTGAGATTTGTATACTTGCCCATCTCTTGTTTCTGTCACATACTGTATAAAGGTGAGGGTGGGGCGGGTGAGTGAGAGAACTAGCGAGGACAAGGCTTTCTAATAAAGCCTTTTAAAAATTGGCTCACACGTTCCATGGGAATGGTTCTTATAGAATAGTAAGTTTCAGTCTGGGATCTTGGAATTGTTCTCTGTTTATGAAAAGACCAATAGTGCCTTGCCTCAAAGGTTAAAATAAAGGTGATGCAGACAATATATGGCTTAAAGGATCACATAATTTAACAATCTCAGTAATATTAGTCAAAGTTTTTAAATAAGCTATAGTACTTTAAAATTAGCATATTCTTGACGAACCGAACAACTATGTAAATAGTGTTTTGTTATCCCTAAATTTTCTCTAGACACTCTTGAATCACATCACATTATGTACCATAGTAAGCATTGTAATTCAACAATGGGTTTCTATGTTTGCTAACGGCGAATATAAAATTCGATAAATATTCTAGCACATTTCTAAACCAATGGTCAATGAAGTAACTGATAATTAGTTCAATTTTTCAGTCTTGTAGACATCCTGCCCTTCTAACTGAGTAATCAGTTATAAGATCAAATTATATTGTGATAATATAAATATAATTAT
>NW_006291015.1:317104-319118 GCF_000327345.1 Myotis davidii
TATATTACCCAAAATCATCCCAATTTTAAGTTTTTCATGAAAAAGGGGAAAAGAACCTCTTACATATTTATTGCTATGGCAATTTCTGGATTATATTTCTATAGTCTTTATTATTAAAATGCCCCTAAGGTATAAATATTCTTTAATTTTATGAGCTTTTTTTTTAAATGCAATATTTGGAAACCTTTGTCATTGACATAATGATTTTTATCTAAAGGATTAATAGTCCTTAGATATCTGGCTAATTTTAGACTAAAAACTGCTAAAATATTTCTGAATCAAGAATTCATACTCCTTAGTCAATAATATTGTCTTTAATACTGGAAAATAACATATAGATACTTATATTAATATTTATGTTCATATAGATTTTTGTTTACATGTAAATAGTAATATGAGATATTTTACACATACATGTGCCCAGATATTTAAAAATTCTTTAGTTATAATACTACATTTTAGAAACTACATTAATGGTTATTTATTTATTTGCATTATCTGTTTTAACCTCACTATATACTCAAAGGCGGTGCTCTTTTTTTTGAACTTTAGTAAATTTGACAAGTGGGCTATAAGTCATATTTATATATCATCATTTAGTCATTATTGTTCTGACACTCTCTTGCCATTTCATCTTGGCTGAGTTCACACATTTTTTCTTATTTTTCGTACTGCAGGTCTCAACTTAGGTATTACTCACTCTGAGAAGTCTCACCTGACTACACCACCTAAACTGGGTTGCCTTGTTTTTTTCTCTTAGCCACTTTTTTCACCTCATTTATTTAAGAGAGAATTTTCAATTACTTTATGTATTTAATTTATATGTTTGTTTCCTCCATCACGTGATTACAAGCTTTTTGAGGAAAGAACAATTACAGGATGTTCATTTTTTTGCATAATCAGTGAATAACAAGAAACTTGGACAATAATAAGCACTTAATACAAATTTGCAGAATGAATGAAAGATAAGTTTTCAGCATGTAAATTTATACCTGGCACAAGTAAATGGTTCTTTACCCACCCTCTCTCTTCCCTCCTCCTCTATTTTGTAATTATATATATTTTCAAAAAGAAATTATGTTTTTATTTTTGTAGGGTATTTATCATTTTGCCTTTTTTGAAAGTGAAGAAAATGAGGTATATAGATAATTAATAATTAGTCAAAGCACAAAAATAATAAATGTTGAAACTAATATTTCAGCCAAATAATCTGATTTTAGGCAATACATTTAATCAATATATTTTTATATCAGTAAATGTATTTATTTATGGAGAAATGACCTTTTGAACTTGCATGGAGTGACCCATAATAAGCATTGCAGAGACATCAATTTATTGCTTTAACATTCTTTGCATCTATTCTAAATACCACTCTAAGATCACGTAGGAAAAAAACTTGTAGAAATTAATTCAGGTCAACCTCTATAAATTTTTCTTTCTCATTCATTGAGGCTGAAAGAAAAACTCCAGAAACAATGTATATTTATGTCTTATTCAGCTAATCTCAACTTACACAATCATTTTATATTGAAATATGCTGCTTACCTAATTTTTTGCATAAATAGAAATCTTTATTGCTAAAGCTTTTAAACACAAGTAGAATTTCAGAATAATAAACAAGCAGAGATTTTATTTTATAGTCACTTTCTGTGTTATATTTTTGTAAAGTAAAACTATTAGCAGCCATCAGAAATTTTTGCCTTGGCCTAGTTTAATCTCTTTTAAAATTCATTTTGATATGGCAATTTCCCCCACAAAGTACTATCTAGTTTATCCGATTAAAAGCATGATTTCATAATGTCATGTTCATTGATAAATTTTACTTTTTGATTCAGAATGTTTTCTATTGTTTCTTTATTCAAATGCAAGTGTCACAATTGCATGATGCAAATAAACACAAGCTTCAGATTTACTAAATCACCCAGGGTTTTTTTTTTTTTAATATATTTTATTGATTTTTTACTGAGAGGAAGGGAGAGAGATAGAGAGTTAGAAACATCAATGAGAGAGAAAC
>NW_006291015.1:319594-322111 GCF_000327345.1 Myotis davidii
CTTTTTTATTCAATGACAGTTACATTTCCTCTCCTGAGGGCTTATTGCCATTGTGTGAGGATAGGCTTGGAAGCCAAGCCTTTTCTTCCCCTTATATTTCCTTAGGCTTTAGATGGTGGTTGGCGGAGAGAAAACACAGATTATATACTACTCCTCCCTTTTTCTTGCTCTTATTTGGCTATTGACAGAAAGGACAATAATCTTATGTTGGTGCCTAAGGTTCATGCTTATTAGTACATTGAAATTTCAAGCAATAACTACATTGTCCTAACACTACAACACTACACGGAGGACAAAGAAATTTCTGGAGATATTTTTAAATTATCTAAAGTTTGTCATCAGAACTGATTTCTGTTAATCGTGGGGAGAAGATAAGATCTTCCTTCAACAGGAAGAACATAGTAAGACCACACAAATAGTAGGAATCTCAGAAGCTCCTGCTTAAAAAAAATTATTTGAACTCATTTTTTTGAAATAAGATTAAGCCAAGTCACTACTATGTTTTTCAGAGTGGAGGAACTGGGAATAGCATGTCTTAACATTTCCATTTTTTAACCCCTCAACGTAGACTGTGCAAAAGAGAGGTGGTCCTTACCATTACCTGATTAATATAAAAAATAAGTTGAGATGGTACTAGTGCTATGAATTCAATGTTTTTGTTATTGTTCATTCAATATCGGCAGCTCTTTATAAATAATTCACTGTTATGTCATTTCTGACTTTAATGATTTTGAGGATAATATTTTTTAAGCATCAATATAAATTTGACCTTACTTATTTGAGACAGTGATTTATTTGTTTTTCTCTGCTACAGAGATACTTAAATTCCTAAGTATTATATCGATATCTGAATGTTAGCATTTAACATAATATGGCCTAACATAACCCAAAGTTAACATAACCTATTGCCTAGATGGCATGATGAACAGGGAGACTTAGGGGAAAAAAATTTAACTGAAGCACTAATCTCTCTTATTAAGTAAATGCTTGAAAGGAAATGAGTCATCCAACAGGGAAAAAGAAGTCATTTTCTCACATAAGTACTCATTGGGAGTACAGTTATTCTTCAGAGAAAAATTCAGGAAAATAATTTTTAGCATGGTTTATTTCTGAGGTCTGCATATCATGTACCTGGTTATTAGGTTGTAGTGTTTTCATCAGATAACTAAAAATGCATATGCATTTTCGAGGGGCCCCAACATTTCAGTTACATAAGAGCCACAGAGACAAGTTTGATGCCTACGTGTTTTTGGTGCTTATTGCCCAAATCCAGATGATGCTCCACAGGTGTCTCTTCTTGCCAATATAACAGCATTTAGCCTTTGCGGGTCCTTGCAGAGCTTGGTCCCTGCATTTCAAAATAGAATACTGCATTTAAATGTCAGTTCTCACACGCTTACTCAGCCTTCTTTGAGTAGTTCTTTTGTTGCCATAGATGAATGGACACTTGAGTTTTCCTTTAATGGAAGTGACATGAGTAGATTAAGGCAAATCCCAATATCATGAACATTTTATTTCTTTTTAAAACCCTGACTTCTTTACTGAGGAAGTCTCTGGGGAAGAGCAATGCCTTACTAACAGATAAAGGGGACTAAGAGAATCCTCGAAGCTCATCTCCTAGGTGCTGCCGTCCTTACACATTAGAGCTGCTGAGAGACTTATAAATGGCTCCTCAACTTTTACTGTCAAACACAATAGTTGGTTTCAACTGATCTATACCTGGCCTCAAGTGAGTCTTTACAAAAGAGGATTAATGGACCTAGTTTCTTTGTGCAGAATTAAGTGCAATTAAAGGTACATACACTCAGCATGCGTCAGAGGTGCAGCATGATTTTTATAAATATACTAGAGGCCAGGCGCATGAAATTCGTGCATTGTGGGGGAGTCCTTCAGTCCAGCCTGCACCCTCTTGCAATCTGAGACCACTGGCTCCTAATCGCTCTCCTGCCTGCCTGCCTCATCACCCCTAACCACTTGCCTACCTGCCTGATCACTCTTAACCACTCGCCTACCTGCCTCATTGCCCCTAACCACTCTGTCTGCCTTCCCGATCACCCCTAACCACTCTGCCTGCCTGCCTGATTGTCCCTAACCACTCTGCCTGCCTGTCTGATCACCTCTAACTGCTTGTCTGCCTGCCTGATTGCCCCTAGCCACCTCTGCCTTGGCCCCCACCATGGCAACTTTGTCCAGAAGGACGTACGGAATGATATCAGTCTAATTAGCATATTATGCTTTTATTATAGATAAGCTGGTGCATATGAATGCACTTGAATAAAACCAAAGAACTAAAAAACACATTGTTAATATACATATTAGACTTCTTTATTGATACAGCAATATTGTAAATACTCAGTTTTGCCTTGCATACTGTCAAGTTTTCAGAAGGCTTTCATAAGCTTTACCTCATTTTTTTTGTATGAACACCATTGATGTGCCCTCTGCCTGGAACTTTAGGAGGATGCTGCAGGACCAGGACAGGTGACAGAGAAGTCATGATCTCAAAGAGAGCATGTG
>NW_006291015.1:322126-332947 GCF_000327345.1 Myotis davidii
CAATGAGAGAGAAACATCGATCAGCTGCCTCCTGCACATCTCCCACTGGGATGTGCCCGCAACCCAGGTACATGCCCCTGACCGGAATCGAACCTGGGACCCTTCAGTCCGCAGGCCGACGCTCTATCCACTGAGCCAAACCGGTTTCGGCTATGTTTTTATTATTATAGATATACATATATAGATACTGATTTGGCCACTGATGTTCTAATGATTAGACCCTCAAGTTAAGGTTTTTACAGGCCAATTTGCTGTGCAACAATAAATGTATGAAAAATTAAAAGTCATACACATCATATCTTAGGAAAATATTCACAATGCAAGATGCTGTAGATGTTCCCTGAAAACAGATGGTAGAAACTGAAAAGCCAATAAATGGATATATAAACTGCGTAGTCTTATGAAAAAAAAATCTGTCTTAAAATGGACATGGTTCTGTGAAATCACATCAGATTCCTAAATCAAATGATTGAGATTGGTGTTTACCTTCCATGCATAAAGACATTGGATCTTCTAACAATACACAAGTAGAAGACATTAGGTCATGCATGACCTAATCATCAGGACAAAACTTATATTTTAACAGAATTTTACTTTTGCATAAAGTATCACCAAATGTCATGGATTCCACTCAAATACTAATAATATTTTATCTTGCAGGAAAACAGTGAAATGGACTGTATAGTGTAAGCATAACAGGATCCTGTGGGAAACAGTCAACTCTGCCCTAGAGTTGGGCCAGTCATCATGAGAATCCACTTGCGACTCTTCCACTCTGACTCAAGATGCCTAAACCAACCGAGAACTTGCATTTCTACTTGGTTAGGCTTCCCCACAGTCTGTCTGTGACCAAAGAATGTTCATTTTATTTTGAGGAAAGATAATCATAAGAATAACAAAACTTCCTTTTACAGGTTTAGGAAAGTGAAAGTGATATTTTAATATGAGTCATTATATATGTCACATGTACATACAGAACAAATTAGTAATACGTAATGAATTAATTAGAGATCCACAACCAAAACTGAGCCTTCAGTTCTAGTTCAATATTTTATAGGGCAAAACTGGATGATTATGAACTGTACTAAAATTATAACTACCCATAATTCATTATGAATTTATTTTACTAATTCAGCTTAAAAATCCTGGAATTGTTTTTATTACATGTTCTGTTAAAGTATCTGACTTTAATCCAGTGGATCAATAGGTCTAATATTGACCTACTATGTTAAGAATGGAAAAAAATTGCTTCATTCTAATATTAAATTAGCACATATGTGTCAATTTAATTGAGTCCACTAATAATATTACCAGTACCTCTGTCAGAGATAAAAATCTATGAGAAGATAAACTTCCTAACCATTGGCTAAAGAAAAATGACTCATTTCAGAAAGAATATATACAAATTGGAATATAACTTAAATGGTCAAGGTGTTCATTCATGATATAGTTCGGAGATCATTTTAATGTTTGATGGTTACCAGAGGAAAAGGGGACTGGGGCAGATAAAGAGGATAAATGGAGTTAAATATATGCGATGGAAGGAGACTAGACTTTGGGTGTTGAACACACAATGCATATACAGATAATGTATTATAAAATTGTATACCTGAAACATATAACACTAGAGGCCCAGTGCAAGAAAATCGTGCATGGGTAGAATCCCTAGGCCTGGCTGGTGAAAAGTGCTGATCTGTGGGGTGACAAGTGAGGCAATTGGGGGACCCCCTGCTCACACCCACTTTGGCTGGCCTGGTGCCGCCCACTTGCTGGCCCTGCCCCCCTGCCACCGCCTCTGCCACTGGTCAGGGACTGTGGGCTGGGGGCAGCTCCTGTGTTGAGCATCTGCCTTCTGGTGGTCAGTGCGTGTCATAGCGACTGGTTGTTCCGCAATTTGGGCAATTTGCATATTAGGCTTTTATTAGATAAGGTTATTAATCAATGTTGCTCCAACAAATGTAATTTTAAAAAATTAAACAATATGGTCTGGCAGTATTTTTAAAAATATTACATGATAGAACATAAATTGAAATAACCTTATTTTTGAAAAAAATAGTAAGCCATTTAAAACTTTTCTCCAAATCTTGGCAGTGAAAACATGCCAGTGAGCTTTGGATATATCATCTATTTGAGTGTTATGTTGTTTTTTCTAGTGGTATGTTGTTGCCAAGCAAGATGGGCACCAAATCCTTTTTTATTGTATTTTGAAAGACATACAATGAAAGGTATTTTGTTTGTTTTTGTTTTTGCTTTTAATGCTTTAAAACAGTAATTCTCAATGAGTTGTGCTGAAATCTTTGAAGGGATAATTTTTCACTGTCACATGCATTGCAAGATGTTTCACACTCCTGTTATCTACTCATTAAATGTTGGTAGCTTGTTTGCAGTTTATAAGAGAATTTTGTGAATAAGACTGCAAACATTTCCAAATGTCCCTAGGAGGGTTGAAAACTTCTTTAGTGAGAATTGCACCCATCTGTTTTTAATGAATAAAAAAATTGCAGGGTAAAATTGGGCCATGTGACCCTTGGAGAACCCAGCCTCACAGCTAAGACATGTTGGCCGTTTTCCATCTAACCATTTTTGTTCATCTGGGAAAAAATGGGCTTAAAAATATCCTTTGGAGGGAGTTGTATAGAAGGCATCGGCCATTTGATTCCCAAGAGTAGGGAACAGTTCTTTTCCACATTTTATAACTTGTCATATAACTTGTAATAGTGCATTGAGAGATTACAGGGAAGTGGCCTTGATGTACCTGAACTAGAACACAACTTATATTTGGGAACCATGACTACTGTTAATTATTTAACAGTTAAAGGTGTTGATGATTTTCTTTTTCTATAAGAGGCCTAATACTAAGGATTTTAGGCTTTGTGGGACTAACCTTTTCTGTCACAGCTACTCAACTGTGCTATTCTAGTGCAAAGTTGCCATAGATAATATGTAATTGAATGGTATGTCAGGGTTCCAATACAACTTTATTTATGGATGCTAAACTTTGAATTTTATATACTTTTACATGTCACAGAATGATTTTTATTAGACTTCTTAGATAATTTTCAAAATGTAATCATCAATCTTATTTTACTGGCCTAATTCTACAAAACCAGGTAACAGATATGTCCCTTGAGTCATAGCTTGGTGACACCTGAATTTCAGTTAACAAATAAGAGGAAGTTATGGACAAAGCCATCTATTTCTTGATCTGGGGATATTAAATTTATATACTTAAATATACAGCCAGTAGTTATAGCCAAGAATGAATGTTTCACCAGTATTTGGCACAAATATTCAGCTGACATATGAGATAAAGGGTTAATTTCAAGTGACATTCTATGTTGCATTTACTGACTAAGACAGCTGTTTATTAAAATAGCTTCTCTTGCCCTAGCTGGTTTGGCTCAGTGGATAGAGCATTGACCCGAGGACTGAAGGGTCCCAGGTTCGATGCCAGTCAAGGGCATGTACCTCTCTTCCAAGTGTCTGATCCTATTTATTTAATTTTAATTTTTTTTTTTTATTGAATTTATGGAGATGACATTGCTTAATAAAATTACATAGGCTTCAAGTGTACTTTTCAATTACAGTTGACATAGTATATTAGTTTCAGGTGTACACCTCAGTGACTAGATATTACATTACTTATCAAATGATCACCCCAATAAATCTCATACCCATGTGAAACCATATATAATTATTAGAATATTATTGACTATATTAGGGGCCCGGTGCACGAAATTCATGCACTGGGGTGGGGGTGTCCCTCAGCCCAGCCTGCCCGCTCTCACATACTGGGATCCCTCAGGGGATGTCCTAGTACGGCTTAGGCCCGCTCCCTGCTCCCCTTGGGGATAGGGCCTAAGCCTCAGTCTGGCCTCCCTTTGTGGGAGGCGACTAGGCTGATCAGGGGAAGGCACCAGCCCCATCACCCCGCTGCTGCAGCCACTGCCAGTCACCGCAGCCAGCAAGGTTTTTCCATCAACATGGACTCCAGTCCCTTCACCATGAAATAATGACAAATACACAGGATGTGTATTTCATATAATAATAATTACTTTATTATTATTATTTTTTATCCTCACCTGAGGATATGTTTCCATTGATTTTTAGAGAATTTGGAAGAGAAAGGGAAAGACAGAGAGAAACATCAAAGTGAGAGAAACACTTTGATTGGATGCCTCCTGGGTGAGCCCTGACCTGGGCCCCGGCGAGGGAGGAGCCTGCAACCTAGGTACATGCCCTTGGTCAGAATTGAACCCAGACCCTGCCATCAGCAGGCCAAGGCATTATCCACTGAGCCAAACCGGCTAGGGCAGGATATGACATTTCTTAGCCCTCTAGGAGCGGACTTTCGTTTTTTCCGCCAGGTGTGTGGTGAAAAACCCTAGAACACCTTTTTGGATTCTTATTACCCAAGTTACTAAGAATATTACCAGTGGCATACAGGGAGCTTAACCAATGAGTGGTCAGAAAAGGTGTTTGCTCTGTAGTTCACACCAATCGCCGGCTTGGCTCCCCCTTTCCCCCGCCCCAGGCCTGATGCCTTTGGCCCAGGCATCAGGCCTGAGCAGGGGACCCCTATCACCCTCCGATTGCAGACTCTGCCCTCGCCCAGGCCTGACGCTTAGGCCAGAGGCGTTGACCCCCATCTCCATTCGATAGCCAGATCGGCCCCTCACCCAGGCCTGACATCTTGTCCAGAGGCATCAGGCCTGGGCAGGGGACTCCAGATCCCGCTGATTGCCAGCTTCGCCCCCCACCCAAGCCTGACGCCTCTGGCCAAGGCGACAGGCCTGGGCAGGGGACCCCCCAGACCCCTCCGATTGACGGCTCTGACCCCCACCCAGGCCTGACGCCTTGGCCAGAGGTATTGACCTCCATCAACCTGCAAACGCCGGATTGGCCCCTTGCCCAGGCCTGACGCCTCCGCCAGAGGTGTCAGGCCTGGGCAGGGGACCCCCATCTTGCACCAATCACCCGTTTCTGGGCAGCTGCTGGGGCTTCTGGGGCCGGCCTGTGGCCCAGGATGGTGGCTCGCGCTGGCGGCTGTGCTGTCCCACCCTGCCTGCAGTACGCAAATTAGCCTCCATCTTTGTTGGCAGCTAATTTGCATATCATGCTGCTTAGCCAATGGGAGGTGTAGCAAAGGTACGGGCAATTACCATGTTTGTCTATTATTAGATAGGATTCCCTATGTTGTACTTTACATCACCATGACTATTCTATAACAACCAATTTGTACTTCTTAAACCCTTCACCTTTTTCACCCATCCCCCCAAAACCCCTCCCATTTGTCAAAATGGTCTCTGTTTCAATGAGTCTTTTTCTGTTCTGCTTGTTCATTCATTTTTTTTTTATTCAATTGTTGATAGATATGTATTTATTGCCATCTTATTGTTCATATTTTTTCTTATTATTATTAAAAAAGACCCTTTAACAGTTCATATAATATTGATTTGGTGGTGGTTAACTTTAGCATTTTCTTGCCTGGAAAGGTTTTTTTCTGTCCTTAGATTCTAAATTATAGCTTTGCTGAGCAGAGTGATCACCAGGGGAGAGTGAACAGTGTGAGCCAGGTTGACGGAGTCTCAGATATGGCATCTGCCTGCTGTCTCTGTGGGGGGAGGGCTCATCAAAGGAGCAATGACCTCTGTCAGAACTTCTGCCTGGTAGAAAGCTGCCCTCCCAGCTCTTGCGCAGAAGCCAGGCAATTCAATGTCTTCCTATATGTCTTTCAGGCTACTGCCCCAGCACTAGAGCTCAGAGGAGGGGAGTCCAGAGGAAGTCCAGGCTTTAGCCCTTTAAGAGAAAATGCCTAGGAATCAAGTGGCCCTATTTCGTCCTCAGCCTCAATCCCCACTCTTTCTTTACAGCCAGAGGTTATGAGGACTTCTCTTCCTGCCACTGGAACCCTGGGCTTACAGGGACTGGTGTGGGGCTGCAACCCCTCAATATTCAGGAGGCACCTCTGCAGCTGAGATATCCCTCCCAAATTGTATCTGCCACACGTGGGTGTGGGACCAGCCTGTTCTATATCTCTGCCCCTCCAACCAGGTTTGATGTGGCTTCTTCTTTAATTCCCTAGTTGTAGGACTTCCATTCAGCCAGATTGCAGGTGGTTCTAAATGACAGTTGTTCTGTAATTTAGTTGTAATTTTTAGTGGTTGTGGGAAAAGGCAAGTACCATGTTTACCTATGCCACTTAAATGTAAAGTTCTTATCTACTATCTTCTTATTTCTAAACAGAAAGTGATTAAAGGGTTAAATGCAAGAACAATGTCATTATTTATTCAGTATTTAATAGCCACTTTTCCATCTCTATGGAGGCTGTTTCCTAACACTCTTTTAGGATGGAGAGTAAAATAGTGCCAAATATAAACATCAAATTTCTCCTTTCTGGATAGTTGTAAAATAAAAAGAAAAATCTAGTCACTATTATGAACAATGTTGGAAACATCATTGTGAGATGCATGACATGAGACAGATTGCCTGTTTAAGTTCTTGACTTTCAATTGATATAAGATACAGAAATCTATTAAATGTTTTATATTAAAGTGAGCAACATATACTAAAATCCCAATAATTAATTTTTAGAGATACTGTATACAGCAAAGAAAAAAATTCCATCAAGTGTCACTCAAATTTTCTCTTTATTTTTCCAAAAACGTAATGGAATTCTTAAGTGGATGAACAATCCAAACCTTTGCAGTGACTAATAAAAGCTTTTCAATTTTCAAAACTTCTGGTAATTATTTCTGACCTGAATAGTTTTATATCCTACCCTTAGGTAAGCGTTTCTGCAATTGTTTCCTTAGATAAACAACAGGCTCCTACTGGTTTGGGTTTGCTATTGAAACGGTGCTTCCTCTCTTGCCCATTCTCTTTCTTTTTTAGGTATAAAGGTTAATTAATATTTATGTAATATGAGAACAACAAATTATAAATTTTAATTGATGATATATTCCACAAACATCATATAACCCAGAAAAATTTAACCATATTAATTGATGCATAACATTTTTTGGCTGAGTACTTTTAATCACCACTTCAGATGACAATACCTTTTCAGCTCATTTTCTATGGGAAAAAAAGAAGGATAGTTGAGACTTTTCTTCAATATAGCTGATACTTTTCTTTTAAATCACTGACAGTTTAGAAAAGCTTCTTTCTGTATCATCCTCATTGGTAATCACTGCTTAAGGCACATCTATCATTTCCTCCCAGTTTCTTACTCAGGAGGTGCTTCTTGCCAGGGCAAGCCATAGACACTCCAGGCACCCCTCCTTTAGTGTCTCATTTTGTGTTTTCGGATTTGATTATCCCATCTTCCTGTTTTATAATCTCTTGACTCATCAGGAGAGGAGAATGAGTATCATTATTTTTTAGTTCTTTTTCTTTTTAATTTCTATTTTTGCTCAATCCCTCCACCTCCACCCAGCCTGCCTCAGCCTTCTCCCACAGCTGTCAGCCTACTCTCTATCTATGAGTCTGTCTCTATTTTGTTTGTTACTTCATTTTGTTCATTAGATTCCAGGTATGAGTGAAATCATATAGCATTTATCTTTCTCTGACTGGCTTATTTTGCTTAGCATTATGCTGTCCGGGTCCATCCATGCTGTTGCAAAGGGTAGATTTCCTTCTTATTTACAGCCAAGTAGTCTTTCATTGTGTAAGTGTAGCACAGCCTTTTTATACACTCATCTGCCAATGGACACTTGGGCTGCTTCTAAATCGTGGCTATTATAAATAATATCGCAATGAATATGGGGGTGCACATATTCTTTGGAAATAAGTATCAAATCCTGTGTCTTAAATTGTTACTGTATAAATGCTCATTTAAAAATTAGTTTAACTTTAAACATATTTAACACTTTAATCTGCATTTTAAGGTAGTTCTTTCTTAAGATAGAATAAAAGAAAATCTGATTATTATTATTATTTTTTATGTATTGTGTTTAAGACACAACTAAAAAACTCTAGGTCCAATTGAAAAAGTACTTAAATATATGTTGAGATTTTATATAAAACAAAGTTTTTACTTAGAACTCTTACAGAGGCAAAGGATTCTCAAGCCGAAAGCATAATCTCCTTCCTCCATTTCTGTCAATCTGTCTCTCCAGTTGGGTTCCCTGGGTTTATAGTTTGAGCGTAGCTCTCCATCCATTTAAAAAATATATCCAAATCAAGATGGTTTATCCAACACATACACTTGGAAATGCAAGACATTCACCATAAAGAGAGAAAACAATTTAACATTTATATAATTCATAATGTGTTTTTACTGATTTTGACAAAAACAGTTATATCTCCCTCATTCCAACTGCCCTCCCCTTCATCCATGAGTAGGAGATATTAAGACCCTCTTGGTTAGTGTCCATTATAATTTTTCTACTATATAATATTGTAGCTTGCTTCTTCCCTATCGAAAAACACATGAAATATCATGATAGTTTAATCTTTTTTTTTTTTCATTTTTCCATTACTATTCGTCCCCTCTATGCTCTCTTCCCCCTCCCCCTCCACCACAGTCACCACACTATTGTCCATGCTCATGAGTTCTCTCTTTTTTGCTCAATCCCTCCAACCTCATAATCATTCTCTCCCCCGCTCCCCACTAGTACTATCTGTCTGCTATCTATGAATCTGTCTCTATTTTGCTTGGTAGTCCATTTCAGAATCAATAGATTTCTTAATAATGGGAAAGAAGAACCAAATTCTTTATAAACACATGAAAAGGCAAACTGCTCTTGGAGTATAGTGTATGACATTTTGTAGCACCATTAGCCTCAAAATACATAGACTGGAAACATTGTACAGAAAAATACTCATAATGAAATACTAATTGAAATACAAAGTCTAACTTAGTAAAACAAAACAAGTTTCTTTATTGTATTATAAAATATTTTTTTTAATGTAAAGAACTCCATCTCTTGAGTAGTATTATGATTTATTTAAGCAAGTAAATAGAGGACTTGACTTTTATACCTAAATACCAATCACTGTTTAAATCTGCTTTCTAAACTTGACATTAGATGTGTGTATTTCCATGGTTATCAAATTTACACATTTCCTGTCCCTAGTAAAAGTGATGTTTTTTACAGAGAAGATAATTTGAAAGAAATTTCCAATCTGCTCCCATAAGAATTTGCACATACATTCTGACCCTTATCTTCTATAATCTGTTTTATTTTTCTCCTTCTTACATGAGGGCTCATCTATTAACTTCTAGAACAGTAGATGGACTGCATTCAGAGGTTTACCCTCTCCAGTTAAACACCATCACTGTTTATGTACTTGAGCCATATTAATATTTGATTCAAACACTGCAAACTGATGAACGGAACTAATTCAGGTGAAGCAAATACATGCCAAACTAAAGATTCAAAGGTAAGCCATGTCCTTCTCCAGACAGCGATTTGACATTACTAGTATTATGTTTCAAAGTGGAAGAACATGGCAAATTTAAATATACTTGTCATTAGTCCTTTCCTGAATATAACCAATTATATCTCTAATTGGTTTTCAAACATATTACCTACACTTCAAAATAAAGCTTTGAGGGGGTTTCTTAATAATAATTCAGAGCATACCTTAGTTCTGTCCCTTTGACAGGCATAAGTATTTAGATATGCAAATGTGTGAGACATAGCAGAATTTCAAATTATGAACCTTTGTGCTTTGCACCTGTTTTCATTTTGTCATTAGTTTCGCACTAGATTTTGAAATACTGATTTAACATAATTTTGCTATTATGAAACTTAGGAAAATAAATTCACATAATTATTAATTAAAAGTTCTTTTTAGGTTTTGAGATACTATTATGCGGAAAGAAGGAGGAGACTAACACAAAGTTAGCTCAGGGGATAGGCAAATTTAAATTGTTTCAGAGGAGTTGACTATGTTGACTCTAGAGACATCCTCCTTAACAATAAAAAGTAAAACTTATTAGTCAATTTTTTTCTCTTTATTCTTCCATACATTGTTTATGCAAAAACACTTACCGAGTTTCTGATCAGTAGCTACATTGTTAGATTCAATAACACAGTACCTGAAGCATAATGGCAAATATGGGATTAAAATTTTCACAAAATTATATAATAAAGAAGAAAGGATTAAATATAATAAAGTGTATTGAGAAAAATCTAAAATGTGTTTAGAACCTATACATAGATAAGATATTAGAGATACAAACTATATCAAATTGTCTGCCCCAACAGTTGAAACATGATATGTAAAGGAAAAATTATGTTGACTTCACTATATCACTTAACTCTTAAAGCAATTATGTAAAGTGGATTGTAATAATGTCACTTTATAAGAGGAAAAGTGGCTGAAGGAAGGTAAATAGCAGATCTGGCACAACCCCACTTCTGGGTAGCAGGGTTCCAAATTTCATGTGTATTTTTTTCTCATTGAAATATTCTAAGAAAAAATAATATCATGGGTATCCCAAATCATTGAGAAATGCCTTTTTATCAAGGAATATAAGGGACAGAGCCACTGTTAAAAAGAACAATTTTGAACGTCATCCTGCAGGGCCTATATAATACCATGAATAGATAGGGAAATTTTATATTCCAGGAGGAAGAAAACATTCAGAAGGTAAGAGCCTAACTTATCACAAAGCAAATATCAAATTCTAGCTTTCCCAATATTATCAAAACTTTTTGTGGATAAGACAAACCTGAATTTATTGCTTTCAGCAGTAAAAAAAAACTCTGGCTATCTTAGAACTCATCCAGCAGGAGAGGTCAAAATTAGAATATTTATGAGATTTGGATATCAGATTTAATGTGGGGTTTTTAGTAGTTGATTAAGATT
>NW_006291015.1:333074-337021 GCF_000327345.1 Myotis davidii
GGGAACTACTGGTCGCTGCGATGCACAGTGACCACCAAGGGGCAGACACTCAACCCAGGAGTTGCTCCCTGATGGTCAGTGTGCTTCCACAGGGGAAGGTCTGCTCAGCCAGAAGCCAACTCATGGCTGGCCAGCACAGCTGTGGTGGTGGGAGCCTCTCCTGACTCCGCAGCAGCGCTAAGGATGTCCTACTAACGGATTAGCAGTCGTCGGACATCCCCCAAGGGGTCCCAGACTCCAAGAGGGCTCAGGCCGGGCTGAGGGACACCCCACCTCCCACCCCCAAGTGCACAAATTTTCATGCACTGGGCCTCTAGTAGTGATATAATAGTTTGAGAACAAGAAATACAGTAAGGGTATACTTTGATGCAAGAAGTTCAGTGAGTCTTGGGATGCAATCCTTCAATAATGTCTATTTAAGAGTTCATGGATCTTTTGGGAAAAAAAATGGCTTCTTTCTGTTTTGTACATAAAGTTTTATTGGAACACAGCCATGACCATTCATTTACTTATTGTCTTTAGCTATTTTTGCACTTCAAGGTAGTGCTGAATAGTTGCAACAGACTCTCCGGCTGCCAAGTCATAAAGCATTTAGTATCTGGCCTTTCACACAAAATGTTTGTGACCTTGGTAGAGATGATTTCAGTTTTCATAAACTGGTTGGTTTTCCTCAACACGGAGAGCTGACATTTGTTGTCTGCTTACTCTTTCTTAGTCATTGTATAGTAGTTAAATCATTCGATCTTTAGTTCATTCAATACATAGTTATTGAATGCAAGGCATTTTTCTAATTTTCAGTCATGCAGTATAAAATGAACATACCCCCCTCCAAAAAAATGCACAATTTAAAAATACCTGCATAGTGGAGGGCTTCATTCCCATGGAAACAGAAGAAAATAAAATAAATAAAAACATCTAATATAATAAAAGGCTAATATGCAAATAGACCAAATGATGGAACAACCAAACAACCGGTCACTATGATGTGTGCTGACCACCAGGGAGCACGCATGGAACATGGTGGGTGTCGGCAGCAAGTGGCAGAGCACGGAACATGGCGGGCATCGGCAGTGATGGGATGGTGGAGCAGGTGAGCAGGTGGGGGCTGGTCACTGTCATCTGGGCAAGCCTCTGGTGGTTACTAAACATTCTTTGCTTCTGCACGCCATGGTCCTGTCTGGTGCTCACACCTGCTGCCAGTGCTGGCCCTGTTCACACCTGCTGCCGGCACCAGAGGTACAGTTCGCACCCACTGCTGGTGCCCGGCGTTAGCCCCAATTGATCAGTGCCATCAGCAGGTGCAAGAAGTAGCTTCCAGCCCTATTGCCCCTCACGGCTTCACCTCCTCCTGCTCCTAAGGGGCAATAGGAGCCGGGAGGCGCCTCTCACATCTCCTGCCGGCGACAGCACCAAAGCCATCACTCACACCCACTGCCGGCGCCTGCCCAACTTGCACCCACTGATGGTGCTGGCCCTGCTTGCATCTGCTGCTGGTGCCAGCCCCAATCACTCTGTGTAATCAGCAGGTGCAAGCGGGGCCAGTGCAGTCAGCGTGTGGGAGTGACGGCAGCGGGAGTGGGACTGCTGGCAGACAGGGGATCAGGGGCTGTGGTGGGAGGGGCTGAGACTCGCCCCTGTGCCCACTGCAGCCTCCCAGCCCATAGTTCCTTTCAAGGTGCACAAATTAGTGTACTGGGCCCCTCGTAAATAAATAAATAAACATCTATAATGTTAAATTTAAAGCAAGCTTTAAAGAGAAATCATAAACTAGTGAAAAAGGACATGGAATGTGAAAAGTGATAAATGTTTTAATATGGTAGTATTTTGATGATGTGCAGGTTCCCTTCTGCTGGAGACCAATTCCAGCATGACATCAGGGCTGCACCTGGGAATGGCTGATGGCATTTTCCCAAACCTGAATAGGATACATTAAATTGATTTCTTGGCTGCCAGACAGCTAAAGGGCATCTTAATCTACATGTTATTACCTTCTACTGGCCAAGCGCCTGAATAGCCATAGGCTAATTCCCCCATTCTGAAACCCTGACCCTTTGAAGTGTATATCTCTGCCTGGCCTCAGGACAAGTTGTGTTAATAAAAAGCATGGGGTCCTGGGATGAGGAGACCTAAGACCTGAGAACCTAAGACCTTAGACTTAAGACCTTAAAACTTAGCTCCTTTAGCTAAGCTCCTCTGACCCCCAAATGCTTTTCAAAATTATACTTCATCTCTGGACTCCAATTTAATCCTTCTTCAGATTCCTGAACCCTTCTTGATGCTGGGACAAGAACCCCGGCACCCTTCACCTGATCAATCATCTCCCATTTTGTCCTCCAGCTACCACAGGTGTGAGGGTTGAATGCTGGCATCTACATCCTTCATTGTAAGACTGACTTTGACTAACAAAAACAGCTCAAGATCAAAAGGCATGAGGAGTCATGAGCCCCTGCTCCCCAATGACTGACAACTGAAGAGTTAATGAACTTTTGGTAGTCAAATTCAAGAACCAAGATTTCTGAACCGAGGCCCAATATCTGGTGCCATTTTGTCACTAACATGACCACAAGCAATACCTTAATTCACTCTTTTATCAATGAGTAACAAGGTTTCTAGATTTCAGCAAGAGAGCAACAAATTGTACCACCTTCTGATTCATTCTCTCTAGATATCAATTACATATACACCACTTTCTTTTTAAATTTATTTAGGATCTGATACCTGTAAAGTATCAATTCTGAAATCAATTACTGTATGTTATGTTCTTGTTTGAAAATTCAAGACTTCCATTGTCTAACTTAAAAAGGGGGTGAGCGGAATATATTGAAACCCAAAGGACTTATGGGGAATAAGAAAAAAGCTGGTAGAGATAAAATAGAAACCACAGGGTTTCAGGATTTCTGTTTTAAAACAAATTTTTAAGTCTCATTTATTTGTTGCCATGAAAATTAATAAATATGTATTTTTTTTCATTTATTTATCCTCTTACCACAGTATTTATAGTTCAAATTCCATGGGGAAATAGTACTCAGATTATCATACCATTCTGAATGGTATATAAAGAAAGGCAGGTAATAATACGCATAAGAAAATTAAACACTAACACCAAAAGAAGATAGCCTGAGAAATAAACAAATAAGCAAAAAATAACCTTAAAGCCACCCAAATCTAATAGGTTTTTGGTCTCCTGACAAAAGCACTTACTTGTCAGAATTGGGCCAACTTTAGACAACTAGACATGAAATAGATTCAAACTTCTATCCTTTTCGGGACATATCTTAAATAATTTGACGTCACATATATAAACTGTGATATATAAACACCATTTTTTTTCTGACATTCTTAAATTCTCTCACTTTGAATGTTTAAACTTACTATTTGGAACCAGTCCAATGTTTCTGTTATTTTTACAAAAAAAATCAGTTGAGTATAATCACAGAAAGCATTTGCATAAGTAAAAATACATACTTGGATCAAACAGCTAACCTCCAAACAAATATAAACTATTTTCCTGAAGTATATTTTGCTTCTCTGCTTAATTAATAAAACACTGAAGGGGAGATTCAATAGGTAGACTTGATAAAAAAAAATATAGCCACATATAGTCATTATCTATCTAGAACCTGGTTTTATGGTTGTGACAAAATGTTTAAAAATTAAATATGTTATAAAATTTCAGAAACAGCTCATAAATTAGCTTAATTTAAACTAAAAATGAAAGAAGCTTTTTTTCTTTTCTTTTCTTTTATTTTTTTAAATTAAATCTTTATTGTTCAGATTATTACATTTGTTCCTCTTTTTTCCCCCCATAACCCCCTTCCTCCCAGTTCCCGCCCCACCCTCCGCCCTCACTCCCCACCCACTGTCTTCATCCATAGGTGCACAATTTTTGTCCAGTCTCTTCCTGCATCCCCCACACCCCTTTCCCCCCCCCAAGAATCATCAGTCCA
>NW_006291015.1:337701-346246 GCF_000327345.1 Myotis davidii
GTCCTTGTTCTTTGTCTCCGCATTTTGTTATGCTTTCTTGGTGCACCCCCTAGTGGTCTTTGTGCACAGTCTTTTAGTTAAGCCTTGATTGTTGTAGCTAATACCAGGGGGGATTTGGCCTCTAGGCCAAGTGGCTGTGAGAATCAGCTGTGTCTGCATTGAGAGAACTACTGCCCTCTAGGGTGGTGCTAATCTAGCCTTTGCCTGAGGCTATCCGGCAAATGGCTCTGTGCGGGGCTTGCGCGGGGCGGGTCGCACGCGATCAACAGGGTGGGCCGGAGCGAGCAGTTATGGCTGCTCTCAGTCCCGTCCCCAGGGGCTCTGCCTCACAGAGTCCCAGCAACCGCTGCAAACCTCGGAGAGAAAGCTGCCTTCGAGTTCCGACTAAAGCCAGACAGTCCCGCTTCTCCCGTTTGAATCTGGGTCTCTAGGGACTCTCCCAGCTCTGGAGCTCAGAGTCTGAAGCTCCCTCCCAATTGAAAACAACAACCGCTCCCTCCGCGCCAGCAGCCCGCTCTGCGCTCACTCCGCACCTGAGAATTTCACTTCAGCACTGCGCCTCCTCTGAGTCTGGGTATGATATTCTCTTTCCTCCTAGTTGTAGAATTTCCACTCAGCCAGCCTTCCTGTGGTTCTGGATGATGTCCGTTCCGTCTTTTAGGTGTAATTTGAATTGGTTGTTCGAGGCAGCAATCTCTGGCGTTAACCTATGCCTCCATCTTGGTTTCTGAGAGAAGCTTTTTTTCTATGAGATTATCTTGTCAAAAAGAATAGTTTTTCTTTTCTGTACTGGAATGTGAGAAATACTAAGATTAAAAAAAAACACCCTGTACTTTATTAATTCCCAATTAAAATGTGATCAGAAAATTCCCACTGTTCTCTACAGTAGTATTCCCTTCCTCCTATGTAATTCCAGAATTTAGGTGTAGAATAATAGCTCAACAACTATCATTTTCTAAAGCCATCCAAGCTGGAATGATCACTGATATCATAGGAAGTACCTGCCTTCCCTGTCCTACTATTCATGTACCCGAGGTTGTTCCAAAGGTTGCTTAAAAAGTGCCATTTTTCCATAAAGCTCAATGAGGAATTTACCATTTCATTCTATCCTCCATCATTCCTATGGAGTGCTTTTCCTATAAAACTCTGAGTTTCTTCCTGGGATATTCATTCTTAAAGTGGACACTCACTGAATTTCCCCAGGTAGTTCTTTATTTTTTGCACACCCCTATGCCCCCGATCTCATTGACCAAAAAATTCTAACCCATTTGGATCATGCAATCCCAACCTATAATCTTCAAGTCCACCACCAGCTGACTTATTCTCCTGAATTCTTGCATTGAGCTTCATCCATTGCACTCTACTAAATCTGTATCCTTGATTACTGATCACAAGCACTGCCAATGGCACACCACCCATTTCCCTCTCAACTTTTGCTCTATGCACTTCAGAATTGCCATTCAATGGTAATCTCAGTCTCATACCGTTAACCTGTATAAGTGATACCCCTCTTTCAGCTCCTTGATTTACTGAGTCAGATGATTTCCTCCTAGATACCTGGGGGTTAGGAGATAGAATCTCTATGTTTCTCACTTTGTGCTGATGAATCCCAATAATTCCCCAGTAAATTCTAAGAAAAAAAAATATATGTAGAGATTCCCTTTCTACAGTCTTGGGAAAATGTTTTTGTTTTCTCATTTAGAAAGATAAAAAAAAAAAAATTTGCTTTTATAATGCTTTCTTCCTATTCACTTTTCTAGGCCCAAGGTTGGCTTAAGCATAAATTTGCTAAGAAGAAGTTCCTGTTATTTTCTATTTTATACATAGCCAATGAGCAAAGAATAGGAATGGTGGGAAAAATAAAAATATTTTTAAAATTCCATTTTGTTGACATTTAGTTAAGGAAAATTATCCTTCAAATATGTACATATATAGAAAAGATAAGTAAGAAAAAGAAGTCAACTCAGAAATAAAATTTTAATAATAGGAAAAAAGTGAACTAAAGTGCTATGGAATCAATGGCACAGATGGGGTTGAGGTCTATAGTGATCTACTGTTGGGAGCCATTAGAGATATTGGCCTAGACAAAGCCATTTTAAGAACAATAAGTTTCTGGTTAAACTCCTAATTACCAGAAACCACAGGTGTCCTGCGATTTGGCCAGCAGCTAAAGATAACCATCCTATACCTTGAAACAACACCCACCTACAGGAATCGTCACGGTATCCACGTTGCATGCCCCGTGGGTCGGGGCAATCTACCCTATTTCCTCACCAGGTATCTTCTTGGTCCTCTTTTAGTTTATTTATACTATATTAGTCTATTATAATTGTCATCTCCAAAATTCAAATCCAAAATTTAATTTCCTTGACTAAGTTTATTTTTCATTGAACATTGCTGCATTTTATATTGCTGGCCATTCTGGCCATTTTTTCTTGCATTTCTCTCTTCTTTTTTTGCAACATTGTTCTCTTTTGATTTCGCATTCCCAGGCTCCTTTCCATGGCCTCACTATTTCTCTTCCTGATTTTGCACATTTTGAGTGAGAATCCTAAGGCTCCCACCTTGTTCCCATTTTCTCTTTCATTAACCTTTAATTGTGATGTTATTAACTCCTTTGCAGAATGGTCAAAAGCACAGCCTTTGGCTTGAATTCTAAGTTCTTATATTTAATACTTGTGTAATTTTGAGTAAAGTGACTTTACCACTCTGAGGAACATTTTCTACATCAGTCAAATGGAGCTAATGATATCTATCTCATAGTCAGTTTGTAAATGTCAAGTATCTCTAGGTTAAAACCTATGCTGATACACCAAACCTAATATAGGTAAAATCAAGCTTGTTGTCTAAAAACATTACATTTTTGCCTTTATTTTTGTTTTAGCTACAACCATCCACCTAGTGTACAAACTTCAGGCTTATGTGAACCACTTCTCCAGTATCTAATTAATTTTCTGACACTGTACTGTTCTTCAGTCTTTTTTGCTGTCATGCCACTTCTATTATTTATTTCCCATTTATTTTACAAAGATATTTGAAATGTTAATTTCACTGTATAAACTTTTTAAATAAGATTTTCCCATGTTGAAGAACTTCTTTTTCTTCAAATATTTCCATTTGAATTTCCTAATTAGTCTTGATTTAGTGACATTATTATTATTTTAAAGAAGTAAGGAAAAGTCTGCTGAAACATGTTTAAGTAAAATATGATAATACCTGTGTAAGTGTGTAGATGTTCTAAAGATCCTCTGAATGTTTTCTTTAAAGTTCACTATGTAATTAAAGATAAAAATTTAAAAAGGTAATATAAGATTATTCTAGAGGATATGCTTTCTTTAAAATATGTTCATATTAAATAACTTAAAAGTAGTAACAAACCCTTGCTGGAATATTAAAATTTGTGTTTTGATGTGTCTTTGATATCATTAGCAGGTTTTTTGCCCTTCAATATATTTAATATGTAAATATAATTTATTTTAATACATGAGTTTATAATAATAGAAACATTACTTACAAATATTTAAAAATATCAGCATACTATAGAAATGGCAACTACAATAGTGGTGATTGTATTTTCTCTTAGACAAAGTAAAATAAATACATGCAGATGAGGCTTTCCAGAAATACATTTATTGATTCTATGAAGCTATGTGACTATAGAATAAACAATCAACTTTGTGATTTTCATTGACTGAGGGGCTAACAGCTGTTTTAGAAAATAAAGTGTTCAAAAATAGCATGCCAAAAAATAGTCACATAGTTAATAAACATAGAACAATAAAAAAACTCTTATACTTCCTACATAAACAACGAATTCTCATTTTTCTAGATTTAATAATGTGAACATAAATAATATGGAAAAACAAGTAAACCTCATGAGAACTTTCAACTAACAAATGGAAAGCTTATCATCATATATTTATTTTTTAAAGAATGACTAGGCTATGCCTAGATGCTATATTAATGTTTTGGTGTAGGATGATCTGGAATGTCTAGATTTGGGTTAGCAGTGCTTGTCTTTATTTCAAATATGAGCTCTTTCTTGTTTTCTTGAGAAAAATTTTAATATATTTTTAATCCAATTAGTTCTACTACGTTAAAAAGTTTTTCTTTAAACAAAAACACATGTTTACAGTTAAAATGATCTTTTTTCCCAAGACTTTTGGACAATATTTATTATGATTATTATTTTTATAATCATGATCCTGAGAAATTGAGTGATGGTAAGGTTTCAGCACAGATAACTCCATGTCCCATGAGTTTAAAAATGAGGAGGCAGACAAGCTTCTATCATATTCAATATGTGCATTTCCATTTCTTGATGTATAGGAATCACTTACTTTTAAATCTGCATAGGGAGGAAATCATTTTAACAAATATCCATAAAAGAATGTACTATTTAATTTCATTTGATTTTATTGTTCTAAGATAGAACAAATAGTAGCCAAAAAAGACATTTAAAAATCTCTCCACTAACATGGATCAAACAGAAAGGGACTATGCCTCCAAAAGAGTGTCATGTATTCATTTCCTCACACATTGTGCTCTTGTGCTCGGATGAATCTTTTAGATTCCACACTTTTACAAAGCTCATAACCTAATCAATGAGCGAGTTACCTGACAGAAAATGAAATGGCGGTAAGCAGCTGTGACTTTAACAGACAGCTGAGAGAACAGATGAGGAACTCCTAGGTGAACCTGGTAGGAACTTGAGAGAAGTCAAGGAAAGGTTTCTAGAGAAAGGAAGCTAAAATGCATTGTAAAACATTAGTTCAAAGGGTTGGCAATGTTTATAACAGTATTGATAAAAAGATCTTACAAGTCAAGGGACCTTAAAGTAAAAGCAATGAGGTGAGAAAGTGCATAGTGTATATGGATGGAAGAAGTTTAGTGCAGAGGCATATAAAGTATGAATCAAGGAAGAATAGAGACTGAGAAGTAGGCAGGGATCAGATCAAAGAAAGGTTTCTTTGTTTTTTAAAGTATATTTTTATTGAGTTCAGAGAGGAAGGGAGAGGGAGAGACAGAGAAACATCAGTGATGAGAGAGAATCATTGATCAGCTGCCTCCTGCATGCCCCACACTGGGGATCAAGCCTGAAACCTGGTCATGTGCCCTGGGCCAGAATCAAACCTGGAACCCTTTAGTCCTCAGGCCCACGCTCCATCCACTGAGCCAACTCGGCTAGGGCTCAAAGAAAGTTTTGAGTGTCCTATTAAGAAGCTTGTGTTCTATTTATTCAGTAGTTTGATGCCACTAAAAAGTTTGAAGCAAGATAATGTAAATGTGAAAGTTGAATTTTAGCCAGACTATTCTGGCCACAGAGTGGAAGATGGATTTGAGTATGTTCAAAGAAAAACCAAGAGGCTCTGGCAGGTTTCCTAGCTACAGATGATAATGGCTGTAATAACTGTGGAGGCCATAAAAGCGGAGCAGAATGTTTGAGAATTATTCAGGAAGTCTGAGCAGTGAGATTGACCTCGACAATACGGGCAAAGAGACCAGGAAAGACTCTAAACTTTTATTTGCCACTGGCTACAGAATAGTGCCAAGAACGAAGAAACAGCCAATAAGCAGCCGCGAAGTGTATACAGTTGTCACATTGATTTTGAGTTATCTCTAAGATATACAAGTAAAGACTGGAGTAAAGAATTGGATATTGAATATGAAGTTCAGGAGAGAGGTCTGCACTGCAGGTGCAATTTAGAGGTTCTTTAGCATATCTATAATAATTAAAAGAGAAATTAGGTCACTCAAAGAGAAGATGAATGAATAAGAGGCTCAAAGAAACAAAGATGGCCTAGGAGGTAGGGGGAAATGGGATACAGGGAGATTAAAATGAGAGCTGCCCAGGCGGCATGGCTCAGTGGTTGAGCACCGACCTATGAACCAGGAGGTCACGGTTCGATTCTCGGTCAGGGCACATGCCCAAGTTGCAGGCTCGATCCCCCATGTGGGGTGTGCAGGAGGCAGCCAATCAATGATTCTCTCATCATTGGTGTTTCTATCTTTCCCTCTCCCTTCCCTTTTAAAATCAATAATAAAAATAAATAAATAAACAAAGTTGAAGCCCAGAGTTTGATTAAGCAAGAGGACAAAAGACGAATCATGTAGGGAGAGGAGGAGAGAATTTTCAGAAAGTTAAGAGTCTGATGTTATGGAAATTAAAAGAGTAAAGAATTTTAAGAAATGCACAGCTCTTCAGGGTGTCGATGTAGAGCAGTCCACATTTTTGTCAAGTGAGGTTGGGTAGGAGTTTCCTGTCAGGAAAATCTCAAGGGAAATAAAACAGGCAGCTGGGTGCCTTTTTTTTTCATGGCTGCATTTGCATTTCAAAGGTAAATTGTAGAGACTTCACATGCTGGAGAGTACAGGTTACAAAAGATTGTTTTGTTGGTGGTGTTTGAAAAATCCAACTAAGGGTGTCTAAGAATTGGGTGGAAAATGAAGACAAATTTGAAGTTGAAATGTGATAGAACTATGGAGTCAGGGAAATAGAGATGACATTCATCTTCTACTGATGCTATAGCAAATTACCACAAACTAAGTGGCTACGAAGCAACATAAATGTATTACCTTGCAGTTCTGTGAGGTAGAAGTCCCACACAGGTCTCACTGGGACAGCATCAAAGTGTTGGTAAAGCTGCACTTTTTGCTGAAGGCTTTTTGGAGAAATCTGTTTAGTTGTCTTTCCAGCTTCCAGAGGCTGTACATATTCCTTGGCTCATGGCTCCCTTCGTCCAAATTCAAAACCAGGAGCACTGCATCTCTGACCATTCTCTTGTAGTTATGTCTCTCTCTCTCTTCTCTTTTCTTCCTCACTGTTCCATTTCAAGCATCCTTGTAAGTACCTTTAATTTAGTGAGTTAATCAAGGATAGTCTTCCACTCTCAGATCCTTAACTTAATCCCATAGTTAAAATCACTTTTGCCATATTAATTAGCACTCATTGGTTCTAGATATTATATCATGGAGAGGTGTTATTCTTATTCTGTTTATCATATCCTTACAGGTTCTTGTGTGTGTGTGTGTGTGTGTGTGTGTGTGTATGTGTGTTTTTTTAAAAATATATTTTTATTGATTTCAGAGAGTGGAAGGGAGAGAGAGATAGAAAAATCAATGATGAGAATCATTGATTGGATGCCTCCTACATGCTTCTACTATGGATCCAGCCCGTAACCTGGGCACATGCCCTGACTGGGAATCAAACCCCAACCATGGCCTCCTGGTTCATGGTGTGAGAGTGAACCAGTGATCTTTTCTGTCAAGGGAGCTTGCCGCCATCTTCTGTTCCACCACACTGATATGACCTTCAGATTCTCAGGGGGCCACCATCTTAGGCTCCATCTTATCCCTCCCCTTCCTCTGAGTTAGCCAATCACACAATAATGGGAACCCGAGTTCTGAGCCCCGACCAACCAAGCCAGAGTCAGAATGAGGGGCAAGGCAGACCCACATCAGGAAATAAAACCCGAACAGACTTCCCATTTGATGTTCTTTGTCCATGATTTCCAAGCCGGCAACAGCACCCTTCTGCAGAAGGAAATTTGCCTTGCCAATCAGGTTCAAGTGTTTGTCTCATTCCCAGGACACTGTCCATGAGCATTTCAACAATGGGCTGCTGCTCAACCACTGAGCAACACCAGCCAGGGTCTCGTGTGTGTTTGTGTGTGTATATGACTGTGTACACAAACCCACAAACAAGCACATGATCCACGGTATTTTCAGAACTTATGTTCTATAAAGTCACTCAATATGATCCATTAGAGCAGAGATCTTCAACCTCTTTCCTCTCATGGTACACATAAACTAATCACTAAAATTTTGTAGCACACCAAATTTTTACTGATCTGACAAAAAAAAATAGGTATAATTTTGATTCACCCACACCAGATAGCTATTGTATTGGCTGTTGTCATTTTTTTTTACTGGACAACCTAAGGTTGGTACCCCTGACTAAACAGTTAGATAGTGCATGTTTTAAAATTTATGCAATACATGGGTTGAAAAACCCACAAGTTGGAGAATAAAAAGTCATCGATCTTAGGAGCAATACAGTCTTAGGTTCCACTGAGCCATTGGTCACACATTTAGGTTGACTGATCAATAAATAATCTTGTTTTATGTGTATTTGTTTAAAGACACCTTATTTAATATATATGTTGATTTATTAACATTGAACTCACAACCAATAGCACAATAATTCATGCTTACCTAACACACATATTCTCTCTGTAAAGCATCCCAGTCTTGTGCTCTTAGGAACAAGAGAGATCCCTTTCCCTCTATGCTTAGGTGTTATTTTAAACAGTGAAATCAATAAAAGCAGAAAACATGAAAAATGTGGCAGTAAATACACCACAAAAAGACACTTGTTTACAGTATGAGAGCTGAAACAAAAGGTAGATCCATGCCTTGCTGGACCTCATCTGGGAATGTGGGTAACAGGGGACTCAAACTTTCATGACATCAAATGAGCACAAAATCATTTGGGAACAAAAATACATTTTGGTGAATAAGCAAATTAAAAAATGTAGAATATATA
>NW_006291015.1:346319-347229 GCF_000327345.1 Myotis davidii
GAACGACCAGAATAATCAGTCACTATGATATGCACTGCGGCCAGCAAAGCGGACCAATCAGGGAGTGGCCCCTCCCCCCGGCTGGCCCCAGCTGAATCAGGGATGAGGCTGGCTGGCCCACATCTTGCAGCTCCTCTGCCCCCATCAGGGCAGGCCAGCTGGACCTCACCTATGCACAAATTTGTGTTTCCCAATACGTCATTACTATCCATAGTTATTTGGATGCTCAAATAGTCCCTAATTTGACCAATGAAAGCCTCCTTAAACTAGCTTCTGGCTTCTTTTGATATACCTATATGAAAAACAAAAGATAAGATGTAATCTAATTTGTACATTATACAGTTTAGAGAAATATGGTAGTATCTTTAAATCTCTCTTGACTTAAATTATTATTAAGATTTATTAGTTGATACTCATTAAAAACTTCTTCTAAGTCACCTATTATCTCTTCCTAACAACATTTCATATAAAGCTTCATTAAAATATAATTAAAATAATAAAATCAATAAAATGCAAAATATAGCATTATTGAATAGACAAATGTAGTTGTTTGTCTTGCAGATCTACAAGATCATATAAAATGCCATGCATGAAAGATGGTAGAGCTGTATCCTATTACTTTTAGCAGAGAAAAATGTTGAGCTGCTCCATTGTTTAGGGAAATTAATGAGAAAAATGCTGGTAGTCAGAATGAAACTCAGAATTAGAAAAAACGTATTTAAGAAGGATTGAAAATACTTTATGCTTTCATCAATTTGCAAACAAGAAAAATTAAACTGTGGTCTTCAGTAGGACAAAATGAGCCACTTGGAAAATACCACCCATACATCTACCTACCACATGGAAATATGGAAAGAAAATTCTTTATGTGCTTTTATAAATTAAACTTAGACAATAATCAACCAAATTA
>NW_006291015.1:347343-355936 GCF_000327345.1 Myotis davidii
TGTAGTTACCTAATTTTCTTTTACTCATAGAGTCAAAATATTCTGACATGGGACTATGGGTGAAAGATACAGGGGGGTACATATATGTTTACTTCTTTAGATGCAAGTATCTGTATCTCTGTTTATGCTTAGACATGAAACTTAGAAATTAGTGGTAATTTATTACTGCCTCTATTTCTTGTCATATAGACCAAAAACAAATAAACAAGTGTGCCAAGATTTCTCCAAAGTTGTAGACTTCATCATCCCCATGTGAAAAACAGAACTCCTGTTTTCCCACAAATGAAGCCCTAAAAACTTGCTCCAAACTCTTAATTTCCCTCACATACCCAGCAAGTTACTTAAGACAAGAAAGCTAAAAATTACCTTTGATTCTTGTCTTTATTTTACTACTCATATCTAACACATCATCAGATATTCTTAATTCTACCTTTACAGCATATTTTGATCTACCCATCTCCACCTTTACCACATTAGTTCTAGCTAATTTTTTCCTCCTGGACTTTTCTTCCAATAACCTCTTAATTGATTCCCCAGCTTCTACTTTTGCTCCTATAAAATCATCTTTGAAAGCAAACATGTATTCATTGTTTAATGTGAATCATGCTCCATTATTTGCTGCTTGATATCCTACAGTTACTTTCCACTTATAACATAAATTCCTAAGCAATTTATAAGCCTTTATACAATAAGGCCCTTATCTATTTCTAACATCGTCTTATACCAATACCTCTACTTTTTCCTTTAATTCTCCAAACACCAAACCCACCCTAATCCTGGGACATCTGCCCTAACCTCTTTGTAAAGTCTGACAACTCCAGACCCCTCTACTCTCTCTATTTTTTTTCTTAATTCTTATATACATTTTAAGTGACATTATCATGTATTTTAAAATTCATTTTTGCTTTCCAAGTTTAGTAGAGTAGAAACCCCAGAACAGGGACTTATTTATCTTATGCTGTACCCTTGGGTATACACTAGTCCCTTTCATCTAAGAAGCTTTCACTGAATATGTATTGAATTTAAGACAAACTGTTGTTACAGAAATAATGTTATATTTAATATTAGTTACACAGAACTAAAAACAGTAAATATTAATTAAATAAGACCAAGTGATGGTAGTATCCTGTATGTGTGATGCTATTCATTCATTTAAATACTCTTTTCTTTATTTTAAATGACTTATAAATACTTTTTATTATAGGTATCTCTTTTCAACAAATGATATCAATTCACTCAATATTTATTAGGACTACTAATATTTTGCTAGACATGGGTGATATGAAGATGCAAACAATCTCAAAAGAGCTTGTTCACAGGGGGTTTGTTGGTCAAGGCCTGAGGAAGAAATTGATATCAAATCTGGACACATACAAGTATTTTCAATTTTTTATAAAAATTCTAAGTAATCTTAAATGCATTCGTTTTATAACTCTTAGATATTATTGATGTAGGAGTAGAAAATAAATACAGCCAAAACCGGTTTGGCTTAGTGGATAGAGCGTCGGCCTGCGGACTGAAAGGTCCCAGGTTCGATTCCGGTCAAGGGCATGTACCTGGGTTGCGGGCACATCCCCAGTAGGAGATGTGCAGAAGGCAGCTGATCGATGTTTCTCTCACCATCGATGTTTCTAACTCTATATCTCTCTCCCTTCCTCTCTGTAAAAAATCAATAAAATATACATATAAAAAAAGAAAATAAATACAAACAAATATGTTATAGAAGAACAAAACAAAATACCCTCCTAAAAGCATAAATAAGTGATAAAGTTTCTTTTTTAAATAGGAGCTTATACAAATAAATAGAATGTTTCAACAAATTTTAGAAATTTGAAAAGAATGGAATTAGCTTGTTTATGGACAAGCTACAGCCTTAAGTTTATTTAGAGGAAACTGCACAAAAGATAGAAACTGATCTCTTGGTTGGGATTGGAAATGCCCTGGCCTCAGTGACAACAGGTTTTGCCAAAGACAAGAGTAAATACTGAAGTTCAAAAACTGAAGAGGTTATTTAAAATCATTGGTTTGCAAAAGTATAACCATAAATTTAAAAATGGTAATTGGACTTCATAAGAGATATTTTTAAGCCATCAACTGGGAGAATATTTTTGCAAATGATGTATTACAAAAAGGACTTAAATCCTATGCACAATATATGTACTAAAGGACTCTCAAAATAATTATTCTGAGTGAAAGAAACAAGACAAAAAGTGACTGAATTATTAAAAATATGAAAAATTCTAGAAAACTTAAATTGATCTATTGTGATGGAAAACAAATCAGTGGTTGCTTGTGGAGGAAGTCATAAGTAACTTTTAGAGTAATAAATACTAATATGTGCATTATCTTGTTTATGGTGATATTTTCTCAGGTCCTTACATGCGTTAAATATACCAAATTATATACATTGACTTTAAATACGTGCTGTATATAGCATGTCAATTATACCTCAATAAAGCAGTTAAAGTAAAACAAAGCCTAAAACAAAATTAAGACTTGGTTGGTCAATTTCAATCCATCAGTATCAGAAGAGCTATTATTTACTTCCAAGATATATTCCATATTGTTCTTCTTAAGGCCTGTATGTGAAATATTTGAAGGAAATTCATTTTCTGCTGGATGATTGTGCCACAGATTAAAATAGAAAGTCTCACTACCAGATCCCTGTTTTGTCTCCAAAAAGCCAAATGTCAAAATTTTTACTGATAAAACAGTCCTACCCATTAGTGGATGAAACTCACTCAAACTACAGATATAATGTGTTCCAAATATTATCTGTTACATGTCATAAGTCAAGCAAGGACCGTCACATATTTGCATGGAACTGGTAACAAGGCAAATAAAAATTACAAAAGAAAAAAGTATTGGTAGGATATAAAGCTAATTGGGATACTAGGACGTAACTGAAAGCAAGCATAAGATAAAACAAAGTCTCCACAATTATGTTTTATTTATTTTATTTTTTATTAAGTTATTACATATGTGTCCACAATTATTAAAACCAGAGAAATTTGTAAAATAACTTTAGCTATTAAACAAAGGTAAATCTTACAGAAATGAAATAATCAGAGATCAAGACTTAATTCTTAAATTTTAAAGTATTATGTTGATATATTGTTGAAATATAATAACAACAACAAAAGAACTAAATACAATAAAGGACAAGAAGCCTCTAAGATTATGGAACAAATGATAAAAAGAGAAAATGTGAGAGACAAGGCTTAAAAATAATATGAGGTCTAAAATTTGTCTAATACAAGTTTAAAAGGAAAGAAAATAATGGAATGTAGAAAATAATAAAATAAATAATAGTCAGTAATTTTCTAGAATGGGAGAGAAAGTGAATCCTCAAATTAAAAGGATTCAGTGACCAGAAGAGATGAAAAATTGCTTAGATATAGGTATAACTACTTAAATGCTTACATAAATGGGAAAAATACAAAAGAATCAGATCAGAGTGACATTGGACTTGATGTCAGCAATAATAGGTGCACGAGATAATTGAGCACTTACTTGGATGTTCTGATGAAAATGATTTAGAACAAAGCAAATTGCACTGTTATTAGTGCCCGAAGGATAGTCACCATTCAGACAGGCATGTTACAGAATGTTTACCTCATGTAAACTTCTTTTAAGAACTTTCTTAGGGTATATGTTAGAAAAATGGGGAACAAAGAGAAGGTAGGACATCTCAGAAAGCTGTTACTCTCCAAATTTAGGAGAGTAACAGATGTAAACCCAGTCTTAGCAGAAAGACCTGCTGGGAATATTTTTCTAGGTAGGTAAGAGACTTGATAGAAAATAAACAATGGATGAAAGGGTGGGAAAAAGAAGATGCAGTATATAACATAACAAATGACATTGTTTATTCATCCATTGTTTATTTTATATATATAAAACAAGAAAGACTAGACCAAACTATGAAGTGACTAAAAATACATCAATATTTAAAGCGAGTGAATGACTAAGAAAATTAAATGTTAGTGCTCAATATAGGTTAAGAAATCCTACATTAGACTTACAAAGAAGGGCATTAGTAATTAGAAATACAATTTAGCTCAGCTGAGTATAAAAATAGATTGTGATAATAATCTGAAGACAGTTTATTATTTTCTAACTTTTAAATTAAACCTATAAACTAAGTACCAAAGATTTTCTTGTGATTGTAAAATGGAAATATTAATAACATTGCAGCTAAATGTCAGTAACTGTAAAATCAAAGGTAGAGCTGAAAGAAGATGGGACATGGACTGGAACAGGAAGATTGACAAAAAAAATCTAATATATTCATCTTACATATCAGGGACTAAAGAAATGGAAAACTTAATTGAGGTTTGAGTATATTAAGTGTAGTTAGAAAGGCAATCAAATGAAAAACCTAAAAACAATATAAATATCAGATACTGGGAAAGGAGATGTGGGAGTGAGGATGGCACAATCCATTTAAATCTACACATTTCTTATTGGGGGATGAAAAATAGTATGCATTTGTTAATCCAAGAATGGAGCCATAAACCTAATGTCTAGAGTAATAAAGCTAAATATAAAGAAACTTAGAAATAAAAACATTTTTAAAAAGTATAGCAAGAAGAGGGACCAAGGATACAGGAGGAGAAAACAGATGGTTGCTATTCAATGCTTTTGATTTGATACCTAATTCATCCATTACTTTGATAAACATAACAATGTTTGGCTGGCTGGTGTGGCTCCCTGGTTGGGTGTTGACCTTTGAATCAGGAGGTCATGGTTTGATTCCCAGTGAGAGCACTTGTCTGAATGGTGGGCTCCATTCCTAGTTGAGGGTGTGCAGGAGGCAGGCTATCAATGATTCTCTCATCACTGATGTTTCTATCTCTCCCTCCCCCTTCCACTCTGAAATATTTAAAAAAATCAACATAACAATATTTAAAAATCAATTAATGTTAAATATTGTATTTTTTAAAATTTTCAACTAGTAGTAGGTGACTATTTCATTGTCATATTTGTGTCATAACCAGCCACAACGCTTTACACATATCTGCTTGATTAGTTTTTCCTGCTTAGTCATTAATGGCAGTTTGTAGCATCAGATCATTTCTGGAGTTAGTACCCAACCTCCATAGAATGCAGCAAGTCACACATAGCTCTCCCTCTACCTACCTCCACCCCTCTCCTACTCCCCTCTGGTGAATGTAAATTTCTTCCTTCCTCCCCAAAGTTCCCTTTAGAACTTACAGAATTCACTGCCAGTTAGCATGTGTATATTCAAATTTTTGAAGGTCAAAACAGTAGCAGAAACAATAATGGTAACTATTTTTTGCTGTCCTAAAGAAAGCCCTGGCCATATTTTATCTGTTTATTTGTTCTGTATTCTATATTTTCCCCAAGCAGATTCCAAAAGTATAATTTACATTTTTTAATAGTTTTCAGCAGAACTTAAGATTTATTTTTTATTTTTTATTTTTGCAAACCAGATGTCAACTGGGGAGCACATCAACAACAACAACAACAACAACAACAACAACAACCCCATGTAATTTAAAATGTATTTTTAATCATTCCCAACATGTGAAACCTCAGAAATGTAATTTAAAAAATATATTTTTTAATCATTCCCAACATGTGAAACCTCAGAAAATGAATGTATCAAGCAGCAAGTTCTAACTTATTTGTGTTTCCTTATTATTGACTGATACCATGTGTCTTCTGGGAATTTCATAAGTCAGAAGTTCAGAAAATACCACAACCCTGAGTTACAATCACAGCTTCTTATTCAAATCCAAACACCCAACATTGGTATTCAGTCTTCTCCATCCACTACCCTCCTTACAGTTATTTGACCTCATCTTTTTTCCCCAGCTTTATCCAGCAAGCATTTATTTATACCCTAGGTTTACTTCTCAAGGCTTTTTAACAGAGTGGTTTGTTTCTGAGTAAACATGGGGTAGATTTTTTCCATTAGTGAAATTCACAGAAATATCCTAAATGTTTTCTGCACCAAAGAGAGTTTATCCATCCTGCTTACATTACATATACTTAAATTAGCTTGTTAGGTGAGCCTAAATCTTGAAAGAACATTATTTTTAAATTCCAGTCTTTCTCCTCTCCTTGAGAGATTGCTGTTCTACCACAAATATCATAAAAAGATTCAGAAGATAATCTTAAAAGAAAATTGTTAATATTTATTTTTGTTCCACACTATTTTTAAAGATGTATTTATAATTTTGCAAAGTTACATATATGTGTTTACTGCTGTGCAAAAGCAAGGACACAACAATAAACACATCTATGTAATTTAGATGATTTGTTATACTATTTTGTTAATATATACATGTTTTATACCAAACTCAAATGCCTTCAAGAGCCAAGCACACCATCATTTTATGTTACATTAAGGAAAATGTATGCTCCCAATTAAACTATGATAAAATACTTACACATTACTTAGAATGCAAATTTTATACCTATTCTAAAAATTACTATGATCAATTTAAACATATGTTATCAACTATCTTGTTCATATATAGGGAAACATAAGCAATAGGATAGTTGAAAATTCTTAAAACATCTTCCCACTTAAAACAAAATATCTTAATCTTTTTCAACCCATGTCCACAGTATTTTGGTCAATATCATCATCGTTATATTAAGAATAGTACTGGGCCCTGGCTGGGTAACTTGGTTGGTTAGAGCATCTTCTGGGTGCACCAGGTTTGTGGGTTTAATCTCCAGTCAGGGCACGCGCAAGGGGTAACCAATGAATGCATGGGTGAATGGAGCAACAGGTCAATATTTCTCTCTTTCTCTCTTTCTCTCTCTCTTGCAAATAAAAAATGAAACAGTGAATATTGGTAAGGGAGCATTTCTTAAAATGGTGGTCTACTCTGGTGTGGGAACACTAATTAGAGTATGCCAGATGTTCAATGCCAATTTGCCACAGGCATGTGCAAAAGCAAGGACACAGCTATCTTGCCGTATGCACTGCACAGGCGTACGTACCTTTTTAGAACCCAAATACTGATGTCACTATTTGGCAAGAAACCTCTTTAGTCTAAGTTGGTATAAAGGTGTGTTACTGACCAGCCTAGGTGGCTGCTTTGCGTGGCTGCTTTGTGAGACTACTTTGAAGAACTGCTTTGTCTAATGGCTCCTTGTTAGCAATGGCTACTTGATCTGCATATCTTCTCCACCTAATACCCAGCATTCGAGGACTTGTGCTCCCATATCTGGTCCCTGAGATTTTCACCCAAGCTACTGCCTCCAATTTTGCAAATCTTGATGGCATTTATTCCTTTATCTTTCTAGAAAGCAGGTTTCCATACAACAAACAGGCTTCTGTTATTTCCTCAAGTATTTTCAAATATTTTAGCTGACTGAAATGTTGAGGAGTTGCAGTTGTCCTGTCAGGCTACTTGGGATTCCAACCAGTCTGTGTAGCCATGTCCAAATGCCTGCTGCCCAACAGCATTTGAACAATGCCATCAATTTTAAGATCTGTCATATTTCAGAAATGTGCTGTAAGAAAAGGTCCTTCCTGGAAACAAAATAATGTGGTTAAATAAATAGTTGGATTTGTTGAAAACTGGATAGAAAATGCAGAACCAAAAGACCTATACATTTAGGAATTTTATTTTCTTTTTAAGATTGAGCCAGTCAAATAAAATAAGTGGAAAATTAAAATTCAGAAAATACGTTTCAAGTTCACAATCTCTTTTTCGACTATGAAAATATCAAGATAATAAAAAAGCAGCACTCTTATATATGAATTATCTGCTTCATAACTGTATACATATTTAGGTTGTTCACTTATGCGATTCCCCCATTCTTTTCTACTACTAAAGCGCTCAATATAAAATAAAAAAAAAGACACAAATCTACCTGATTTCACTTCATGAATAATTTAATCTTAAAAAAACCTAACAACAAAAATATTAATTCACTAATATTTTATTTTATTTTTGTTAATCCTTATCTGAGGATATTTTTCCATTGATTTTCAGAGAGATTGGAAGGAAGGAGGAGTGACAGAGAGAGAGAAACACGGATGTGAGAGAGAAATATTGATTGGTTGCCTCCCACACATCCTGACCAGGGCCAGGGATTGAGCTTGCAACAGAGGTACATGCCCTTGACTGGAATCAAACCCGGGACCATTCAGGCCATAGGCCAATGCTCTAGAAACTGAGCCAAACCAGCTACGGCACTTGGTTTCTTTTATTTTTAGTTCACTAATATTTTAAATGAGTTTGCCCTTTTGTTTTAACATTCAAAGTATATTTAATACACATACCAAAAATGTAACATGTTAATGATCTCTTGCTGAATAAATGAGTTATCCCAAAAACTAGCATCTTAAAACAACAAACATTTACTATCTCCCTGTTTCTGTGTATCAGGAATGTGGTTGCAGTTTAGCTGGATGCTTCTGGTTCAAGGTCTCTCATGAAGTTGCAGAACAACATCAGCCAGTCCTATGGACTCATCCAAAAGCTCAACTTGTATGCCTATGACCACAGGCAGGGCTTGTCATGTGATCTGCTTCTCTATAGGCTGCCTCAGGACATGGTAACTGACTTTCTTAAGGTCAAATGATCCAAAAGTGAAAAAAAAACAA
>NW_006291015.1:356398-361835 GCF_000327345.1 Myotis davidii
AACATCGAAGTTAACTAGAGGGCAATGTTACAGACAGGAAAACAATTTCTGTAAGGCCCTACTCAAAATAGGAGGTGATTAAATTAACAGTAGAGATGGACTCTGATGGGAAAAAAAAGACAGATTCAAGAATTATTTAGGAACTATAATTAACGGGATATACTCCTCAATGAATGGTGGGGAAGTGGAGGCTATAATCAACACTGAAGTGAATTCAGGTTATTGCTGTCTTTGGTAAATGTGGTGGCATAATTTGAAATGTTAAGAAATGCATTTCTATAGCAGTTTAGATGTCCTCAATGAATGGTGGAGAAGTGGAGGCTATAATCAACACTGAAGTGCATTCAGGTTATTGCTGTCTTTGGTAAAAAGTGGTGGCATAATTTGAAACGTTAAGAAATGCATTTCTATAGCAGTTTAGATGAAAATGGACACCTTGACCTATAAATCTTATAAAAGTAAAATTTTATTTTAACAGTGGGAAAGATATATAGGGTGTCCTTAAAATGTATACACACACTTTGAGTAATTATAAAAGCAGTATTTATTAAAATACATTTCTTTTTCAAACTTGAGCTATCAGCTGTTAAAGTGTATACACATTTTTGGGAGACACCCTATAGTATTGTTAAGGAATCCGGAATATACCTGGCCAGGATCATTCAGTGAAAGGATCACTTTGAGTCTTCTCATATTCACTCACTGCTTCCCAAGTCTGAGTGGAGTGTAACAGAATCTCCTGTATTACAGTGAGATTTACCAAGTCTCACCACCTTGAATCAGGTGTTGAATAAATATACCTTTTTTGTTACACCAGAATCAATTCACTACATTGTTCTCATATCTATATATATATATCTATATATATCTCTATATATACATATATAGAGATATATATAGATATATATATATAAGCCTAATATGCATAGAGTCCCCTCGGGAATTCGATCACTCACTATAACTTGTGCTGACCACCAGGGGGCAGCACGAAATGAAGGAAGGACCGGCCAGCAGCCAGGAGCCACCAGGGACCCTATCTGTCCATGCATTTCATGCACTGGGCTTCTAGTTTTATAATAAAGATCTAGTATCATGCATGTGTAGATAATATAACTATAAAATTATGTTTATGGGTGTGAGTTTACAAAATATAAGCCTGGTAGGACTGACTGTATAGGGGCTTGCCACATTCAGTCTTCTGATTGTGATCTGTTCCCTGACCAAACTTAATAACAAAGAACAGCATGGTACAGATTTTTTCCAATCTGGTTACAAAACATGCTATTGCTAGCTAACTTAATTACTGCAAGGTATAGCATTGCTCTCATTCTCAGAAATCAATCAGATCTATTTTTGAGCTACCTCTAGTTCCAGTTATCTTGTTTTAAGGGACAGTGACTAAGAGATCCTTATAATTTTAAAATATTTTTCCAAAATTCTCAATAGATTTATGTGTACAAAACATGACATATGCAGAAAGTCTTCAAACATCAAGAAATAAGTTTAGGATCAAGTAAACTAGTATTACAAATTTATAAATTCTACTTCCTATTGAAAAGCCATTTTATTTCTTGTGATGTTATTACCAATACTTTTTGATGGTGAAAATATTAAAAACTAGAGGCCTGGTGCATGGATTTGTGCACATTGTAAGGTAACTAATTAGAAGAAATATTTTAGAGGCCAGGAAGAGACCACAGGAGGTCTTCGGGGAACGTCCAGTCCATCTCACCCAGTCCCGATTGGCCAGACCCCAGCAGCAGGCTAACCTAATGGTTGGAGCATCTGCCCCCTAGTAGTCAGTGTGCATCATAGTGACTGGTTAAACAGTCAAATGAACGGTTGGACACTTAGCATATTAGGCTTTTATTATATAGGATCATATTTTTCAATTTCCATTCTCTTATTTCCAGAGAGCTTATGCATAATATTTTTGGAAAAGATACACTACACTGTGTAGATGCCAACTGGTTCACAGCTCTAGTCCTCCTTGCTGATCTGCCAAAATGAGGCATTGTGAAAGCACTGAGAGTAACAAGTGCTACTGCTGGCATTCCTTTTCCAATAAAAGAAAATATTTTATAAATTTATGAGCCACCTTATCAGCAATATCACTTTAGTAGGAAAAATTATTGGTATTTAAATTGTGTCATAGTATGAGCATGATTTAAGGCCATCTGTATGGTGAGACCACTTCCAATCTATTAGCCTCATTGTGGTGGCTATTGGCATGACGATATTATGATTGTGCTTCAGGGACCTTGTGTATAATTAACATTGTGCCTCCTCCTACATTCTCAGGGCCATCATTGAAGAAACATTAAATAAACATTCTTCTCCTTCTACTGTTCTAAATCTGTTGGCTTGGTTGAGTGCTCTAGCTAGGTATATAGTTACGATCGGCATGGGCCTCTATTTTATGTTTCAGTACGGGTTAGGCGAATGAGAAGTCCAAGGCTTATTACCAATCTGTGCCTAACCTTTCATGACTTTGGGTGTAATTTATTTTCTTTGTCAATGGTAATCATTTTGATTTTGAATCATTTTTCTTATTACCTACTTATAAATCATTTTACTTATGAGTATACAATGCGATTAATGAGGGTGGTAATAGCTAGGTTGCTGTAGCCATGGTGTCTCCATATACAGAGAAGTAATTCACTTTGAAAAGTTTATGACATATTATTCATTTGGAACATTGAGAAAGATAATAAAGCTCCTGTTAGTCCACTCATCAAACATGTGCTTACCTGATCCCCTGGAGGACAATTTTATGATGCTATTGTCATGGAGAGTCCTTGCTGACTTAAAGAGCTGTTGGGATGACTGCTTTTTGGTTAGTAGCACTGACGTTTCTCTAGCCCACAACGAGATGCCACCCCCGCCACCTTGGTCCTGCTGATGTGAGCGCAGGTTGCAATTTCAGTCATCTGCATAAGAACGATTTTGGAATTCCACAGGACAGGTGGAGAACTGCCCCTTTGGTGAGTATTTACATTTAACACATTGGGAGGTTTGTTCTATTCCTATCCAAAGCTTCTGGCTTCACTATATAGATTGGTGAATGAATCTGTTTTCGATGAACAATTTTGCCAAGTCCATTACAATTGCCATATGCTTTGCATACAATTATCTGAGGTACTTGGTTATAGTAACTTTGCTGAACATCATCTAGGTGATATCCAGTGTTGCTCACATTGGGCAGATGGACCAAGTCAACCATCAGTGGTATTAAAGCATCTGTCCTCCAATTTTTAAATAAAAGATAACAGCTATCTGAGTCAGTAAACATAGGATAAGCATAACTGAAAGATATGTTCAACTTGGTTGTTCAGGATACAAGAGCTTTGGAAGATGAGTCCCAGATATTAATAGACTCTCATACTATTAAAGTTTATTTTTTTCAGATAGTGTACCAACTCAATAGGTAAACCAGATGTCACATTTCTGGATAAGCTATTTGTGTGTGTGTGTGTGTGTGTGTGTGTGTTTAAGGATTGTTGATTGATATTATTAGATGGATTTTGTTAGATGTGGGAAACCACCTATTGTCTTCACTAGCAGAGAGGTATGGACAGAGAACCCGGAAGGCTGGTGACCTTTGAAGCCCTAGCAAAGGTCAGAGCTGTGCACCACCTCTGTTAATCCAGATGGTAGCTGAAGCAACTTCCCCACCAGATAGTCATGTAAATCCTTATTGATAAAATAGTCATGTAAATCCTTATTGATAAGATAGTCTGTTTGTTACTGGAACTTCCCTGCCTAAGGGCTATGGGTGTATCCCAAACCAATAAAAGCTTGGTGAGGCCTGAGCACCGGTGGAAGTCCTTCCCCTTGAGTTAGACTTACCTGCCTGGCCTCCCATTATTTCCAAATTATCTCTTGTCTCTTCTCTTTAATTTGTGTGCAGCTCCTCTTCCAGATCCTGAACCCTGAACCATGTGGGACTTGGAGGAAAACATTTACCCAGTTAGATGAGCCATCTTGCTAGGTCAGTCCTGGTATGTGTCTCTTCAGCTTCTAGATGGCAGCATGTTTCTTCATGCACATTTCAATGGCCTCCAGGACACAATATCATACAAACAATTTTTTTCTAATATATCTTATATCACTGGTGTGTATAAGAGGATATAGATTATAATCAAGAGAGGCTGGGGTTGAGTCCTGTAATTTAAGTTTGCACAGACTTTACTTTGGTTTGAACTAGCTGGGGCAGTGATGTTATCAGTTGTTGAGCGTTAGATGGCCAAGTTTCTTAAGTTCATTCTAAATTCTGGGCTTGTTTGGTTCCTTTATTGGATTTAAAAAAACTTGTAGAGGTTCACCAGGGATGTCCCAATATCGACTTCACTAGGGACTGCTGAAATTTTTAGCCTCTTGTTTCATCCTTGGTTTACTTCCCTGGGGAACACAATCTACAACAAATGTTCCTTGCTACATTCACTTGAGATATTTTCACCAATACAATTAGTTAATATTGGTCAATGTTATTACTAAATATTACCCTGGACTAACTAATAATAACATTAAATAATATATATATTTTTAAATATATTTTATTGATTTTTTACAGAGAGGAAGGGAGAGAGATAGAGAGCTAGAAACATCGATGTGAGAGAAACATCGATCAGTTGCCTCCTGCACATCTCCCACTGGGGATGTGCCCGCAACCAAGGTACACGCCCCTGACCGGAATCGAACCTGGGACCTTTCAGTCCACAGGCCGACGCTCTATCCATTGAGCCAAACCGGTTTCGGCAACATTAAATAATATTAACATTAGCCTGTCCTCTAGTATGTAGTAAGCCTCTAAATGTTGTTCACCTATTCATTTCTAATAAAATAGTCACACCAACATATGACATCAGTCATTTCTTCCCCATACTAGTACTTTCCTAACCATACCAATAGCCATCATTGACCTGTCTTTTGAGCTATATTACACTGCTGTCCTATAAACAACTTGTATCTCTCACTCAGGCAGCAAAATTTAATATATTAACGTATTATGTCACAGTGGCTGGAGTTACCACACACGGAGGACTTTCCAATGAGTCTCTGACAATAATAAAACCTCATGAAGTTAAATGTTCACTTCTAAGAACATCCCAATCTGGAAAAAAAAATGTGAACTCTCCTCCCAAGAGATGACATCCCATCTCTTAGTAAAGCTATGTATATTACATATTTTATCAAGTATCATTACTTAATGTTGGTTACTGCTTCTCTGGAACTCTTATACTGCTTAACCAGGACAGAGGGTACTATTTTCTTCAACCATATTTTTGTAAGCCACAGGTACCACTCACACAGGCTGAGGATGAACCCTACCAGAAAGACAATCTTGTGGAATTTATTTCATTTTGTTAAATCAGTTAACCTGCCATTCTTTTGATTTGAAGACATTGTCCTTAGTTGCTGTCATTCTAGGGATACC
>NW_006291015.1:362360-376850 GCF_000327345.1 Myotis davidii
AGAAGCCCCCTCTGTACCTTCATTGAATGCTTCTTGTGCTTCTTGGCTGGTGCAAGGAATCACTTGGATCCTGCTCCCCATCGGACTACTGAGAAGGGGAGAGGGGACTCTCAGCCGAACCCGTGCATTGTTGGCCACCGCTGTATGAGAGTCTTTTTCTCCCATTATCTTTTTAAGACTTAAAGTAGGAGTTCATTTATCAAAAGCATGTTTTTGTGCCTCGTAAAGCAGAACACAGGGACAAATGCTGGTGAAAAATGAGCGCTCTGCTTCTTGGGTGGGATTTTTTGCAATAAATATAACGGAAACAAGTAAAGGCTGGGAGTCATAAGTCAGTAGGCCTGGATCTTACTTGTGCTGGAGGCACTGGTGTTGGGTGATGAAGGTTTTCAGTCCTGTTCACAGGAGATCCTTTCAGGCTGTAAGAAGCCCTGAGCATATCCCCGAGAACTCCCAAACCGATCACTGTGAAATTCCAATATAATTACTTGACATCAAGGGTGGGACATGTTTCGCTCAAGGACCATCTAAGACCCATAAAATCATTTGGTCTGGTCCTGCCAAGGCTTTAGGGGTGAGTTAATTAAATGTTTGACCAAATATAGCAGGCTAATTTTTAATTTAGTAACTTTGTATGGCCCTCAAATGATGTTATAAATATCCAAATGGCCCTTGGCAGAAAAAAAAGGCTTCCTACTCTGGCTTTACACGAATGTGAAAATTACTTTTTTAGCAAGCCACTTCACCTGGATCTAACATCTGTGTTCCGGTTATAGTTTTTATTGCTGCACTAGAACCGTCATGTCACAATCTACAGGAAATGCACAGTGACTAGGCAGCACACATATGGACTCATATTATGGCTATATCACCATGATCAGTATGTGCACAGTATACAGAGGGTGCCAAATGGCCCAGAAGATCCAGCCTGTAGTCCTTGGCTCTCTGTCACTTACTAGTGGAGAGCTGTTAAATTAGTTACTTAATGTCTCTGTACTATAATTTTCTCCCCTGATAAATGTGGATAATAACATGCCAAGATACGTGAGATGATTAATGAAGCTAATTCAAGTAACCTAAATGAGTAGTGCTAAGGTTATTGTTGTTACTACTGTTACTGTAGCTATTACTATGCTTCTTAGCATGTAAGAGTTATGTTTTCTTACCTAATAATGATTAACAGTATATATTAAGTTTATACTCTGTAAATTTCTGTGCTGCATACACTATAGGATTTTTTTTATTCTAAAGTTTTATAACAGCCTACAAAGTGGTTTTTATTCATATTGCCATTTTCAGATAAGTAAACTGAGAAAGTTTAAGTAATTTGCCAAGGCCGCCCAAAAAAATATATATATTTACATCTTGCTACTTCTTCCCTTCCCTTCCTCTCTCCCTTCCTTTCTGCTTCCTTTCTTTCTCCACACAATGCCTTGCAGTTTGGTCTTTAACTGAATTTGGTAATATCACAAATATGTAACCTTATCACGATCTCTTTTCCAGTCTCCAGGTAGCAGATGTAATTTTACACATGTTCAGCAAACATTGGGAACCTTTGCCCATGGTCAATAGAGCGTATATGCAGTGGAAGCAAGCTGAGTTCTGATAGAACAGTATGTCTGTAGTGGACGGTGTGACCTGGATGGAGTTGGTGAGCCTCTCAGGATTTTAGTTCATGAATCTGCATTCATTAAATTATCTTTGTTGGTTTGAGTTAACATACCATCTACCATTGAAGATGGAGACGGCATTTAAGAACTGCTCCATAAATACTAAGTCACATCCTCCAAATCAACTTCTTCAAGAATGCCTATGACATATTGTATGACCATCTTGCCTCACTATCATTTAAATAATATTTCTTATATCAGCACTGTAATGATTCCATTTGGATAAAGATAATAAGCTTTTAAATTTTCTCAGTTAAAACATTGGGTGGGTATTCATTTTCATACTTCAAATTTGAATTAAGATAGATTTCTTCACACAAAAATTCTCTAATCCTGCCATAGTTGATGAATCTTTTTTTCAGCGTGGGAGAAAGGGTGTTTTGGTTTTAAAATATCTTAAGTTTTTCAAATAGGAAGAAGGTTTATACTATATTTGAAAGAGCAGAAACAACTTTAACCGGTGATAGGTATGATGAATATTGGGAATTCAGTCTAGCATAAGGGCTGTTCATAATTAAAATGAACACAGGGAACATAGACTATTTCAGTGTAAGGACTGTTTAAATAAGTGGTCTCTCAGGTGGAGCTGGCAAACGCTGTGAGAAGCAGCCTCTAAAATCCTGCTTTAAGCAGCATTTTCCTGCTTATTAATTTGACAGCTTTTTCTGCTGCTCTCAAGCTAACTACAGCAGCTTTAATCAGAGAGAGAACATGTTGTCAAATTGCTGCGACTCCAAGCCCATCAAAAGTGTAGAATGCCTTCAGGATTTAAATGAGCCTTGAGGGGGTCAAAGCTCTTACTCCCTATTTACTATGTCTAATGCCATCAACTTCGGAGACTGTAACCAATGAATGAAAACACTAATAATGCCTGTCTTCTGCTTTGCATTGACGACTTCTTCTATTCTATAGAGCTGTGCCAAACTTATGTCTCCACTCACTGTAGATGTTATCTTCTTTTTAAGTGCTGCAAATTTTGATACTATCATATATAACAGAGTATGCTGTGCTTTAATGCTATGAAGAAGTCAGTTACAGAAAAAACTAGTGCTAATCATACTGTTATTGGTGGGGAGAAGTTCTCATCCCCACCTGTTGCTTATGGGAGTGCATTTCGCGCTATATACCAAGAAAAGGAATTTTCTAAGACTCACATGGGAGGATGAGATATAGTAGAAAGCTTTATTACTGTGGAATGAAACCTTGCATTTCCAATGCCCCATTTCCTTTTATCACACCCCTGAAGAAGTCCCATTTTGCTTTTAGGGCTGAAATCAGAGCCAGTGTCCAGAGTTTCCATTCCATATTAGGAGATAGTCCAATACAGCATCAGGTCAGCGTACTCCGTGTTTTTAGTTATGGTCCATCAGTAAATTGCATGTGGGGTCTGCATGGCCATGGGCCACATGGGAGATTGCAAGAAAGTCAAGGGCAATATGAGCCAAGAACAACAAGAGAGCAAAATCCTTTGTTTAGGGGATTATGTATTCCCAAATTTTCACACACTTGAAGTGGCTCTGCCTACTGTGGCCCATGATCTCTCTTTCCAGTTGTGACTGAAACAAACATGTCCCCCAACTTCATTGCACATGCATCTATCTCCCCTTTGTCCAGTTCCTTCCCCCAGTGATTTGCAGGGAATGGGCTGGTGGTTCCCTTGAGATTGTGAAATTGCAGCTTCTAAAATGACCTAACTTAGAATGTCTGGCATTCCCTTTGCTCCTTTCCCATTATTAATAACTAGCTAATTACAATGATATCAATAGTACTGCCTGAGTCTTTGATTTTTTTTTATTATTTTCCCATGAATATTTTCATATCAAATCCATCATAGAATGACACAGATAATAGAAGTAGCCCTGGCTTTGTGCTGTACTTTTTTTAATTAAAACATATGAATACAGGAACCATGCCATTCCTTTGTATAGTTCCATGGTAGCCAAATACAGAAAATATCTCCAAAATTTCAGGCCCATGATCCTTTCTAATATGTATAGAGTTAAATTTAAAATATAGTATTGAGACCCTGGACAGATAGCTCAGCTGGTTGGAGCATTGTCCTGTACACCAAAATGTTTGCAGATTCAATCCCTGGTTGGTGTGCCATATGGAAGGCAACAGATCAATGAGATTGATGTTTCTCTCTCATCTCTCTCTCTAAAATCAACAAAAACTTCTTCAGGTGAAGATTAAAAAAATAGTGTTGGATGTCAGAAATACTTTATTTTGTAACTTCTGATGTATTTTTATGAATTTCATTCAATTCCTCTCCAATTCTTTTGGTATGTCACATTTCAATAGCATCTCTTTCTCATTCTTTTTCCTCACCTATTTCAATAGCTGAGATGAGCTGAGAGCACTGAGCTGCCAAATGTCAAGTGGTCAATTTAGACAAGTCAAAATGGAAGTAATTATCAAGCCCTTAATCACTTACCACAATAGTATAAGCTGTGTAAACAAGAGAAAGCCTTACCTCCCTCAATGTTCCATTTTTTCCACCTGTGAGTGAGGGTCTGGTGGATCTGTGCAGATGTGGCATTTTCTCACTGCTAAGGGAGCCCCAGACAAAAGGCTGCTGAAATTTTATTCACCCAGGAATCAAGGGAAGGCAGGGAGGGAAGGGTTGGGAGTGGAAAAGTACTGAGTGTGAGTTAGAGTGGAGAAAAGTGTCTCCAAGACACTCCGATAAAAAGGGATCTTGGCACAGGTGCTTAAGAGAGACGCCAGATAGAGGCTGGACTGCAGATCTGAGTAAGAGCACCTGGGCGGGTGGAGCCCTGGACTGCAGCTTCCTTAGAGTGCACGGTATCCTAGCTATGCATTAGGCCTGATGTAAGTTCGGCCAGTTCACCATGAGACCTGCCAGGTAAAATAGGACCTACTAGTATGTAATTTTCAAAGGTCCAGCCTGAAAGATCACACAGAAGGTTTTTGGCTGGAGTGCGACTCCTCACCAATGCTTTTCTTTGTTGAAAGATAACATAGACTTGTAGAGTTATTCATGTAATTAAAAGATAGCGCTATGGGCTGCAGTGTGTGTGTGTGTGTGGGGGGGGGCGTTGAATAAGAGATGTGACTAGTGTTCGCTAATCCTGAAAAACTAAAGTTCCTTATTACTCTCATGTTACTAATAATCTTACATCACAGGAAAAGGCAGAGAATCTTAGCATTTTTTCTGTGTGGAAAAAAATACTATTTGATATAAGATAGAGGCAACAGAAACTTGCCTAAGCATTTCTAAAATGTACAAATTAAACTGTTAGGTCTTTAAGAATATGAACCATGATATGTATATGTGCCATGTCACTAAGTTCATAGGATACTGCCGGAAGCCAGTCCATCCTTGCTGCTTGACACAGTCGCTGCAGGGAAGAAACATCTGCACAGCATATATTTCAAGGGACCTGGGGTATATAGCATACTGTTCTTAATATGTTTGCTCACCTCCTTGGCGCTATATGTTTTAACCAAGGTCACCTCTCCAAGAAAGGTTGTTTCCCCAGGTAGGGATTTTTCCCTGAAGTTAGGGAGGGAATAAAACCCCTTAACTAAATGCCAGGCGGGTAGTTAATCACTTTATCTATGAACAATCATGCTTAAACTACATAATCTTTACTCCCTGGAATGGAGATAAGAAACGCCCTAACCTTTGGAATAGAAATTGAAAGGATTAAAATCAACTGGTATAAATACAGATGTAACAAGAGAATAAACACAGAACCTGGCTGGAGATCCTGGCTAGAACCAGGTGAGAGAACCCAACCATGCTGATCAACTGAATGCTGCCTCCATGTCATTCCTTCTTCGTCGACTCCGTCCACACCTTTGGGAACCCCTGGACCTGCTGGGGCTGAACCCCAACAGGATACCAAATAATTTTTACTTGGTATTTTCAAGTACATAGTAGCCCAAATAATTTTTACCTGGCATTTTCACTTTGTGCAGAAAATTAGTAAAATTTGAAGCTCAATGATAGCAAAAAGTAAGTCCATCCTGTATCTATACATATAGTGTTAACCTTTTCTTTCATTTTAAAAAATTTTTCACCTTTGCATGGGAAGCATTTGTATATATATATTTCACACATGCATTTGAAAAGAAAGGAAAAACAGTGGGATATTATAAATGCATATTTATATAACTATATAATGTGCATATTTATAAACAGATTTGCATATAACAGTGATGGTGAATCTATGACATGCGTATCAGAGGTGACAAGCAAACTCATTTTTTTTGGTTGACTTTTCTTTGTTAAATGGCATTTAAATATATAAAATAAATATCAAAAATATGTCTTTGTTTTACTATGGCGGCAAATATAAAAATAATTTCTATATGTGACATGGCACCAGAATTAAGTTAGGGTTTTTCAAAATGCTGACACGCCAAGCTCAAAAGGTTTGCCATCACTGGTATATAAAGAGAATATTTAAATTTGTTCTATATCTCATATACATTATATATACTGTGTTCCAGAATTTTAAATTTTATATAAATTTTCCTAGTAGTTTATCCTGTTTATTTTTAATATGTAAAGTTTCAATTTTGTTATTTTAATAGGCAGAATTTTATAATTAAAAAATCTTATGTACACTTGCTTAAAAAATTGGTTTACTAAATGTTTTTCTGATACTGAGTCATGTCACTAAAAAGCATTTTGTCAAGTTCTTAAGTTCTTGTATTCGTCCTATTATATCAGCACCATTAGTAGCCCTAATTTAGAGGTGCATGAAGTAAGCTTAGATGTTTAAGCAACTTGTCTAAAACCACACAGAAAGCAGTGTCATGATTTGGAAGCCAATAACTGATAACAGATGTTGACCTTAATCACTTTTCTGAGATCTTTCTCATAAGTTAATGGCTATGTGAAAAATGTAGAATTAAATAATATTATATAATGTGACTAGTAATGTCCTATTATGCAATGCCTATGTACATAGGGAGGGGCAAAAGTAAGTTTACAGTTGTGAATGCAGGAAACACAGTTTATTCTTATAGTACTATTTATTGTATTACTTTCTTTTTTTAAAAAAAAATATATTTTATTGATTTTACAGAGAGGAAGGGAGAGAGATAGAGAGTTAGAAACATCGATGAGAGAGAGACATCAATCAGCTGCCTCCTGCACATCTCCCGCTGGGGATGTGCCCGCAACCCAGGTACATGCCCTTGACCGGAATCGAACCTGGGACCTTTCAGTCCGCAGGCCAACGCTCTATCCACTGAGCCAAACCGGTTTCGGCTATTGTATTACTTTCTATATGAACAACTGTAAACCTACTTTTGCCCCATCCTGTATGTGTACACACACAGACACCAATTCTTATTCTTCATTTATATGATACATCTGACTAATACTAGTGTGGGCTAGATTTATAAAATAAAATTTGACAATTGAGAATTTAGCTAAGATTCAGTTAGGACCCTTCTTAGGTGAGCTTACTGCTGACATGCACCCATTCCATTGTTGCATTTTGAATCATGCAGCACTGTTTACTGAGGACAAAAATTAATTTTATTCAATGCTAGTTTTGGAGACTGATAGATTTCACTGAATGAACTAAATAAATAGGAGGCAAAGATATTGGACACAAAGTTAGTAACTACTGAGTGTATGTATTCATGGTTGTGTTGGATGGCCTGGTAAACAAAACTCATAATAATCACTTTAAAAATCACCTTGGTAAGTAGTACTCACAGACACAAAATAGATGGTTCTAGTTTTGAAAATAGGTATCTGTACCATGGTATTATGTCTCCAGTGGCAGCATCACATATGGATTTAGGCAGATATTTTACTTTGGACAACTTAGATGAAACTGAAGTGATGTGCTATAAAAAAAATTGTTAAATAATTCAAAAAGTGGCCTAATTCATGACAAAGATGCTGAAATGAAACATGTACATCAATATTTTAAGTGATTTTTTTCATAAAATATAATAGAAAATAGTTTTATTTTGTATATTGTTCCATGTAATATTTAATTTTAAGCTTATATACTGTAATTACTAAATTACAAAATAGTGATTAGACCACTAGAAACATGGGTGGTTTTCTTATATTCAAGGTCGCCTTATATATTTTTGATGGATACTACATTAAAATTTCTTTGTATGACCTTATATTTTGCCTCCAATACAAAATCACTAAGTGAAATGACAAAGATTTCAGTACGTTAAAGAGAACTTTATATAAAGCACCATTTTATGAAAATGTATTATCAGTTTTCCTCTCAGAAGTGAATGTTCAATCACAAAAACAATGTCTATTTGGAACAGCTTTTGATTTTGTAAAGAGGAAGGCATATTATTTTGTACCAGGTGATACTGACCGACTAATCCATTCATGCCCTTGTTTTCTGGCACAAGAATAAAAGCTTGTTAGTGTTATTTACATAAGTTTTGAAATGAAAAAGAAGAAGTCCTGTTCCAATATTTTGTTTCCTAGTTCCTTACTTTTGGCTGAGCCTCATGTAAATACATTACCTTATGTAATGCCTTATGCCAACAGATTTGAAGAGTCCTTTATACTTTTGATTATACAGGTAAAGAGCTTTTATAGGACATTTTGTTTTTATCCCTTTTCATATCTACTTGCATGCTTTTTCTTGGCACAGGATCTCCAGAGATGTCTGTTGTCTGGCCAGGAGGTCCGGCAGCATAACTAGCCTCTCAGGCAGCTGATTTTATTGTAGCTGCTTTCCCAATTGCCAGCAAATGAAATAAATTGTAGTAGACTGAAAAGGTCACCTCTGCACTTGTCCCGCTTATATTAGCTCAATGATCACTAACCTAACGCTACACAAAGAATTTCACAGCAGCTGAGGCAACAGTCTGGCGACTCAATTCCCCCCATAGTTATCTCCTTCAATACAAAATCAAAGCACAATTGCTGCTGTCACTGACTTAAATGTGCATGTGGCAATTAAATGATTTTTTTCCCCCTGGTGTCTTGCTTATTTACTATATGTAATCATGCACTTTTTAAAATCACTTCAATATGTTTATATAATACTTAAATATATGGTTAAAAGAAAGGTCTTATTTTAAATAAAATATAAACTTAACACATATATGATATGAATATATATATATGTGTGTGTGTATATATATATATATATATATGCATAAGTGTAGAATGCAATACAAATATAATGTGTCTGTATCATTCCATTATGGTTCCCTAGAATTTTATCAAAATATGAGTGTGTAAATGTAACACCTCTCTTTTTAACTTATTATAATACCCAGAACTATACAATATTGCTTATGGAGTTTGTTTCTGAGTCACAGTGTTTGCATGTAAATTCCAGCTATCCTAGCTATCCTTGGGCAAGTAGCTTAATCTCTCAGTATCTCAGTTTTCACGTTGCAAAATGAGCATAGTCAGAGGTACATAGCAGTCAGTGCTGCCAGGAAGTACTGGTGCCATTTTTGGCAGGATCCTGTAGCCCTTTTCCTGGACCTGTTATTAACCCTTCAATTTCTAGAACATGGAGATATTGAGGGTGTTGCTTGTGAGAGGGTGGTATGGCTAGAATAAAAGGGGAGAAATAGCCACACACACGGAAATATTCAAGAGTTTATCATCGGGTGTGACGGCAGTGGAGCATGCTATATTAGTCCTGTTTGGGAGCACAGGGTAACTGAATATGAATTCCTTCTCCAAGGCCAACAGGACAATTTCTTTCAATTAAAATATCTCTGACTTCTTTTAACTGTTTAGTTGATTAAACTGGACTAGTCATTCTAATACCTTTTTTTATTAATTCAAAGTGAATTGGCTAGGGGCATGAATTATATCATCAAAATGTCTTCACCTTTGCTTTGTAATGTTAACATGAGAATAGCATCCCATTATACTCCCGTGTTCTGCTCACACTCAGGGGAGAGGATGACACAGGGTGACTAGCACACCAAAGGGCAGGAATCTTAGGATCGACCTTAGAATTCTGCCCATAACAGTGGAGTTTAGGTGATCTGGAATTTAATGATATTTTATGAACATAATTGCTGACATTTATTATCTTCCTTTCCCCAGAGATGGTATTTGATGACTACCTAAATCAATCTTTTTATGTAGAATAATATATTCAAGTACTCTAACCTATGTACATATAAATCATTTAATGAAAAGAATGGTTTTTTGTCATTAATTAGACTTGGAGTTCTAAACTCTTTTGTTCTTATTCATCATGACCATATATTGTGGACTAAAGAAGACATTCTGTGCTAGTGATTATAATTGTAGAATAATAGAGAAATAAAATATAAATGTTGCAGAAAAATAAATGAGCTGTTAAAATTTATAATACTAATAAGAAAACGTACTTTATGGCAAAAATTTAAAAATATCTACTCAGATGATCCAGCTCAACAATAAGACTTTGTCTCTATTAACAGCAAAATAATCAAAGAAAGCAAAACTAAATGCTCTTGGAAAAAAATAAGAAGGAATGTTTTTTTTCTCTATTGATTTTTTGTTTGTGGCTTGATAAAAAGTTTATCTCAGGCCTAAGGCAATGTTTAATTTAGCCATTAATTTAGTTATGTAAAAAATATCCTATATAATCTTAAAGCTTAATATATTATGGATTACAGTCATACATTTTAAAGGTGAACATTTAACAGAGTGATTAAGTACCCTGTGATATTTTCAAAGACCAGAGTAGAACTTCCAATAAGAATAATTCAGCCTTACTATATTCAAAACATGGGTTTTTTTACTTGATATTTTATCAACATTTTTGATTGCTTTCTCTGTTATCATGGAATGACAGCTTAAGGCAAAACAAACGTTCTTCTTTGAAAATTGCACGGGTATGTTATTTATATTGACATAATTCTGTGAACGGTGGAGGCATTCATGATCTTTACTCATATTGAAATTTTCCATAGATCTTTCCTTTTCAGAGATAAGAAGCCTAGGGGCTTCCCCTAGGACAGAAATGATAACAATAAAAATGACAGCTTTTTAGAGAAGTATGTGTAAAATTGCTTTGTAGGCTGATTGGCTTTGTCTGCATAGAACTAATGTTTCTGGAATTGCATTGGTTAGATGGGGTAAGAGAGCTGTTTCTGGGCGAATATCGGTAAAATAGGTAAGGCTTTAAGTAATTCATGTCTGTCACTTCACATATACAAGTATTACCTTGATCTGATTTTTTAGAGTTAATTATTCTAGGTTTTTCAAGTAAAACATCAAATACTTATTTAGTCACTATTATATGTTCTATTGACACATAAAAAACGAGTATTTTTTCACTCTAGACTCAGATGGAACAGGTTCAATTTAGGCTCCCTTATTAGCTAGGATGAAGCTAATAAGGGAGTTTTAGATTTCTCATGATAAAATGTGGTTCTGATAACTAAGAGATAAATTAACCCAGAAGTCATTGGGCTATTTTTTCGTGGTGAATGAGGTAACTATCTGGACCATTTTTCCTACTTTACCTCACCTCATGTATCTGGCCCACTCGAATTAGTCATAATTTAGCTGCCAGTTCAGATATCAAGCCTTGTGGAAAAATTCCCACGCCATTATCTTTATCCCCTCCTTCCTCAGATGGAATAGTTTCTGTTCTTTGCCCTCTTACTAATATTTCTATCATAGCATTTAACACTACATTTCTCTTACTTTTCTCTCCCTAGTACTACAAATGTGCCAGGAATATTATTTGTTCAATGAATATTTTTGAATAAAAATGAACTTATATGTTTTATTTAGTCCTGAGAGTACAAAACAGTGAATTAATATGCATTGGTATTTAAAGATGGGCAAACTCAGGTTTAGTGAGTTTAAGTGATTTTTCTGGATTGCACATTTTATTTATTTTTTATTTTTTTTAATATATTTTATTGATTTTTTTACAGAGAGGAAGGGAGAGGGATAGAGAGCTAGAGACATCGATGAGAGAGAAACATTGATCAGCTGCCTCCTGCACACCCCCTACTCGGGATGTGCCCGCAACCAAAGTACATGCCCTTAACCGGAATCGAACCTGGGACCTTGGAGTCCGCAGGCCAATGCTCTATCCACTGAGCCAAACCGGTTAGGGCAGGATTGCACATTTTAAATGTAAATCATGTAAGCCCATAGGTTTTCTATATTTGCGTGCTGTCAAATAAATTTAGTAAAAAATGTGGCTACTCAATAATTATTTTTAAAAAATTAGTGAACAATAAATGCCAATTCTTACATAATTCCAAGTACATAATTATATATATATATATACTTTTAAAAAGTTTGCTTTCACAAATCTGTCTTAATTTTTTGGTAATTAACTTTGTACTTAAGATATTAATACTTTGAATTTAAAAACACCACACAAGTAAGAAAAATTCTAGATAAAAATGCAACACTTCATTAACTAGCAAAATAAATACATTACATAATAATCTCTAGATAACATAGAGATTCATATAAATCTACATGATTTAAAACTGAGAGTGTTAAATTAGAGCTCTAACTTGAAAGGTGAACACATACACACTGAATAAATAAGAGAAAATATTTCAGGGAGGTTATCTAAAATGCCTGAAAGCATAAAAGCTATAAAATAAAATTATAAGGCAAATAAAATAATAGCTTTATAATAAATATATAGCTAAAATATAAAAATCATGTAATGATGGAAATTATGCCAACCAATTTTATGTTGGACAATACTATAAAACTATTTAGGTAAATCTACAGTGAAGCTAAATAAACAAAGACAGTTACTTAAGAATACAGTGAATGTTATATGATTGGAGTACTTGCACAAACTCTTTTGTGAGGAATACATTATTAAAAGAATAAGATTTCAAATTTGAATTGCTAATATTTCTAAAATTTGTACATATGTTGCATGTATAAGAAATTATTATTTAATAATCTGCATATGCATGGATTATCAAAATGCCTTTCAGAATGATACTATTTGCACTTATTTTCTTTTATTGTTTGATAAATAATGTAAACTTTGCATATGGGAAACATTTTTAAGTGTAACTCATGGGAATAATCTTATTCTAGAATCTTGTATGGGAAATGACTATTAATATACATAACATGAGAATGGCCTAGTTTCCAGGAGTTACTCAAAATTCTAGTTAAATATATGTTGGATCTTAGCCTAAACTCCTTGGCAACCATTATTGTTCATGGCTACAGATATAATTGCTTGAATGAATTAAATATTTTCAGTAGTAATTATCATGAATTGAACAAATAGTTTCAGAGAGTGTTGAACAAAAATTTTTTTCTGGTATAGGAAAGACTTTCTAACCATACTAAAAAAAATATTTTAAAATGTACATTATGTTGGTGCTAATATCTTTATATTTCAAAGGATTCCTCCATTTCAAATAATTGCTTGGTTGTTCTCATATGGTGCATAAGAAAATGTTTTTTATTTGGTAATCTGTTGCTTAATATATACTCTAATTTTGTCTGCTCATCTTGAATTGATAAAAAAAGAACAATACCATGAGAAAAAAAACAAGGTTTGTTCCAAACCTTGGGTAAATAATGGAGAACTTATTCTAAAAATAATAATAAAAAATTAAAAAGTGTGAGTTTTATAATACTTATTTAAATTTCTTGCCCAATAGGGCATACATTAGTTAGGAGATGAAAGGAGTTTGAAATCTAATAAATATTAAAACAGTAAATTAAATTCACTCTTATCTCCTAATAACAAGGTCATGTGGTTATTTTATTGGCTTTACATAAAATGCATGTTATACAACTTATATATTGTAATTTTAAAAATTCTATACTTGTTAATGATAAAGTATTTATAAAATATTTTAATGTACTCTTATTTTTCAGTTATGAGAATAAGTCAATATATCACCAATTAACCCAATATATACAATTTTCAATTCATAGAGGAATGCATGCTATAATTAAGAAAAGGTTCAATTGCCTTCATTGCCTTCTTTGATCTTAAAGTGATTATTAGGTCAAAGGTCTATATATAATCGGTAATATCAACCATGAAGCTAAAATTTAATGCAACCGAAGTTTTTCTGTTCATGTCAAAGATCACTAAACTCTACACAGAATTAGTCTGATGTGAATCTAAAAAGGGATACAGTCAAAGAGCTTAGGATAGAGAATAATTTGCAGAAATAGGTCAAACCTCTAAAAATCCGTAGCTTTAATGGAACAAGCTGTGCACAGCAGAAAGAAAATGGCACTTTAAGTATTTTTTTTAAAACTTAGAGCAGTAGTGAATGCTTAGCAAGGAATTGGCAGATGGTCTCATTAGATAAAATGACTATTAAGGAGTGTCAATGTAATAAAATGCAGTGTGCTACCCACATTCAGGCTAGCGAGTTACAAAATATGTAATTCTGCATTATTGTTGTTTTGGCTGTTATGATTGTTTTATTACAAATCCTGACAATCCTGCAAAGTTATCTTATATGTGAATATTATGTCATAAAACCTGAAGCAAACTCATCTCCAAAGAAATATTAAAACTTCATTTAACCTTGATTAGCAAACCATATTTTAGTCATAGTAGACAGAGTACGTGTAGCATAAATGAAGATAGTTTTGGCACATTCTCAAAATATGTTGAAGAACGGTAGATGGTAGCCTGATTGTGGAATTCAGGCCATGACACTAACTTCTCTGCCTTATGATCCAATTGCCCATGTGCTAGGGAAGCTCTCCCATCTCTAATGGTGTGGGGTTGTGCTTTGCAGAACAAACAGGGTTTTTTAATATACTTAAATGACCTCTTCTGACACTTCTATATCTTCACTGATTGAAGAACAAATTAAATTTCTAAAAGCCATCCTTTGATTGTGTTTATTTGGACAA
>NW_006291015.1:377982-379872 GCF_000327345.1 Myotis davidii
GGAGAAATATAAATAATATTTTTAAATGGTTATTTGTCCCCTTTAGGGAATGTAATATTTATCAGTACTCTTGCCAAGGGGTAATTAAATTATATTTATAGTTTGAAAGAAGTTTTAAGAACTAAAGAAAATATAACTTAAACTCAACTGAGATGAATATTAAAAATAAAAATGTTATTGAAACACATGTGAACTAAAAGCCAGTGAATTTCACATTGCCCAAGTTAAGTCCTCTCTCAAGAAACTAATGATCATTAGTAACATTGAAAAGCTGAATGTTGGAATGCAAAGCCTTCTAATAAAAACATATGTTCACATCTTTATGTTCAGACTTGTTAACATTTAAGAAATCATTTTCTAATTACTTCTGAGGAGGTCCAAAATTAAGACACATCTGCTAAATTAGCGTATAGAATTAACTGGAATTTAAATGAAGCAATTTCTATGTTTAAATTAATCACAGGGATGATTTGGGGAGAAGGTTTATTGTTTTCAATTTACATTAATTGTATGCTATTTGTAAACTATACACGCTTTTTTGTAAATGTACATGACTCGGTAATACAAACAAAACAAACAAAATCTCAAACTGTAAAAAAAGCAACAACTTTTCAAAGTAACATGGACATGGCATTACAGTTATTTACCAGCTGGAGTGGTTTCACCTATTGTGAGCTACTTTTGCCTATCTTATGTGAACATCCGGCCGACAATGACATTTATAGGAGAGTCCATGTGCATTCATTACTGTGTATGAATGGAAAGGTTACACTTGGTAAAGCAAGCTTCTTTGCATTCTTAGTAACTGAGGAACAATTTACACATCAAAGACTGAGCTGACCAAATAGATTAGAGTTTTTCAATAAACCCTTATTAAGGAAGAGGTGATCTAATCCTCTAATCCAATGTGAACTGTAGTCTGATCTTGAAAGTAAGCAGAGTCTGTCTGCAAGGATGAATTAATTTTATTATATTATTTGAAATCATTAAAAGTGGGACATGAATGGGAATCCATATGACTGGGAATATGTATAATAATTTACTTGCACATACCTGAAAACAAAGATTCTGCTTATTTGTCATTTATCAAAACTTGACATTGAAAAAAATGACTCGATGCTCACAGAATAAAAGCCTTTTTCTGGCTCCTTTTTCACTTCCTCTGTGACAGCTGGATATCTAAGATCTTTTAGTCATGCTACAAAGAAGAAGGAATGAACAAAACCCAAGATCAGAACTCGTTCCCTGGTGAAGTACAGAAGTTAACCCATTTTTTCTTTCTTGAAGTTCCTTTCCCTCTCAACACTTGAAAGCAGAGAAGAAAAACGATAGTGGCTGTGTTATTTGGGGTAAGAATGCAGAGGAGCAAAACCAGCCCTTTCCAGCTATGCATGAATTCCTATTCATCAGTGAAATTTTATGGAACAGATTTTGTGTGTGTAATCTTTGTCTTTTCTTTCATTCTATCAAGTTGCCTCACACAAAGAAAGAGACTTTATAATGGCATAGGCCCCTCAATTGAGATTTTTTAAGCGTATTTAATTGAAATAAAGGAGAACAATAATTTCTATAAAGCTGTAGGGTCAAATACCAGCTAAAATTACAAGCTACATAACCTTTCTAAATTTCAAATTCTTTTTTTGAACTATAGATAATAATATATTCCCTACTTGCCTCACAGCATTTTTGGGGGAAATGAGATGAATGATAGAGGTGAAAACATTTAACACAGAGTACAAGACCATAAACATTTCTCTTGGCTACCATCCTTTTGTGCCTTGTTTATTTTTCTCTTTCTAATAGTGAAAGTTCTGCTGAAAAATAGTTAACATAAATCCTGAAGTAAATATATGGAAAGTGAGCTTTACTTAGAAAAAGCTATAGATCATG
>NW_006291015.1:380328-389359 GCF_000327345.1 Myotis davidii
TTGACCACCAGGGGCAGACACTGCCAGCTTAGGGGAGTGGGTCTAAGCCAGCCATGGGCAAACTATGGCCCATGGGCCGGATCTGGCCTGTTTGAAATGAATAAAACTATTGAAAAAAAAGACCATACCCTTTTATGTAATGATGTTTACTTTGAATTTATATTAGTTCACACAAACACTCCATCCATGCTTTTGTTCCGGCCCTCTGGTCCAGTTTAAGAACCCATTGTGGCCCTCGAGTCAAAAAGTTTGCCTACCCCTGTTTCAAACTAAACTTATATTAAAAGTACTAGTGAATCACCTAGAGGTTCAGGGAACAGGCAAAGGTTGTTAGAATATTTTACAGGAGGAGTGCTAGATTTAAAATAAATTAATATATAAATATATTCAACATACTCAGTAAATTCAAATTTCAGATGAGAAACAGAATACTTATTTTAGTATAAATATCCAACAAATATTATGTCTGGCATACTCATGTTAAAATTTTTTTTTTCCTGAAGCTTAAATGGGTATATCAGTTTTATATGTTGCATAATAAATTGTCATACGTTTAGCATTAAAAAATACCCATTTATTATCCAATAATTCATGGGGTTCACATATCAGGGTACATCTGACCCACATGTGCGTTCTCTGTCCAGAGACCCAAATAAGGCTGAACTGAATGTGTCAGCTGGACAGTATTCTCATCTGGTAGCTCAACTGGAAACATATCTACTTGCAAATTCCTTCCAGCTGTTGACAAAATTATTTCCTTTTTGTTTGTAACTCATGGTCTCCTGTTTCTTTAAATCGGGGCATGGGGATGCAGAGCCTCTGCTGCTTTGAGTCACTGCCTTCGGGGAAGACCTTGAGCCTTTTCAAAAGTGCTCACACAAAAGCCAAGAGACATATGAAAACATGCTCAAAGTCACTAATCATCTGAGAGATGCAAATCAAAACAACAGTGAGGTACCATCTCACACCTGACAAAATGGCTGTCATCAACAAATCAACAAACGACAAGTGCTGGAGAGGATGTGGATAAAAAGGAACACTTGTGCACTGCTGGTGGGAATTCAGACTCGTGCAGCCACTGTGAAGAACAGTATGGAGTTTACTCAAAAAGTTAAAAATGGAACTCCCATTTGACCCAGTGATCCCACTTCTAGGAAAATATCCCAAGAAACCAGAAACACCAGTCAGAAAGGATATATGCATCCCTATGTTCATAGCAGCACAATTCAACATAGCTAAGATTTGAAAACAGCCTAAGTGCCCATCAGCAGATGAGTGTATTCAGAAAAGAGTGGTACATCCACACAATGGAATACTATGCTGCAGAAAAAAAAAAAAGGACTTCTTACCATTTGCAACGGCATAGATGGAACTGGAGAGCATTATACTAAGCAAAATAAGCCAGTCAGGGAAAGATAAATGTCACATGATCTCACTCATTTGTGGAATATAATGAACAACATAAACTGATAATCAGAATCAGAGTCATAGAAGCATTGAATAGACTGTCCAACCTATGAGAGAAGGTGGGGGTTGGGGGGTAAGAGATCAACCAAAGGACTTGTATGCATGCATATGAGCAAAACCAATGGGCACAGATGGGGGCGGGTGAGAGCATGTGCTAGGGTTAGGGGCAGCTGGGGAGAGGTCAATGGGGGGAAAGGGAGACTTATGTAATATATTAAACAATAAAGACTTTAATTATTTTTTTTTAAAAAAGTGCTCACATGATTATGTCAGACCTAACCAGGATAATCTCCCTTTTGATTAACTCATTGTCAACTGATTAGGGACATTAATTACATTGATGAAAATCTCTGCATTGTTGTCATATATTGTAACAGAATCACTGGTATGATATCCCATCAGCTTTACCATATTCTTTTGGGTAGAAATAGGTAGAAGTTCTGTCCACATTCAGGGGCAGAAGGTTACAGAGTATGTCTCATTTGAGGTCACTCTAAGAGTATTTACCACACCTGACTTTCTGTAATTTACTTAGAAACTTTATCCAGGAGAGAGTGTGTGTTTTGACACTTAGAGATAGTAAATCTAGATGAATTATTTTCCAAAGTGGTATGTATAGAAGATAACACAGGAATCAAGGATTTAGAAGATATATGTGGTATACAGCTTTCTACTAGCTGTCTCTATGTTGCTGTTTACAAGAGTTATCAAATTATCCCCAAATCAGCAGAGATGACAAAATTAGCAACACATTTATTATATGAAAATTGTCAATAGCTTTAGAATTACTATAACAAATGATTATCATTATTTGTTTATTAATTTTATAAATATATAAGTTCCATTATGAAGGAAAATTTTGCTATGCCCCAGCAATACAGAGATGAGCAATATTCTGCTCATCCCTGAAAATAGCCTGTGGTCTAGAGTGAGACAAGCATATTCAGATAAGTGTGACTTCCAAATTATAAAACAGAAAATGATTGATTGAAGCTTGTTTCACCGAAATTTTAGTTTGGAAAAGATACTGCAGGGGAATTTTGCAATCAAATAAGTTTTGGACATCTCAGGATGTCTCATGCTATATTCTTTTGCTTGGAGACACATGATGCACATTAAAATGGAAAGTCTTTGGAAATATACTATACTAGAGGCCCTATGCACAAATTTATTATATAGGATAAAGTACTTAAATTACTTTAAGTAGTTGGTATAACCTGTTTTTTCCAGACTCTTGAAAGAGATTTTCATGTACACATAGTGAAAATCCTATAACTTTTATATATCATTTAGAATTCTATCAAATGAGGAGGCAATAGCAGGCTGGGGAGGGGAGGAATAGGCTACTGGTTGTGTATATTTAAAATGGCATATTATACTCTTCCTGCATCTATAGTTGGATTCACCACCTACTAGTAAACATTTGTCTAAGTACCAACCTTAGAGTTTTCTCTTTTTAGAAATCTCCCTTTTCCTCTGCCCCATATCCTGTTGGTCAGTAAACTTTGTCTATTCTGCTTTCCAAATGTGTCAGTGGATAAAGGGTATCTCCCTGGTCGTTGCAGGAATACTGGAGGAGAAACTTCTTGGAGACAGATCATCAGCAAAGGTCACTTCTGGGAAGTTATTAAAAGTGTTCTCAGTGAGAGAGCTGTGTTGTTTTGTCTCTGTGTGGATCTCAGTGAAGGAAAAAGGAGAGGAGTGATATCAGCAGTTATTTTACTCTTGACAATTTTATAGCTGTTTTGACATGTCTCATAGCAGTGCACCTGGGGGGAAAATGAATACATTGCATTTACATATTTCAACAATTGAAGATGTTAAATCTCACTAATTATATATAATCACAATTTAGTGATTATACTAAACAAACTATAATTTACAATTTAAGTGATTGTTCTGTAATTTATAACTAAGCGATGAACCTCTGCAAAAGACAAAAACATTTTTAAAGGGCTATCTTTCAAAAGATTCAATGTGCACATTTTCTTATGAGCTTGGTTGAAAGCATAAACTTCTTCCTTGCAGTGCTATACATGGAGAATATTTATGAACGGTTGGTCACCAGCTATGACGACTGCTTGCAGGACTTGTGCAGGTTGTCACTGTGCAGGGTTCTTTTCCCTGCCCCAAGGACTACATAACATTTTTTGCACAAATTGAGCTTTCCCTATTCAGTGGCTTACTGCTACTATAGTACTTTTTTTTATTTCCCTGCTGTCACTTCTCAGCCATCAGCAATGTTTCACAGTGCTTCAGCTTGCCAAATAATGGGGTTTTGTGATGTTTGCTCTGCCTGACTTGTTTGTGATCATCCTGCTTCAACCCATCAGTCAGTATGCGGTTTGGCTTCCTGTCATTCACCCTGTCTTGCAGACTAGCCCCATAAAGCTGGATTGTAATGAGTGTGTCTCCATTTCCACTGGGCTCACAGTGTATCACAACCAAGGAATTGTTTGAGAATTTGATTTTAAGTACAAAGTATGAGCTGGAAGCCGTAGGACAATATGCTGTCTGTTAACGTGCCAAAGATGTGCTCACTTTTCTCATTAGCCTCCCTAGCTCATCTCTGAGCACATCATTTGATTGGCATTTTGTTCAACTAATACACTTTTCTGTTCAATGTTAGCTGAGAATTTTCAGCTCCTTGTCTTGGTATTGGATCTTCCTGATAGCTGGTAATACATGACCTAACATGCCTTCAAGGCAGGTTGCTAACTGAAAGCATTCCTAAAATTGTGCATTTACTAGTTTACATCACTGCTTAATGATTCTTGAGGAAATGTCTTAAGGAATTTGGCAATAACATAGGCTGCTGGAGGAAAAGAGGTTTATAAAGGATTGAAAACCTTATAAACCAGTGAAGGAATAGCAGGTGGCCCAGTCATCAGTGGTGACTAAGTTTGAAATTGATTATGAGGGGAAAACAGGCATGTTTTGGAAAGTAAATGAATGCAGATTGTTAAGCTCCGATTCTACGGGCATAGCTGGGTATCTCGCTGTTTATTCCCAAATGATAAATAACATGTGTGTATTCCCAAACAATAAATAACACGATGACATTAATTGTCTAGATCCATCTGTTCTGACATTATTGGTGTTTAATCTTGTCAAACCACTTTGTAGTATTATTGTCATTTTTCCCTTTAAATGAATTTTATAAAACATTTCTTCTACTTTATATGGCTGGTAAAATAATAAATGGTTATCTTTTTAAAAAAAGGGATAAAAAAGTGCAAAGATATAGAAAAGAAATAACTCATTTTTTTTTCTTAAAATCATTATTATTCATTTTTTGGAATTTTATTTCAGATTCTTTTTTTAAATCCTCACCTGAGGATATGTTTTTATTGATTTGAGAGAGAGCGAGAGAGAGAGAGAGAGAGAGAGAGAGAGAGAAACATCGATGTGAGAGAGAAATGTTGATAAGTTGCTTTTCATATGTGCCCTGACAGGGGATCAAACCAGCATCCTAGATATGTGCCCTGATGGAGAAATCGAACCTGAAACCATTTTCAGTGTAAGGGATGATGCAACCAGACAGGGCTCAGATTCTTTATTACTATCTATTCATGTGATTAAAATAGAAAAGAAACTGCTGCTGTCATAATTAGTAGCAGAAAGGCCATATCATCATTTTCCTGTGAGCCTTTCCAAGTATTTGACTGAAGCTGTATGCGTCTCCTTTTTAAGAAAGCATTTTACTGTCTATAAACAACTCAAAAAAGACCCAGTAGCATTTGAATATTCATGTTGTCCTCTTGGAAAGAATAACATTTTTGGAAACACATTCAGTAACTAAACCTAGTGGTACTTGTGATTAGATCTCTCACTGCACTGGTTTTTCCCCTTTCTTGTCAAATACATTCCAATTCTTATAGGATAATTATGCCACTAAGCACCCATAGCTCTATTCAGATGGTTTATCTTGCTATTGTCTTGAAACCCCTTACATAAACTTGTGCATCATTAAAATGGCAGATTTCATGCCAATTTCCTAGTAAGTTGGCCCCAATGTTTCAAATGGGAGTTATAAAATAGAAAAACAATCAACCTGAGATATTCATATCAGACAAAACAAAGAACTTAAACCTTAACAGCAACCCACCATCTGGCAGTGACCAGAGAGTTCTATAATTTGCTGTTTCTTAAGTTAGAATATTGGTATTCAGACTATGATGAGAATCAAACATTGACTAATGAGACTGGCACTACTGCCAGGGTTCAATCAATTGTCTGGTTTCTGGGGCTCACACAACTTGATGATTGTCATGACATGACTCCTATTCCTGCTTCTGTTCTTTCTGATATACATATATATTCCCACAACGTTTTTCTTTAGCCATGATTACAACTACATAGCTCTTAGAGTTTTCTATATTAATTTTAGTCTTAAAGGGTGTTCTGGATATGGCAGAAACTCATTATATTAACTAGGATTATAGGAACAAAGACTTAATAAAAAATAAATTTTGGGATAAACACCCTCATATTCAGCAAATTTATACAGATTTCTTCAACTCAGAACATCTAAAAGCCTTTAATGTGCTAATGTGCTTTCTGAATTTCTCTGATACCATGCAGGATTTCCCAAATATATTTGCCCATAAATGTCTTACTGGAGGTATAAAACAAATTATTTTTTTCCTTGGATTATTTTTGTGAAATCCTCTGTTAAGTAATTAACTTTAGGTTCTCTAGATTTCCTTCTACATCTGGGCAGTGATTATCATTTTCATTGAAGGAGATGAGATCAGCTTAAGATCAGTTCCTTCTGAATATTGAGAATTGAACTCAGAATTCAACTTTTTGTTTCTCTGTTCACAGTGAATTGTTTCCAGTGAAGGTCACTTTGTGCTTTGGTCTATGTGAGAGCTGTCATCCAGTAGCAGGGCAGCTAAAATCTTAGTGTTTAAGTTTACTCTCACTTCAACCATAGAAATAAGGTCCCTCTGAAAGAGACTATTTGTTCATGTGTAAGATAGCTTGTTAATTTTTGTTTAAGTTTGTTAGGCCTTTAAAAAGTTTGGTTAAATTCACTGTATTATCATGTGATAAGCTATGAAATAGCAACAAATAACCTCACTCTTATGAACTCAACACCACGGAAGTCTGTTCCCTGCTTATGTCCATCTGCTGAAGATCCTCACACTATTTCAGAGGTTTTCTGATCCTTGTGGCAAACCAGCTGCACCACGACATCATTAGGCCTCATGCTTGTAACTGAATGGGGAAGAGAGAGTCTAAAGAATGGTGTGGGGAACTTACACTGCCTCTCCTGCAGTTCTCCTGAGTGAAAGCGTGTAATTTAATCTAGAATCTATGTACTAGTTAAGGTAGGCCTCTCCTATACACTTTTTTGATTGGGTGCTCAGTCATAGTCTAATGGATCCTTTCTTCTATAAGATCTTACAAATTAATGCATTTGTGCTGTTAAAACTTATCAGTGTCAGTTTTAAATTCGTTCTCACATTTGCAGGATTTTGTTTTTAACTCGATCATTTGTCCAATTGCTATTTACAGTGCTCCTCTGAATATGAAGGATACAGAAAGGGAAAGGAAAGGAAGGTAAACTCAACTTTCCAAAAGGGAAAACAAAAAGAGACACATTAGAAGTACATACAAATAAATGTATAAACCATTAGCATTTTGACCTACTTCTATAGTATATACTGTTTTAGTCAACAAACAAGCCAGCATTTTATTAAATATTCTTTTGATTTGCATTAGAAGTCAAATTCAAAGCAACATTTATAACATTTTCACCACAACAATTTGTTCTGAGTGCTCCAATGGATAAAGTAAATACCGTGTAACTATAAATCTAAGAAAGAGAATAGTTTATCTTTACTCAAAGACCCCAAGGTCGATAGAGATCAGTTGATATCAGTTCTAATTTATGTATCAGTTCTAATATATTTGTCATTGTGTGATTTGGAGTTAGTTACACTTACTTTCTTGTTTAAGTCTCCCTTTCTTAAACAAATAAATTGGATCTTATTATTCCAAAGTTGTCCTCATGTCCAAAAACATATTGCCATTTATTACATCTTTTTTTTTTCACTTGCTCAAGTAGAAACCTTAATTTCTATTAGATAGTAACATTGTCTCATTAACAATCTAGTTTTAATAAGTTATAAACAATGGGCCAATGCATTATAATGGATAAAAAGCTCTAAATTTAGAACTGCTTCAAATTTCAGGTCAGCTGCTTGCTAGTGGTGTATCACCTAACAAAATATTTAATTTCTAAGCCTCAATTTCCCCATCTAAAAAATTGTAATAATTTTATTAACTTCTTAAAAGGTGGGTTAGAAGTGCAAATGCTTTGCACAATACTTGAGTGTAATGTGCATTATAGCACTAAAAATAATGAATAATACTAAATTTTAAAAAAAGATGCATGAAGGTATATCCTAATGGATTTATCAAAAAGTAAGGTAGTAGATTCGGAGCCTTTATGGAGCCTGTGATGTTATGTCATACATGCAATGTGGCCTGTGGTTCAGACATATTTTTTCCTTATAGGTGTGGCCCACAGAAAGAGCAGAAAAGGCAGCTATAGAAATTATTATATGAGGTACTAGATGGCTGCTCTTAAGAGAAAATCCAGCTTTTCTGTGATTCTGACATTTTTAAGACTTCTTTTAATCAAGCATTTTTAGTTTGAGAAAATATAATGATCAAGGCAGGTGTAATATAAATTCTCTTTGGAAAATAAAAGGATATGCATCTTGTGTACTCACTGAAGAGATTCAAGCTCATGGAGGAAATATTTCCAATTATTATCCTATGGTACTTATTATTCAACAGAAATAAATATATTAAAATTTTTATTATTTTTGTGTATGGTGTGAGTTGGTGGTCTAGTTTCATCTTTTTGCATGTATCTGTCCAATTTTCCCAACACCATTTATTGAAGACACTGTCTTGACTCATTGTATGTTCTTGCCTCCTTTGTCAAATATTAATTGAGTGTAGTGGTTTGGGTCAATTTCTGGATTCTCTATTCTATTCAATTGATCTATATGTCTGTTCTTGTGCCAGTACCAGGCAGTTTTGAGAACAGTGGCTTTGTAATACAGCTTTATATCTGGTATTGAGATCCCACCTACTTTGTTCTTCTTTCTCAGGATTGTTGCAGCTATTTGGAGTCTTTTTTAAAAAAACTTACAGATGAATTTTTGAAGAGTTCATTCTAGGTCTGTGAAATATGCCATTGGTATTTTAATGGGGAGTGCATAGAATCTACAGTTTGCTTTGGGCAGTATGGACATTTTAATGAAATTGATTCTACCAATCCATGAACATAGTATGTTCTTCCATCTGTTTATGTCTTCCTCTATCTCTTTTTTCACTGTCCTGTAGTTTTTTGCATACAGGTCTTTTTTCTCCTTACTTAAGTTTATTTCTAGGTATCTTAATTTTTTTGGTGTGATGGTAAATGGGATTGTTTTTTTGTCTCTCTTTCTGTAAGTTCGCTGTTGGTGTATAGAAATGCCATAGATTTCTTGGCATTAATTTTGTATCCTGCTACATTGCTGAATTTATTAAGTCTCCTAAT
>NW_006291015.1:389994-407054 GCF_000327345.1 Myotis davidii
TAAGGGTGAGCGATCAATCAAAGAACTTGAATGCATGCATGTAAGCATAACCAATGGACACATACACCAGGGGGATGAAGGCATGAGTGGGGGGTGGGGTGGGGCAATAAGGACACATATGTAATACCTTATCAATAAAGAAAAAAATAAAATAAAATGTGACTCCTAATTTTTTTTATTATTGTCAAGTATTTTTTCCTTCATATGGGGGAACAGGAAAAATTATTGAAAATGTACAGCTTTCTTATAACACTTGTCAACTTCTTAAAGCTAGGGATTAACACAGACCTACAGTATGCTATAACCAAATTATGCATTTACAAAAGTAAAATAAATGTTTTTACTTAAAATTTCAACTGAATCTTCCTGACATTGTAACGGCTGTCTGGTGAACAAGAAAAAAAAAGTAGTCAGGAATATGAATCAATGAGTAAAACAAATTTAAGCAGTTTTCTTAATTGTAAGGTTTTTCTCCCCATCACTTTAATATGCCTGTTTTGAATCTTTAAGAGGAGAATATATTCAATATATATTTAACTTAACATATATCACTATTTAAGTATTGTTTATTAGAGGGCAAAATATTTAATTTTATACAGTGAACTATGTACTGTGCTACTACAAAGAGATTAAGAATTTCTTTAAAATGTTGTCCACGATTTTAAATAAAACCTAAGACTCTGAATTATGCTAAATTTAATTACATTACTTGTGTTGCTCTTAGATTACTATAATAAAGTATTAGGTTTGATTTTGGTTTTGTTTTTTGAAAACTCCTAAGCACATGTACTTGATATGTTGTCAAAATTTCCAAAGCACAATCCACACTGAGCCTTCTGTTTTGGCTCTTCTTTTTCTGGCTTGGTGACAAAATAGGGGCAAAAAATGAAAGAAGGAGGAAACGAGGTGGCTGACTCTGTTTTCTCAGCCTTTCTGCCCGATTAGCTAGCATTGATTCTACTTTCCACAGGTAGTTCTGAAGCTACAGAGAAATTCTTTAAAAAATTGCATGTTCGAAGTCCCATTCTCTCTGCCTCCAGCCTTCGATTTATGGTTTGACTTTATTACCTTTGACTCTTCTGGTGCAGTGGATTGCAATACAGATAAAATGCCATTTTTTTAAATTTTATGTTTCTGTTGAAATGAGAGTAAAGCCTTAATATGACATGTGTTGCATTTACATCTGAATTTAATATTGTTCAAATCCTGTTCTACAAATCCCAAATTTCATTATTTTCTACATCTAAAACTTGCCTATGTCCATTCATATAATCTTCTGGTTCATTTTTTTATTTCAGCATCTGTACAGATCTGTGGGAAAGAAGGTGTCTAATAACATTGGCATGTTCTAGGCCACGGGGCCTCAAACTACGGCCCGCGGCCACATGCAAATACAAATATTGTATTTGTTCCTGTTTTGTTTTTTTACTTCAAAATAAGATATGTGCAGTGTGCATAGGAATTTGTTCATAGTTGTTTGTTTTTTTTAAACTATAGTCCGGCCCTCCAACGGTCTGAGGGACAGTGAACTGGCCCCCTGTTTAAAAAGTTTGAGGACCCCTGTTGTAAGTACTAATTGAAGATCTACACTTAAACTAACTGTAGGTATAAGAAAGATGGTAGGTAGTTAAGAAATAACGTACATGGGCCAAAACCAAGTAGTTTGATGTTAGGTGAGGTTTGCAGTTTCCCAGGAGCAATGACAAGACCCATCCCACTCCAGGCCAAAAGCTTTAAACACTTTCAGGAGACTTGGGGTGGGGTAGCAATTCAGGTATTTTCTAATTTCAATAGTCTCTTCTTTCTAGGTTTTTCTCTACATATATGCAGCTTTGTGCTGCTTCTAGCTAATTGCTTTAACTAACAGGACTAATAGAAGATTTTTCTTTAGCTTTTAAAATTTAATTTTTAATATTTTAATTACTATGGGGTAACTGCTTCATTGGTTTACTAAGTTTCTCAAATTGCAGTCTCTTCTTTTATGTTTTAAAATCTTCAAAAAACAGTTATACAAATTTAAACTTATATATCACACATTTATTACACTATCTTTATGGTAGAATCAATCCACATAGAGATTAGCAATTACCAGTTATTAGCGATAATTAGAGCAGGTGCATTTAATTTTAAAAAATCTGAAGTACTGCCCTAGCCGGTTTGGCTCAGTGGATAGAGCGTCGACCTGCAGACTCAAGGGTCTCGGGTTCGATTCCGGTCGGGGGCATGTGCCTTGGTTGCGGACATATCCCCAATGGGGAGATGTGCAGGAGGCAGCTGATTGATGTTTCTCTCTCATCGATGTTTCTAACTTTCTATCCCTCTCCCTTCCTCTCTGTAAAAAATCAATAAAATATATTTAAAGAAAAAAAAAACTGAAGTACTGTTGTAAATTAGAATTTTGAAGAACCACTATGTTTACTATAATATCCACATCTCAATTACTTAACTTTAAACTTGTTTGGATCAGATTGCTTGAAACAAACAAAAATAATCATAATTTGTTATTCACAGAAGAATGATTATATAGTCTACAGATTTCCTAAATTTTTACTTCACACCCATCCATCAATATTTTCACTGATAAAAGTTTTATATATTTTTTTAAAAAAATCAGTTATATTTTTTACCCTTTTAAATGTTATATAGTTGATTATTAAAAAAATAATCTCAAAAGGTTAACTTTCATCAAAAGGAACAATTACCTATATACTTTGAATTCTGAGGCACTTTGAAATAGAAAGAAAAATCCAGAATTTTAAAACCTAAATCCAAATAAAGGAAAGTAATTTCTTGTTTTTTGTTTTTTTTTAATGTATATATCAACTTATTGTTAATATTGTGAAGAGCTTTGTGTCCAATTGCCTCCCACAAGTTTTCTCATTTCTAATGAGGGCTTCAGTTGACTGACATATGAAATGATGCATGATCATCTGAAAAGGATCAGTTCAGATTTTGGCCCTCAGTCTCCATCTGTGCTTTGTGTGTTGACATATCTCACATCACTGTCATGTTTGCTTTAAAAATGGTGTGACAGTCAGGCTTTTCATAATGTTTGTTGTTCCATACAACTAATCGTAGTGATGGTCATCTTTTGAGAATATAAAGGTCCATTCACGAAACTATGGAGAGGTGCTTGAAAATGAAAACCTCCATTGGCGGCGACTAATAATTTCTAATGATTTCTCATGGCAATCATTCCAGGTACATATGCATTCAGGATTTTCCTTCAATAACAGATATTGCGACTGAACTTCCTTCAGAAAAGTCATTAGTGGGATAGTCCCTGATATAAATGTGCATAGCTTTAACATTTTTATTTTTTTAAAAATAAACCACTTCTTAACAATTATCACTATAATCTTAAAAAAGAAAACATTATATAGACATTTACAAATGGAAGGTACACTAAGCAACAAAGATAAATACAGTGCATTAGAAACTAATATTCAAGATTATGGGGAAAATATTAGGACACATGCATTGGAATAGTAAGTAAACAAAACATTATTCTTTTGCAACCTGAGGTAGTATAGATCTAAATATTGAGCACATGATTTTACTCTAACCGAAGCCCCAAGTATTTTCCTACAATTCACATAAAATTTGATTTCTATAATTGTCATCTAAAATGGACACTATTTTTATACAATAGAGTAAAATCCTCTGAATTATTTTTGTTTTTACATATTACCTGTCTTATATTGCTCAGAGAAATGATTTGTGTTCTGCTTTGAAAATGTAATTGTATATGGCAAACCTTTCATATTAAATTTATCAAAAATATGCTGAGCTATATAAACTGTCATACTCTCCACAAGGAAGGACTTTCCATAAGTCCAAATATAACCGCTAGAAATTTTTATAAATTATTTTCTATTACTACTCAGCTCAAAGTTTTCTACCTTAACATTAGCTTCACGGGCACAGGCAAAAATTCTAATTAGCTAAAAATGGTTCCAACTGCTAAAATGTTCCCAGAGAATAGGAGAGTAAAGCACAAAGTCATGATGAAGAAAAATGAGCTCATTTTCTTGGCAATCAAATAACTACTTGGAACCAAGGATTAAATAAAGTAGAATCTCAGTTACACCTCCTTTTCTTTTCCTGAAAGTAAACAGACACTGAACTCTTCTTAAGCTATTACAAAATCAAAGGTTATAGAAAGTTCTACCTTTTAACCTTGACATTTTGAATATAGACATTTCCTACTGATAGTAACTGTGGGAAAAAAAAAAAAAAAAGAGTCCTGGCTTTCAAGTTTACTATACCATTAGTAAGATTATGTGATTTAAAGTAAAGAGGAAGAGAGGAAGTAGTTGTCTTAAAGCCAAGTACTTTTCTCTGATATCCTTTCCTATGTTCCTTTAAAGAATACTGTATTTAATCTTTTTTCCTTTGTTTGGAATGGGGGTTCTGGGTCCTATTTTTAGCTATTTTTGTAATTAAAGCCATTGTTATAAATTTAGAACAATCTCTAGCTACTCTGTTACAGCTCCAGCTTTTCTTCCCTGAATAAGTCTTAGTATTCATATCCACTCATGCTTTCTACCGCTATTGTCAATTTTTTCTTCAAAAAGCTTACTTCAATCAAACTTTTCCTAAGTTCATCCTTTTTGATGTAGTCTTAACTTTTTTTTGTATGTGTGTGTTCTTTTTGTTTGTTTTCCAGACACCATCAAAATCTTTTTAATTGACTTATAAGTGTAAAATTTGTATGCTATTTCCCTACCGTATTTGGTAGTACCATCCTAACTGTAACATCGAGATGTCAACCTCTTCTCTACAAACCTAAAATACAAAGAGCTCGGAAAGTGTTAGCTTGTGACAAATGTAATCATACAAAGTAGTATGATTTGCAACTGTAAGTCAAATCACGTGTGTCCAGCTCTGTGTCTCATTGCAAAATATTCATGGCCTAGCCCCCAAAGTATGTTATATGCAACATGCCAGATATATACTATATTCTTTCTAATAGCCAGTTTTTAACTCCAAATAAACTTGTTCCATTTTTCCTTTAAAATGTTGGTATTTTCTCAGGATTTTGCCTTTGATCTGCTTCTTTTCTTAGGGTGTGGTGGGCAGTCCTCTGGTAGGCAGACAGACATGAGTAGAGCAAGGACACTGGACCAGGTACAGAGGTCGCTAGCTAAGCCCTGGGTGCCAACCAAGGGACAATTGTAGGGTGGGACCTTGTCTCCAGGGTGACCTTTCCTCCTCTGGCGAATCACTGGTCATGCAGTTTGGATCTCCTGAACTTTCTCTTCTAGAGAAAACATTTAGCCCTTAGTTGAATTTCAGCTACAAGCCCAGAAAAGCTGACCTCAGGAGCCATTACATCGAATAATGACCCCCAGCCCCGGTGCCTGCCAATCAATCAGGGGAGACCACAACCCTGAAAGGACACATCTGGAAAGTTGCTGAATATTCTATTGAGATCTTCTCCTGGGACCTCCCCTAAAATTTCCACCTTTAAAACCCTTAGGAAAGAAGACCCACAGAGCTATCCCTCCAGGGAGCATGCCCATGCCTTATCCTTTGCCTTCCCCTTCCCCCACCCCCCGCCCCCCAAGTGGGTTACCTTTACCTTCATCACTCCCAAGCAGCTAGAGCCCTTCCTTTGCCTCCATAACTCGTTTCTTCAGTCTGTTTCTTCTGTAGATTACTTCTTCTGCTTCTGTTATTTTATAAATAAACTAGAGGCTGATGCATAAAATTCGTGCAAGGGTGAGCTTTTGCAGCCCCAGCTGTGGGGGCCCTTGCAGCCTTGTCTGCTTCTCAGCCTCCCGGCCCTGGTTGCCTCCCGCCCTCCTGTCCCTGGCTGACTCCGTCCAGAAGCTCGTCTATATGGACAGTTGTTCTGTTGTTTGGTCATTCAATCAATTTGCATATTACACTTTTACTACTATAGACTAGGGGCCCAGCACACAAATTTGTGCACCTTGAAAAGAACTGTGGGCCGCGTGCAAGGCTGCAGTGAGCACAGGGGTGGGTCTCAGCCCATCTTCCATGCTCCTGCCCAGCACCTCCTGCCATAGCCCCCGGTCCCCTGTGTGTCAGCAGCCCCGCTCCTGCTGCTGCTGCTTCCACGTGCTGCCAGTGCCAACCCCGCTCATACCTGCTGTCAGTGCAGAGTGATGAGGCCGGTGCCAGCAGCAGGTGGGAGTGGGGCCAATGCCATCAGCATGTGCAAGCAGCGGCTGCTACCCTAAATGCTCAGGAGCAAGGGGAGGTGGAGAAGCCCTGAGGGGCAATCAGGGCTGGAAGCCACCACTCGCACCTGCTGACAGCACCAAGCAATTGGGGCTGGTGCTAGGCGCCAGCAGCAGGTGTGAGTGCCAGGCAGGACCATGGCGCAGGAGCAAAGAATTTTTAGTAACCAACAGAGGCTTGCCCCGATGACAGCGACCTTGGTCTGGAGGCCCCCACTCACTTGCTCCAACATCCCACTGCGGCCAATGCCCTCCATGTCTTCACATGCCCCCTGGTGTTCAGTGCAAGTCATAGTGACCAGCTGTTTGGTTGTTTGGTTGTATGGTTGTTTGGCTGGTTGGTTGGTTGTTCCAGCTTTTGGTCTATTTGCATATTAGGGTTTTATATATATAGATGATCTCTTACAGTTTGGGTCTTGGCTATGAATTTTTTCTTTGCCAGAACTCAAGTACTGAGGTTGCTGAACTCCGTTCTGGTCTGACTCCACCAACCTAACACCTGGTGCTTTTTCTACCACCCATAATATTACTGAGTAATTTAATCTATGAATATTTTTCTATCACAATCACTTCTAAAACATCAAGTCTGTATTTCTAGAATGGATCTTTCTATGGAGTCATGGACATCTTCATCTCCATCTAGATATTTTGCTACTTATATTAATCAGAGATGCTATTTATACAAAATTTATGCGTCAGGGAGTGTGGCACCTTCCAAACATTATCTTATATATCTATTCAACCACCCAATGAAGTAGTTATTAGATTTTCCCTTTGACAGATAATAATAATATTCAACATCAATCAATGTTTCCCATAGGCTGCTGTTATTTTACACTCCACCCTTTAAACTAATAGGTGGGTAACATTATTGTCCCATTTTACATTGACTGGAATTTTGGAACAGAAAAACTGAGTTATTTGCCGAGTGTTACACTTTGGAAGATTCACTTATTTTATTATTCAATCTGAAAACTATTTTACTATAAACCCTGTGCTTTCTACCTACACTATACTAACAGACACAGCTTCACAACTCAATCTAATAAAAATATACTCTCATGTTTCCTTTACCATCACCCTTTTATTCTCCTCCACATTTAATTTTTACGAATGTCACCATGAAATAATTTTAATGTTAAAGTTGGCCTGCATCTGTCATGCACACTACATTGAATTTGTTGATATTTTGTCAATGCTATCTCCTTAATAGTTCTCACATTAGTTGCCTTTTCAGAATCAGCACTGTTACTATTTAAATCCATCTTTTCCCACTAAGGCTAAAACAATAATCTCTTCTAAATTTTCTTCTTGCCATTATTAGAATTCCCTTCTAATCTGCCCTATCCTCTTTGATTTTAATATTTTAAAAATGGATAGAAGCATATTGCTTAATTGTTCTAATCTTTCAGTAACTCTTTATCTCACACACCTTTCTAAGACCAGTGAGACTTGCTCTTTTTTATCATTTCAAACTCATAGCTTATCACAACTCATAGTTAAACCTTCTAGTTGTCATAATTTAACTAAATGAAACGGCTATTTCATTACTCTAGACCAGCGGTTCTCAACCTGTGGGTCACGACCCCTTTGGCAGTCAAACGACCCTTTCACAGGGGTCACCTAAGACCATCCTGCATATCAGATATTTACATTACAATTCATAACAGTAGCAACATTACAGTTATGAAGTAGCAACGAAAATAATTTTATGGTTGGGTCACAACATGAGGAACTGTATTTAAAGGGCCAGAAGGTTGAGAACCACTGCTCTAGACCTTTGAACCTGCCAGTATTCCCTCAAAATGAAATTAACTTCTGTATCTAGAGTGCATCTACTAATCAACCCTCTGTTCTGCCATCCCTGATCATAATATCATTATAATCGATCATTTCACCTTTGTATATCATTGCACCTTTGGTTAACCAATGTTTGTCACTATATCTCTAAGCAAATCTAGCCTTATTATGCACTAGAGGCCTGGTGCACGAAATTATTGTATGGAGGGGTGTGCCCTCAGCCCAGCCTGCACCCTCTCCAATCTGGGACCTCTCGAGGGATGTCCAACAGCCCAGGCAGTCGGACATCCCTCTCACAATCCGGGACTGCTGGCTCCCAACCACTAGCCTGCCTGCCTCCACTCCTGCCTGCCAGCCTGGTCACCCTGCCAGCCTGATCAGCACCTAACTGCTCCCCTGCCGGCCTGGTCACGCCTAACTGCCTTCCCTTGCCAGCCTGGTTGCCCTCAACTGCCCTCCCCTGCAGGGCTGGTCGCCCCCAACTGCCCTCTCCTACTGCCCATCTTGTGGTGGCCATCTTTGACCACAAGGGGGCAGTCATCTTGTATGTAGGTGTGATAGTCAATTGGCATATTACTCTTTTATCAGATAGGATTAGAGGCCCAGTGCACAAAATTTGTGCATGGGTAGGGTCCCTAGCACCTCCCTTCCCCCCGGCTGTCTGCTGCCACCGCCGTCACTGGCCCTGCCCCCTGGTCGAACTCCCAGTAGAGGGAAAAATTTGTATATTAGTCTTTTATTACATAGGATACCACCATACACATATTCCAATTATAATACTTAAGAGGATCTACTGAAATGATTTCTTAATGTATTTATTTGAATGTGAACTACATTTGTGAAATAGAATTATAGTACTTATTGTGGGAAGCAAATAAATAAATAAATAAATAAATAAATAAATAAGGAATATTTGAAACTGATTCCCAGAGATTAAGAGTTTGGCTGATCTGTTGTCATCGAAATTACTTAGAATAATAAAAAGAGACATAGAAACTAATGGGTAGATTTTATATATTTTTACACTTCATTTTATTTGGACATATTTTTGAAGTTTTACTACAACCATTTAGCCCCAAACCTATGTTCTTTAAAATAGAGTACAAAATCATTTGTATACTTGAAATAAAATTACATTCACAAGGAACACATTTAAAGAGAAAATGACTAAAATTAAATTTTAGAAAATTCATATATGAGATCCATTTTTATAATTATTTGAATTGCTTATGAAAACACTAGACAAGAAATATGAATTATTAAGGGCTGGGGGCTAGGTGGTGTCTCTTTCATGAAGAGCACACTGACCTCTGGCCAGTTTGTTTTTTATTTACTTGAATACACATTTGCCCTTTAGCAATGCATACAGGCACATCAATGGTGAAGTCTGGTAAACAGTAAAAGGATTATCACGTTAGGGAATTGTTTTGAGCCACCACTGTCTCAAAAATCAGTGCGTGGTGTCAGCCCTGCTAACACTCAAGATCCATTGGCCTTCCACGTTCCTTGATGCACTCTCATGATAGTATTGGAAAGTGGTGGCTTCCCACAAATAGTTAAAATATTGGTCCACGAATGCTAGATGGCAACATAATAAGACTGCTACTTCATTATCCTAAAGAGTATTGATGAGAATAGAAGAATCACAGAAATATCAAGAGGAGTGCCCCAAGTCATCAAGCCAAAATTAGGGTAAGATAGTATCTAAATCCTGCCATTTTAACAGAATTTATGCTGCTTACCACTGATATATATTATTCTGATTTGATTCAATTTTCAGCAAGTTTTGGGGAAACAACTAAAAAGGCCTTGACTAGATATTAGATATCATTACTGTCCAAAGAGGGAATATTTATTTTATTTAATAGATTCAAAGTATAGTGACCATTAATATAGTTTAGTCACATATTTATGCTGCTATAACCTTATGCAACTAAATATTTAGCATTCATAAATTTTCATGTGTCTTCTCCAAACTCCCTGGTTGTCAGAGAGTTTATTTTAACATACTTTATATTTCTAGGTTCTGCCTAAACCTGGTTTAAAGCATAACCAGATTTGTCTTCAACAAACTCTACTTAAAAATATACTTTTTAAAGCCAAGATTATCAGAATAGAAAACGACAACAATAATGACAACAAGCTTCTCATAGCTCAAACTCCTCATTAATTCATACACTTTTGAAATTTATAATCACAACATAAAAATCAACAATATTTAGAGGAATAATACAGAATCCATATGCATCACAATAGAACAATTACAATGTCTAGAGTGCAATTCAAAATTACTCAACATACAAAATATAAAAAAAGATACATTCTCAAAAGAAAAGTCAATATCAGACAACCACAATGTGACCTAGATGCCAGAAGTATTATAAATAAATTTTAAGCATTTATTATAACTATGTTCAATGGGGTAAAAGAAGCTACACCCATAAGAAAGAACAAATAGAAAGTTTATGATCTAAAAGAAGAAATATAAAATATTATATATATTTGATATTAAATTTATTGCATATAAGATAACACAAATATAAGAAATCAACCAGATGAAAAATCTAGAACTAAATAATACATTTATTATCAGAGGGCCTCACAGCAGATGTGTGTGCCAGTGAACTTGAGATAAATCAGGTGAAATTATCTAATGTGAATAATAAAGAAAAAGATTGAAAAAAATGGATGGAGACTCAGGGATATGGGAACAATAGGAGAAGTCTAATACATATGTATTGGAAACACAGATGTGAATTAAAGGGAAACAAAGGCAAAAACAAATAAACATTAGAGGAAATAAAAGCTGTAAATCTACCAAGTATGGAATAAGACAGAATTTTACAGACTTTAAGAGTTCAGTGAACTTCAAACAGAAAAAAATGTAAACTAAATCATAGGTAGGAACATTATAGGCAAACCACTGAAAAGAAAAATGATGAGATTATTGTGAGAGTGACTAGAGAGACTTGACATCCTATCTAATAAAAGAGTAATATGCAAATTGACCATCACTCCAACACACAATATGGCCGCCCCCATGTGGACACAAGATGGCCGGAAGGGGAGGGAGGGCAGTTGTGGACGAGCAAGGGAGGGCAGTTGGGAGGGACCAGGCCTGCAGGGGAGGGCAGTTGGGGGTGACCAGGCTGACAGGAGAGGGCAGTTTGGGGTGACCAGGTCAGCAGGGTAGGGCAATTGGGGTGACCAGGCCCGCAGGGGAGGGCAGTTAGGGGCAATTGGGCCGGCAGGGGAGCAGTTAGGCGTCGATCAGGCTGGCAGGGGAATGGTTAGGTGGTGATCAGACAGGCAGGCAGGCGAGTGGTTGGGAACCAGCAGTCCTAGATTATGAGAAGGATGTCCAACTGCCCATTTAGTCAGTCAGACATCTCTTGAAAGGTCCCAAGTTGGAGAGGGTGGCGGCTGGGCTGAGGGACACACACACACACACCCCATGTATGAATTTCGTGTACCAGGCCTCTACCTCTAGTTTCCTAATAAAAAAGTAATAATATTTATTATCAAATACTTCTCATCAGAAACTGTGGCAGCCAGAAAATGGGAAACATTTTTGAAGTCCTAAAGGAAGAAAAGAAAATTACTTATAACTCAGAATTCTATATCCAGTAAAATTATACTAAAAAAAATATGAGAGCGATAAAGACATTTTTAGCTAAAAAAAAAAATTGAAAATAAAACTAAGAGAGTCTGTCACCAGCAGACTTACTCCAAAACATTATGTTGAGTGAAGTTTTATCAAGCTGACTCATAGCAGATACAAATTAAGATTTTAAGGAAAGATTAAATAGTTAATATGTGGTAAAAATTTAAGGGGAAGAATAATTTATCTTTGCTTTAAAATACATATGAGCGTTTAAAATAATAACTAACTTTTTGTAGGTTTACAATACTTAAATTAATAATGACAATTATAGCGTAAATGTATAGAGTTAATTTACTTATACAATTGCAGATTTGCTGCATTTTATGTGAAGTGGTACAAAAATAACTATAAGTAAATTGTGAAAAGTTTAGAATACATATCATAATTTCTTGAGCAACCACTAAAACAAATAATCCAAAGTGGTATAGCTAAATTGCCCATAGGTAAATTAATATCAATTTCTAACATTTATTTAAAGACTAACCAGGGGTTATCTAAAGCAAGAATAAATAAATTAAATATGTTCCCTTTTCTTAGCATTTTGCATGTTCACTGATATAATAATTGCCTTGCCTTAATTATAAAAAAAAGCAAAACAACTGCAATCATATCCAAGAAGGAAGATGGGCAGAATCCCCATATGACTAATTAAAACGGCATGCTTTCATACTCTGAAGTGATATAGCATTAAGTACTTTTTCTTTCCTTCAGTATCCCAAAACCCAATGGTTCCTCCCACTCTCAGTCTCCTGATATACACAAAAATCACTACCTTGAAAGCTTTTGTAACTATAGGTGTGTTGTGGGGGAAAGATAATGAAGATATCTTAATTAGACTATTCCAACTTCTAAATAATAATTACATATCTCACAGCTAAATTTATGAATGGTCTAGGCAGGTTTTTTTGTGAGTTTTTTTTAAAAAGATTTTTCACTGCTTATTTGCTTAGCAAACCCTTTTTATTTATCTTTTACATATTTTTACTGATTTCAAAGAGGAAGGGAGAGGGAGAGAGAGAGAGGAGAGATAGAGAGAGATAGAGAGAGAGATATCAATGATGAGAGAGATCATTGATGGGCTGTCTCTTGCATGTCCCACACTGGGGATCAAACCCTGATATGTGCCCTGATAAGGAATCAAATTGTGACCTCCTGGTTCCTATGTCAACACTCAACCAATGAGCTATGCTGGCCAAGCTAGTCTAGGCAGGTTTTGATTTTGAGATATGTTAGAGAGTTCCCAGATAACCAAATATATATCTTGTTATATCCACAATTCCATAATCAGAGATTTTTTCTTAATTGTGAAGCCCTCTTGATTTCCATGAGTTACCCAAAAAACTCAAAGGGAATTCAGAAGGAGGTTTAAGAACTATGACTAAACCCATGGTACAACGGTAAAAAAAATCACAAAGCACTGAAAATCAGGAAAACAAATTATGCGCTTGCTTTGAAATCTTAACCACCCTCGCTTCTTAATGTAGTATCCATATTTGTAAAATGAAAGGGCTGAATTAGGTGGCAATAAAAGTATTTTAGTCCTGAAATTATATTATTATGATAATAGATACCATTGCTGGGGCTTAAGCCAAGTGTTTCACATACATTACTTCATTAAGCTTCATTTCAAACTGCAGAAGAAATATCATTATCCTGATATTAAAAAGTATAAAACTAAATTTCAGAGAGTTATCGCTTCAAGTATGAGCCAGAATCCAAACAAAGCTAGACTTTGAAGCTATAAACCTTGTTTTAAGAATTTGTGGGTATTTGGGCTATGTAATACAGAGTCAAAATGATAACTATCATGTATTAAATATTTGTATTACGGTAGAAAGGGGACAAAATCTATTTGGTGATGCAGTCAACATTTATTAAATACTTAACATGAGGCTACCACCATGTTTATTCTGAGACTAAACAAAGATGTTTAAAAGCCTGTATCAGGTTGTCTCTGCCATTCAATATTTTCTTCAATTTACGGTATTGTTTAAAATATTTTAGACATCAGAATGTATAAAGGTCATGTCTTAGTAACTACTCACTAATAACATGTATCTATAAAGTAGCAAGTTAGCAAATGAATGCAACATATACATAACAATTTTCATTATCTTTTAAAGACAGTACTATAAAGGCTACTTACCCAGTTCCTGGCACTGGCAGTGGACTTGGAACCAGAGCAGAATCTTCATTGTGATTCTGCTTCTAACCTCAAACAACTCATTTAATTTTCTTGGCAATTATTATTTTTTCTGTTATATATGATAAGGAAATTAGAGTATATTACCACTGATAATACTACACATTATTAGATATCATGTTAGAGCTATTTAGTGAAAATTTATATTATGATGAAAGTTTTAAAAATTAAGTTAAAAGCTAACATTTTGCAAGACCCTTTTTTGTTCTAAAGTGACTGTGACTCTTGTAGATGTTGTGGATAAATTTTTTCTCAAGATTAGTGATCCATGAACCTTGTTTTAAGAATTATCTTGGGAACTTTCCCATCAGACACACTTTAGAAATTATTTTTGATTCTCTCTTTCTTTTTTCAGCTACTTAATGCACATATGGAATGGGAAGATTCTATCTCAAATTATACAGCAAATCTGGATGAGATGTGTGTATATTTTTCTTATATAATTAAATTTACATGTGTTTATAAATGATTGATCCAATGTAACAAGGTTTTTAAGAAAGCTAATGAATATCTTGGAAGTGAATAATAATGGCAACATTTTCAAAATCTGGGAGGGTGGTTGTTGTTAAACATTAAGTCAATCATAATTAATATTTTCATGGACAAAAACAATGAAAAAAGAAATTCTACCAGTAATACTTGAAAGGACTTGATATTTTGCATTTTATTCCTCACCCACCAGTCATTTAACTTTTGTTTTTATATTTAAGGTTTGGCTCAGTGTCCTTGTATCTCATGCCAGCTAGTTTAATGCAATAATTAACTGGATCTTTGCACAGAATGCAGGGTTTTATATAAGTGGATATATTTGGTTCCCTTTCTAATATATCCACTTAAATGATCAAAATATAGTTCTCTTGGTGGAGATATTTATAATGAAAAAATAGATAACAGCCACAGTCCAAATTGATTTAGAGGAGTTTGGTGTTTTGTCTTTTTTTAATTTAGAGTTTAAATACAATTTTAATAAAAAGCAATGTTTAACTCTCATGTAAATGTTTCTTTTGAAATCCTAATGTGTATACACTACATAAGTACTATACATAAATAATTTATTAACATGTTGTGAAATGGAACTTCTGTAAGTTGTGTTTGAAATAAGAACATCAGTCTTATTTTGATGACATTTTACTTCATTACATTTTAATTAGCATTGCATAAATCATATAAGATTTATAAGGCAAGTTAATATTAGAAAACAATTATTTTCTCTGTGTTGTAACAATGTTTTTTTGCAACTTTAATTAAAACGTACTGTTTCACAAACAATTTATCTGTTCAAATAACAATTTTATGGTGTATATAAACCTCACAAACAGAAAGGATTTGGGTGTTTTATTTTTTCCCATTCTCTCAGTAGCCAAAAATAAAGTACTAGACAATATATCTATTGTCAAAGACTCCATTTGTGCTCTTGGGTTGGTGATAGAGTGGTAATAACAATAATAATAGATAATTGACAGAATATATCTTTTTCAATAGGAAGTCACATATTTTTCTGATTGAAACCTCTATTCAATTGCAGTTTTTACCTACCAAACTAGTGTTAGATGGCCACGGAGAGAAATATCAGAGAGCTGATTATAAAAATTTGTGAAATTGCTATTTCAAAGATGTCATAATCAGTGTAGTTCTGGAAAGGTAAAGAAAAAATGTGACATAGTTATGGAATTGGAAAATAAATGTCTACTATTCCACCTGATGATTACAGAAGAGATCAGTTGGGGATAGTTCCTAATAAATGCAGAGAGAAGGAAATGTAATTAGTTATGAGACATGAGGAATACAGCAGAAGAAAGAACAATACCATGATTATTTTTGTGTGTGGCAAAATGAAAGCTTAAGAGGTTAGGGTGCTAAAATTAGGAACAAGAATAAAATGTAGGGTTCTCACTAGATCTAGTAGGTATTTGATATAGTAGAGTAGAGGTCAGAAGTCTATGAAAGAAAATGTGGAATAATAACTAGTTATGTACTTTTAACAAAAAAAAAAATTAGAAAGCTTACAAAGAGGAAGAATAGGCTGAGAAACTAAAATCTAAACATTTCTATGGGAGATTTTATGTAACAAAATATTTATTTATTTTATTTATTTTTCCCATTGATTTCTAGGGACAGTAGAAGGAAGAGGGGAGAGAGAGAGAGAGAGAAAAAGAGAGAGAGACATCGATAGGAGAGAATCACATCGATTGGTTGCCTCCCATACATGTCCCTACCAGGGCTGGGGAACCTGCAGCTGAAGTGCATGCCCTTGATCGGAAATGGAACCTGTGATCCTTCAGTCCATAAGGTGATACTCTAACCACTGAGCAACCAGCCATGGCTGTAACAAAATTTTTAGAGCAAGTGTCATTGTATTAATGACTGAATCTTCTTTTATTTTGGAAATTTAAAAATTTTTATTTTATTGTTGGCTGTATTAAAGATGTCCCAAAATTCCATCCCAACTTTATGCCCTTCTTCCCAGCTCTGCCTCACCCCAAGCCTTTGCCACACTATTGTCTATGTCCACTGGTTATGCATATGTGTATATAAGTCTTTGGTTAATCTCTTCCATCTCTTCCCCCGCTTCCCTTTGAGATATGACAGTCTGTTCCATGCTTCCATGCCTCTGGACCTATTTGGTTCATTAGTTTATTATCTTCATTAGATTCCACTTATAAGTGAGATCATGTGATATTTGTCTTTGACTGGCTTGTTTCACTCAACATAATACCCTCCAGATCCACCAATGATGTCGCAATGGGAAGAAATACTCCTTTTTTTAAAGCTGCATAGTATTCCATTGTGTAAATATACCAAAGCTTTTTTAACCATTCATTTATTGATGGGCACTTGGGTTGTTTCCAAATCTTAGCTATCTACACTAATAAAAGAGAAACATCGTCATTGGCGTACGACCGCTATCCTTTTCATTGGCTAATCAGCAAGATATGCAAATTAACTGTCAGCCAAGATGGCGGCCGGCAGCCAGGCAGCTTGAAATTAACATGAGGCTTGCTTGCTTCAGTGACGGAGGACTCCAACGTTCCCCGCCTGCTGCTGCAGGCCTCTGAGCCTGCAGTTTGAAACATTTTAACAAATACCACCGGACTTCAGCCAGCAGATTCGCAACATTGTAAGCAAAGGCCAGAAACCTACTTTCAGCAGCGGAGGCCTAAGAGCTGGAGCCAAGCCTCAAAGC